>NC_137889.1:110788098-111096372 GCF_963455335.1 Martes martes
CAGAAATAGAAAAGGAAAAAAATGCTTGAGGATTAGCAAAAGCCTATGAGATAAGCAACTAATAGTTAACAATAAACAGAGTAATCTTGCGTGTTATACTAAAGGTAATTGGGGCGCCAGGGGGGCTCAGTGGGTTAAGCCTCTGCCTTCAGCTCAGGTCATGATCTCAGGGTCCTGGGATCGAGCACCACATTCCCGCATCCCGCATCGGGCTCTCTGCTGGGCAGGGAACCTGCTTCCCCCTCTTTCTCTGCCTGCCTCTCTGCCGACTTGTGATCTCTCTCTGTCAAATAAATAAATAAAATCTTTAAAAAAATTTTTTAAAAATAAAGGTAATTGACTCTTCAAGTTTTGAAACGTTTATTTTTTGTTCTGTCAACTTTATTTGTGTTTTTAAAGGAATTTATCTATTTCATCCAATCATCAATATTATTAATGTAAAAGTGTTCATAATGTTTTATTATCTTTTTAATGTCTGCAATAATATTGCCTTTTTTATTACTGATATTGGTAATTGTGTTCTCTTTTCTTCATCAGTCTTAAAAGGAGCTTTTCAATTACATTCATCTTTTCAAAAAAACAAATTTTGACTGTTGATTTTCTTTAAGTTTACTTTCTCTTTTACTTGATTTGGTTCTCATCTTTATTGCTTCCATCTTATATCTCTGTTCAATTGGATCTGTTGTAGTTTTTTCTAATTTATTGAAATGGAAGCATTAGAACACTGATTTTCCGCTTTTTCTCTTTTTTATCATATGCATTTAATGCTATAAATTTCCATCTAAGCTCTGTTTTAGCTGCATTCCATAAATTTGGATATGCTATATTTTCATCACTTCATTCAGAACTATTTTTAAAAGCCTATTATGATTTCTTCCTTTATCTACAGACCTTTATAAGTATTTTGTTTAATTTAAAAGATAATTATGGATTTTTTTATCTTTGCATTATTGATTTCATTAACTTTAGAGAAACATACTCTGAATTATTTCAATCCTTTGAAATTTATTGAGACTTTGTACGGCCCAGATTATACTAAATTTGATAAATATTTCACATGCATTTAAAAAGAATGTGACTTCTCTCATTGTTGGGTACAGTGTTCTATACATGTTAAGTAGGTCAAATTTGTTAATTGTACTATTTGTATCTTCTAAATTATATATCTAGTATATCTATTATATATTATATATAGATATTATATATATAATATCTATTGTATATATATTATATCTACTATATTTATATCCCACTAAGATTTTCATCTTCTTTTACCCTCAGCTATATAGTAACGTCCATTTAAGTTACCCACTCTGATTATGGATTCGTGTATTTTTCTTTCAGTTAATTTATGCTTTATGTTTTCTAATGTCATAAAATTATGTTTTATATATATGGTAATTTTCAGCAATAGCCAATCGTGGAAGATCTGATGGTGGTCAGAACTTATTAGGCAGGAGGAGCTAACAATGAAACAAAGATGATTGTTAATAAAATAACTTCATCCTGGATACTGGAGGAATACTGGTTTACTACATGCTACTACTGGTTTACTACCAGCCTGTTGCACCTGAGGATGCTACAAGACATACAGCATCCTCAGAACCTGACAATATCTTGCATATAACAGGAATATGAATGTTTTGGGAAAGATATCCATGTAGAGAGAAAAAGCATTAGATTGGGAATGGGAAGATAAAAATTCTATCCCCAGTTCACTAAATAAATCTTTAGGACTCTGGCCAAGTGACATAACTTCTATTAAGTCTCCATTTTCAATAATATCTACTGTGAGTACTTGAGTTGTAAGAAAGGTCAAATGAAAATGAGCCTGACAAAGCACTCTCTTTGTATACTGTAGAATGCTTTACAGATATAAAGGGTTGGTAATATTATTAATGCTGATAATGTTCAAACCTCCACATTTTATGTTGTGTAATTTGTAATTTAAAAAGTCAAAAAGTTAATTAAAAGTGTAGGTGAAGGGGCACCTGGGTGGCTCAGTGGGTTAAAGCCTCTGCTTTTGGATTGAACCCGCATCAGGCTCTCTGCTCAGCGGGGAGCCTGCTTCCTCCTCTCTCTCTGCCTGCCTCTCTGCCTACTTGTGATCTCTCTCTGTCAAATAAATAAATTTTTTAAAAAATCTTTTAAAAAAAAGTGCAGGTGAAGTCAAAGGTTAAAGCCTTTGAATTATGATTTTTAAGAACCCTTAAGGTATAAATGAATAAGATTTATTTGGTTATATGATCCTTTATGGAGTTTACTATGAACTTACCAACTCTCCCTATGAACTTAACAATTTTCTCTATTTTTATCTATTTTGCTACCTTTTTCTTTCTTTACATTCCTAGCACATGAATGTATTCATTAACTCAGAATCTCCCCAAAGCCCATTATTCAGCGATTTTTGTGGCGGTTTCATTATGTAGGCATAATTGATTAAATCATTGACCATTGGTGATTGAACTCAATCTCCAGTACCTTTACTCTCCCCAAAGGTTAGACAGTAGAGCTGAAAGTTCTAACCCTCTCATCGTCTGATTGGTTTTTCTGGTGAACAGATTCCATTCTGAAGATATCCAGTCCCCACCCCATAAGTTATCTCACTAGCAAATGGCAGTAAATTCCAAGGGTTTTAGGAGCTCTGTGCCAGGAAGCTCAAAAAGAGACCTTTTTTTTTTTTTTAATAATGTCACATTAAGAAATGCACATCACTTCTGATATTTACATTCTGTGGTTATTCCTTACTTAACAATAATTCATTTAGCAGAGAAATTATAATACATCTTAAAAAGAAAATCTGAAAATACTGTATCACCTTGTCTTTACCAATAGTCTAGCTAAAATTTTAGCAACTATACCCGTGGTTAAACTGCATTTTTCAGCTACTATCTGAAGCAGATTAGGACTAAGAGGCTTAATGAAATAAACTATGAGCTGATTTTTTAAATGTATTAATTAGAAAAACAGATTAAGGAGAATATAATCAACATAAGTACAGATGTGTTTATTTGCTGATCATTTCTCAATGTTACCAAATAGTCAACAACTAAACTGTACAGATATGTAATTTTCATCCATCACATTGATACAAATTACATTTAGTGTTAGTAAAGGTATGGGGAAATAAATATTCTCATATACTTTAATGTGATAGGGTAAAATAGTAAAGAATTTTGGGATTTGATTTGCCAGTATCCATCAAAATTTAAAATGCAAATATACTTTAATCCAGTAATTCCTTCTAGTATATGCTCTAGAGCTATATTTACACATGTGCAAAAAAGTCTCCCATAATAATATTGCTTTCATTAATTATGTTTGTGAACATGTGAAAACACTCTAAGCATCCACCAATAAGGGAATGGTTTAAATAAATGCTGGTACTCATTTGGTATATACTTATCAGTTAAAAAGAACGTGATAGAGATTTCCTTGTCAATATCTAAAAGACATACAGCCAAATGAAAATTCAAGCTGCAAATATTATTTAGAAAGTGATCCTCATAGGGGCACCTGGGTGGCTCAGTCGTTAAGCATCTGCCTTTGGCTCAGGTCATTATCCAAGGGTCCTGGCATCAAGCCCCACATCGGGCTCCCTGCTCAGTGGGAAACCTGCTTCTCCCTCTCCCACTCCCCATGCTTCCCTCTCTCGGTGTCTCTCTGTGAAATAAATTCATAAAAATACCAATAAATAAATAAATAAATAAATAAAAGAATATGATCCTCACAGACGTTAACAAAAAAAGAGATAAATCTACATAACTATCTGCAGAAATGGATTTCATAAACATTTATGTATATATTATATATACATATATGTTATACACACCTAATTATTAAAAGTTATTATCTCATGACTCTGAGGAGAGAATAAGGAAGACTCACTTTTTATTGTGTCAATGTCTTTTTTGTTAAATTTGTATAATGAAACTATATTCATACATTGCTTATGTGAGACATACATACCTCTGACAGAGTAATCCTCAGATCCGTTCAACCTATTCACATTTAGGCAGTGCCCCCTGAAGTCCTGCGAACATGACTTTCCAATGTGGCAATACGACCTGTCTGGACTCTGCCCATGCAAACACATCAACAAGTCCTGGGATATCAACAAATTTCAGCCATCTGATATCCTGTCCATAGCCTCTGAGACCGCCCTGCCACACAACCTGCACAAATTTTTATGAAGATAATATCTGCCTTCCAAGATAATTGTTAGGGTACTGCATAGTTCTGGGCTCCTATTTACAGCATAATAAATAATAGCTACTATTATTATCTTTATTTCTCTCAGAAGGCAATTTCTTCCCTTGTTCAAGAACCCTGTGATCTGTCATTCCAAACTTCTTAAGCACTTCATACCTACTTCATGCCTCCTCTTTAGGAACTCTGTTGACCCCAACTTCTATCAATGGGAAATAATGACAGATACTTTCTACAGGGACCTCATTACTCAGTCATAACCACTCGACTTCTGTAGCATCAGTATCATTATATACAGTGTGTTTCAGAATCTAAAATACCGAAAAATATTTCCTTATAATCAAAATAAAATACTGGATCATGAGCATGTCTTGTTTTTATCCTGAGTACCAGGAGAGAGACATGCAGAAGAGTGAGCAGAAAGTTAAACAAAATCTTTCTTACAAGCATAAAAGAAGAACTGATAGTAGGATAAAGAGTGAATAAGTATTAAGAGCTACTAAGATGAATAAAGCTTTCACTCTGGATCACTTCATATGAAGGCATATAAAATTCTTTTTGAAAGACTATTTACCTAAAACCACATTATATGTATGGATATCACAGTCCACCACTTTTGGTGACATACAGAAACACATTTGAATTTGATTCTATAAAGCATGTAATTTAAACATTGACGTAATGCTCTGAGTGGGTCCATAAAATCCATGCTACAGGATCTAATACATAAGTAAAATCATGTCATAATGGAATTTAATTAATCAGGTAATTTTACCTCAAACCATGCTATACTTACTATAATATTAAAGTGCTACTCTCCAGGGACACCTGGGTGGCTCAGTCATTAAGTGTCTGCCTTCGGTTCAGGTCATCATCCCAAGGTCCTGGGATCAGCCCCACATAGGGCTCCCTGCTCCGCGGGAAGCCTGCTTCTCCCTCTTCCTCTCCCTCTGCTTGTGTTCCCTCTCTCTTTGTCTCTCTCTGTCAAATAAGTAAATAAAATCTTAAAAAAAAATAGTAACAGTAAAGTCCTACTATCCAGTGAAGTACTGTTTCTCATGGCTTTTTGTTATTTTAATTGTAAATAAATTCAAGAGCACAGCCACATATAAATTGGTACATTTTAATGCTTTATTTAAAAATCCATGCTTAAAGTAACGTTGACTTTCTTACTGCCACTGTAAAAAAAAAATTGTATAACTACGTAAGTGGACACATATTTAACAAGAGAGGCCTGGCTCATAAATACTTAAAAGCCAAACATGAATTCTATGGGCTAAGTGTAGGGGTACCCAGTCAAAACAGATGCCATCCTTCATAATGCCTGCTCTCTATGCTAGTATTCTTTATAATGTTACTCTAAGAGCTCTTATTAGTCAAAAAATATTTTCATCTAGAGCTTTCTTCTAGAAAACATATCTTATACAATAAATTAAATGTAAAGCTCTTGAAACTGTTTTGGAAATTATTCATCTTAAATAAATTTTACATAAAAATCTAAATCAGAAGTATTTTACCCAGGTAAAGACATAGAAATAAAATGGTCTTTCTCTCATTTTATGCCTTCATATTTCCCCATACCCCTCCTAGGTATAATAACCTATTTCTGAGGTAATACGTATAATTCTGTGACAAATCCACTTCAGCCTTGGTAATGCCCTTCGTTTTGACTTCAAAACATTCACTGGCTCTCATGGATTTGTACTATTTAACACCCAGATAAAGGTAAGCTGCCTTTTTTAATAACGATGGATTACATTTTCTCGTTACATGCTCTTATTCAATTGGATTTTTTCAATTTAAGCACATCTATTCTAGGGGAAAAATGTAATGTCAGTCTGAGAATAATTGTAGTTATTAGAAAAGTAAACATGATGAAATACAAAGTAACATAAACTGAAATTATCTGATTAAATTGCTGTGAAAAAGTAATATTTCAATGGGAAAATGAAGTATTTATGTGCTCTACCTATTACCTCTCTTTTTTTTGTTTTAGAACAACTGTTATAACTTATACCTTCTCATAATCAAATACATATGGAGGATGTGGGCCTATTTTTAAATAGAAGTGGAAGTTTGGGGCATATGCAATTAGAGGTACTATGGCATTATATGTTTAGTTCCTGATCTGACAGTTCCTAAGCTAACAAACGTCTTACTTCTTTTATAGATGTTCTTCTGAATACCAATTCCAGATTAAGCCTGAAGGTTTTCATTTGTACTGTCCTTATATTCAGATAATATGGCTAAATCCATTAAACTTATTTTGATAGTGTATTGTAAACTACATTGTATATTACATGATTGCTCATGTAAACATAAATAAAAATTACTTTATTGAGACCTTTGAGTTTGAAACCATTAAAAATATGTTCCCATATCACTAATCAATGAATATTTTAAGTTGCTTACTTAAAATAATTAATTTTCTTAAAACTGGAATAAATCTGTGTCAACACCAATAGTAAAATGATCTCTTCAGCATCTATATGATAGACATAATACTAATCATTTCACCTAAGTTTTATATGAACCTCACAAGTGTTCTGCAGGATAGGTATGCTGACCCCTTTGCCAGGGGGAGACTGAGGAAACTGTAAGACTCTCAGATGTGAAGTATCTAACCTTAAACTGCTCAACCAGCTAGATGTTTAAGTAGTATTTGAGCCATGGCCAACCCAATTCTAAAGCACATCATCAGTCTAGTACACCACTTAGCTCCTCACATTCCTGGTATCCAATTCTGAGACATAAACCTTAGCATTATCCCTGCTCACCACCTAGCACAGTGTCTGACATCTAGTGGATGCTTAGTAAATGTTCAGTGAATGAATGAATGGATGAATACATAAAATATTAGGCTTGGTAGAATATAGAATATGATTCATGAGTTTGAAGTGTACCAATTTATCAGAGTTTCTTAAAGCCAACATGCAAAATTGTGACAGTATATATTATTAGTATAAATTTCATTAAAATCTCATTTACAGCAGCATCTTTCTATTGAAAGAGCTGACACATTACCCACGCTTTAAAGTACCAGAATACATGGTATTTCGTATTTACTATAATCTGAGAAATTGGGAATATCAACGTCTTCCACTGTTTTCACCCAAGTTCAAATTTAATTATGACTTATTAATGGAACATTCTCTTTTTTGCTCTATCAGAATTAAAACAATGCATTTTATCTTCATTCTTTTTTTCAGAAATACCAATGTATAAATCTGATATTTGGGTTGTAAATCATGTTTTTATGGACAAAACTCTAAAGAGCAGACTGCAATAATCCTTATTTCCTGTTTGGGGGCAGGTCCTACAGCAATGAACCTGAAAGTCCAGCAGGATGCAAGAGTAAGAGCTCAGAAGAGACAAACTAAGATAGAAAAAGAGGCGAGAGAGAGGAGAAGGTCAGGGATAGGGATGAGGAGGATAAGAGAGAGAGAGAGAGAGAGAGAGACAGAGGCCTGTATTTGTCTTACTGCCTTATGACAGCCATATAGAATGACATAATCCTGTTTTTATAGAACTCTTTTGTTAAAATAATAAGAATCTTGTGTTCGTCTTCTTTAAAACATTTCATAACAGTGCACGAAAAGAAAGATACGGAGACCCTCCTGTTTCATTTCCTGTCTTCATAGAATGTTGTGTTACTAAAATATTTTTATTAGAGCAGAACCTGAAGCAATATAAAATGTTTGTTTGAGGATTAATTTTAGTCCCTTTAAGCTGAACTTCTGTAATGAAATCTATTTACAGACATTCCACAGTGCCCTTTGGTTACTAGCTTATGCAAATGAAGTGTGACCCTGGGAATAAACCTCTTGCCCCCGCATCATCCTCCCTGGCTTCAAAGGTCTCTAGGCAATCACTTTTTTAAGTGAAGAGATTTTCAAACTGAATTGAAATAGAAAGAGAGGGAACATAACTTGATGTCCAATACTCATACAACCCAACAACCATTTACTATCACCTATTTTCACATAAATATTTAGACACTAATTTATAAATCCATTTGGGATAAATGTATTAGTGTGTAACTATTTTTTTTTCAGCCTCTTCTTTTTTACTTTGAATCCTAGAAACTAGAGACCAATATCAATCAATAGTCATTTAGTCTAACTTCATTTCTTACTTGTTACTTAAACTAGGGTCACTAGATTGGGACAGAATTGGTTTAGTGATAATAAAATCATCTCTGCTGATTATATTTCACTGAAAATACATTTGTGCTGAGAATCAGAATAACCAAAGTAATCAGAAAGAGTTATACAATACTGTGAGGACAATAACTACATGTATGTTTGATATGTTACTTGCATATATTAGTATTAAGATTAGACTACATTTGATTAGAAGCAATTAAGAAGGAAAATAATAGGTCTGATTTTTAGAGAAGGGTAATGAAACTAGATAATCGATTGTATCTTCAGATGTATTAATGGGAGGATCTGTCCAAATTTTCTGAATGGCAATCATCATAACAAACTCTAATTTTAGGGAGTTCCTTCCTACTGGACAACACTATGGGGGGGAAAAAAGTAATTTTAATATGAGATAAATTGTTTAAAAGCATGATGCCCAGTGGGTTCAAATCAGCTCTTTGAAGTCTCCAGGGATCTCAAGGTCAAGGTGTCACCTTAGGATATTGCCAACATTTTAAAATAAATCAAGAGGACTTGTATTTGTAGGTCAAAGGTCTTCTCTGCAACAATTCAAGAGATGGCAAACCACAGATGGACTAACTATGTAACCTGGCCAAATCGCATGGCTAAGACATTGGAAATGCCCTATAAATGAATGAATGAATGAATGAATGAATGAATAAATAGACTTTAATTGTATAATGTAGTTATACAATTATACAATTATATAATATAATATAAATAATATATAGAGACTTTAATCCCCTATTTAATTCTGCCAAATCTGTATCATTTTTAATGAAATATAGAGGTTTATTAAAATTAAATGTTACCATTTAAACTGTTTTTCATATTCTGCTTTTTGTAAAAAATCATCAAATTTATGTCATGGGATATCATTTTAAGTCTTTCTATGTTGAACATTTAGTTTTGCATAGGTGACTACTGAGGTCTTGCAATGTATAGGTCTCTATAAAACTCTTACTCTCAAAGGCGTAGGATGTCAACACCACAGCCATCTGCCTGGAAAGAATCTGAATGGGATCCAGAATGGGGCTAATGGTCCTGAATGCCTTGCCAGAAACAAATGACTGAAAGGCAGGGGACTAATAAATGACATTCCCAAAACAGGTGCCAGAAGTGGAGGCTAAAATCAGGAGGTCACAGTGAGTAATGAGTCAAAATAAGTTTGTTGCCCTTGTAAACACTATTGATGTTGAAAAAGAAACATACATGAAGACTAGAGAAAGAGAACAGTGTAAGAGAACTAAGAATCAATAATTTAAAAGAAAACATAGTAGGGATGCCTGGGTGTCTCAGTTGGTTAAGCGGCTGCCTTCGGCTCAAGTCATGATCCCAGGTTGCTGGGATCAAGTCCCATATCCGGCTCCTTGCTCAGTAGGGAGTCTGAATCTCTCTCTCTCTCTGCCTGCCACTCTGCCTGTTTGTGCTCTCTCTCTCTCTCTCTCTGTCAAATAAATAAACAAAATCTTAAAGAAAAAAAAAATAAAGATTTAAAAGAAAACATAGCATAGCAAACCAGAATCATAACCAAAATGAACTAACAAATTGTAATGCTAGAGAAACTAAAAGCCCAGTAGAAAAAAACAAAACAAACAAACCAGGAGCCCCAACCTGTAAAAAGTAGAAAACCAGTGGAAACATGCAATAATTAAAGAAAACACTCCTTAAAAAAATATTTAAAAATATATAATTCCAACTTAATATGCATATAGACCCAATTCCTTTTAGAAACATATTCCCAAACATACTTAACTCTTAAGCTTTTAAACTTCAAGGACTGAGATAGATTTGAGAATAATTTCAATTGTGAACATTGGTTTTCAGACTAAAAAGTAGGTGGGAGGAAGATCAAAGATTAAGAGCTACTCCTACAGGAGTAGAAAGTAAAGAACTTTCAGCAAAGAAAGTAAAGAACAGAATAAGAAATGGCAATATCCTTTGGAAAGATGATAGAAAGTCCAAGTTCCATGAAATAGTCATGGTGTCTAACTTTTTAAGGTCCTGGACATCACCACAGAAAACACATCTTGTTTCTCACATAGTTTCAGAAGTGCCTGCTCTGAACCAGACTTAGAAATCAAGTAGCAATACAGGATCCCCAGCAGCAAAGCCCTGGAATGTGTCAGGCTTACCAACTGTATAAACTAGTCATCACTACATTATTCACCAGAAAATAACTTGGGCTAGTTTTCCTTAGTGGGTTAAAAATGTTAAAGAACAAAGTCAGAGGAAATAGTAAAAATTCACAGAAATGTGTTATCAATGCAGATGGCTGAAATATAATGGCAGTAAACCGAGGAGGGTATTTTAAAAAAGGGTTTACCTCTTTTGATCAAACTATGTATAGAGAGGCCAGTATGCCTGGGCATTTCAGCCCAATCCCTTCAGCAAGTCAAGTGTATTCTGATAATTTTGGTCAAGAGGCATCACTTAAAGACCACAAGAAACCTTATGTTTTCTTCTCTACAAATACATAGATCCAGAATATGGCTGCTCTCTACATAGCCAAATCCTGGCCAGTTTTGGTATAATACAGGATGTAAATATAATATAATGAGGCACCCAAGGTCCAAGGATATTGATACAAAAAATAGCTTGTGTTTTTTACTATGTTAGTGAAATATGCCCCATTCTTTTATAAGTAGAGCTACTACTAAGGAGATGGTACATCATTTTTTTTAATTTAATTTTTTTCAGTGTTCCAAAATTCATTGTTTATGTACCACATCCAGTGCTCCATATAATACATGACCACCACCAGGTAGATCATTTTTATAGGAAGTCCAGGCCCATGGTAGCTCTACCAGGGTCTGGTGAGAGTAAAAAGCAACGAGTCCCTAAGTGAAGGGGAAGTCTAGGTGTTAGTTCAAGTTTAAACAAAAACTAAAGTCATTCCTGAGGGTGATATGTAGGACACTATATGTGATTGACATAGGAAGACTTTTCAGACTCAGTTCCCCTGGCCCAATGGTTGTACTATAGTGACAGTGACTATAGATAGATAGATAGATAGATAGATAGAGATATACTATCACTGAGAAGTAGACAGGCATCCAGCAGAAAGTATAAAGCCTGACATGGCAACTATTTGGCCCAGGGAATCAAAGATATTAGTGAACTGAAAGAACTTCCATGTTCCATCTAAGCCTAGTACTGGAAGTAAAACTAGCCCCCCGCCCCCCGCCCTTAGCCTTAATGATTCTCAGGGCTTTGGGGGCACTTAAGAAGAAGGCATACTTAAAGGGCAGATAAGTACTTGATTGATTAAAATATAGCTTGGGTTTGTAGAACAGGACATACTACTTAAAAAAGACTATCAGTCCCGGCACCTGGATGACTCAGTCAGTTAGGGTCTGACTTTTGATTTTGGCCCAGGTCATGATTTCAGAGTTATAAGACTGAGCTGGGCATTGGGCTCCACACTGGGCATTGGAGCCTGCTTAACATTCTCTCTCTCCCTTCTCTCTCTGCCTCTCCATCTGCCCCTCCTCCCACCATTCTCTCTCCCTCTCAAAAAAAAAAAAAAAAGGTTATCAGTCTCACTTCTAGTCTTTTATCATATTCATCAGAAAGTTGCACACTCATTCTCACATCTTTCTATTTCCATGGTTGTGTTATATTCTATTATGTGAGGTATCTTTACTTAATTGTACTCATTTTTTATCATTTCCACACATAATCAAATATCCACTTTCTAATAAGAAACTACTGGTACAAACTTTCATTAACAGTCATCTTACCTGTTTATTATAGTATCTAATTCCAATTGATTATTTTCATTTGGTTACATTTAATTCTAGTTTCCAACTAATAACATCTTTCAAAATCTTGTTTCACCTTCCCACAAAATTAAATTACTTTTAGTTTAGCTTGAAACCAATTGCATTTTCAGAGGATATTAAAACACAACAGAAATCATATTCTGTTAAGCTATCTCCTTTTTTGGAACAAACTTGTCTTAAAAATTAACTTTAGAAGACATAATTATTTTTTATATTAAGACACTGAGTTGTACTTTGATGTCATTAAAAAAAAAGAATTTTATTTACATCTATTGTCATTTCATTATTAAAATTTTCATCTGTTTTAGCCAGCTTAAGCTAAGGCATGCTACAGTAACAAATGATCTTAAGTCATAAGAATTACACAATAAAAGTTTATTTCTTGCTCACATTTATGCTTATCCCAGATGAGCTGCATCTCGGCTCAATGTCCTCTTCATTTTGGATGCAAGTCAGAAAAAGCAGCCTTTTGTGGAACATGCAGGTCTTGTGGCAGAAGGAAAAGTAAGATGAGAATGAAGCAATGGCTTTTAAAACTTCAGCATGTAAGTGGCATATATTACTTGTACCCTTATTTATTTCACTGTAACTTATTTCGTTGCTGAAATGAATAACTTGGTTAAGCCTGACACAGTCAAGGCCCCTGGTAGAAACAGGCCAACTAAAAACTGTCCAGTAGAGAAAAGTACCAAATATTTTGACAATCATATAATCTACCACAAATTTCTTCTTTGTCTACTACTCAGTAGTTGGTAATTAAATAGGAGCAAAATAGAAGAAAAATTTTTGAATTTTGTAGATTCCATTAAAAAAGTAAAGATTAAAAATCTATATAAAGATTATTTTCAATACTAAGTGTCTTTTTTACAGTAACACATGACATCTATTTTTACATTAATAATTTGAAGCTATGCCTATTAAATGCATTCAGTCCTTTAGAAAAATATCATCTACATTATGGTTATTATTCACATGGTTACTAACACATTTAATATAATTCTTTCTAATTTTAGTATATGTGCTGCTAAAGCGCGCACAATATAATTCTTTCTAAAACAAAATCGTGGTTTAGTAAATAATTTTTATCTTTGAAAAATAAGAATAATATGATCTGCACTAGTTTTGATCTTTCAGATTTTACTGTTTTTATCTGTTTTTATCTTTATTTTACCTACTCATTTCACTTTAATTGTTACATTAAAATGAATAACAAGCATGGAGTTTATATATGGAGGGGGGAGAGAAAGAAAGATATTATTTAATTTATAACTCATATCCAAGAAAGACTATTTAAAATATTCCTATAGATCCTGGAGAAAGAAACTCCAAGACTTTATTTAACATAACACAGTGTCTCTCTATAACATGATCAGAAAATCACCATATTATAACCCATCCACCAAAAAGATAATTTTTTCAAAGACTATGGCTCATCTATAACAAAAATTTATCATGCCTGTACAGGTCTAAATATCAATTGTTCTAAAAACAATTATGTACACAATTACTAGATATTACAACTAAATATTACATATATTAGATTTATGCCAAACACATACCATTATATGCAATTCTTTAACATAAAGTAATCTGAGTAGGAAAAATGGGATTATAGAAAAGGAAGCCAATTATAGAAAAGGAAGCCAATTATAGAAAAGGAAGCCAATCACAACTTAAGAAATATAATTTAAAGCAGGTCTCCTCAGTAATAAAATAAACAACAGTAACTACATTACATACAAAAAGTCATAATATTTTAAGTATATTTTATTTATCTTTCCAGCTCTTTGTTAATGGTACTGGTCATCCTCAAAGCAATTATTTTTCATTAGTATGATAAATATATACATGCAGCATCCATTCTTGATAAAAACCCTTAGCAAAGTAGGGGCAGAGGGAACACACCTCAACATCATAAAGGCCATATACAAAGGACCCACAGCTAAGATCATCCTCAATGGGGAAAAATTGAGAAAGTTTTTCCTCTACGGTCAGGAACAAGACAGTGATGTCCACTGTCATCATCGTTCTTTAACACAGTACTGAAAGTGCTAGCCTCAGCCATCAGACAATAAAAAGAAATAAAAGGCAACCAAATAAGCTAAGAAGAAGTGAAACTTTCACTCTTTGCAGATGACATGATACTCTATGTAGAAAACCTAAAAGACTCCATCAAAAAATGACTAGAACTAATACTTGAATTCAAAAAAGTTGCAGGATATAAAATCAATGTACAGAAATCTGTTGTCTTTCTATACAATAATACTGAAGCAGCAGAAAGAGAAATCAAGGAACCAATCCCATTTACAACTGCACCAGATACCATAACATATATAGGAATAAACCTAATCAAAGAGGTAAAAGATTTGTACTCCAAAAAGTACAGAATACTTATGAAAGAAATTGAAGATTACACAAAGAAATGGAAAAAAACATTCCATGTTTCTCATTTAGAAGAACAATATTATTAAAATGTATATATTACCCTAGGGAATCTACATATTTAATGCAATTCCTATCAAAATACCACCAGCATTTTTCACAGAGCTAGAACAAACAATCCTCAAATTCATATGGAACAACTAAAGACCCAGAATAGCCAAAGGAAAAAGAAAACCAAAGTTGAGGGCCTCACAATTCTAGAGTTCAAGTTATATTACAAACCTGTAGTCATCAAGACAGTATGGTACTGGCACAAATGTAAACACATAGATCAATGGAACAGAATAGAAAACCCAGAAATGGGCCCACAGCTATATGGTCAACTAATCCTTGAAAAGCAGGAAAGAATATCCAATGAAAAAAAGTCTGTTAAACAAATGGTGCTGGGAAAACTGGACAGCAACATGCAGAAAAAAGAAATCGAACCACTTTCATACACCATATGCAAAAATATATTCAAAATGAATGAAAGATCTAAATGTGAGACGGGAAATCATCAAAATCCTATAGGAGAACAACCTCTTTGACCTTAGCCATAGCAATTTCTTACTAGACGTATCTCTGGAAGCAAGGGAAACAGAAGCAAAAATGAACTGTTGGGAGTTCATCAAGATAAAAAGCTTCTGCACAGCAAGGTAAAGAATCAGCAAAACTAAAAGCCAGTCTATGGATGGGAGAAGATATTGGCAAGTGACATATCAGATAAAGGGTTAATATCCAAAAATCTATAAAGAACTTATCAAACTCAACACCCAAAGAAAAAATAACCCAATTAAGAAATGGGCAGAAGACAGGAATAAACATTTTTCCAAAGAAAACATCCAGATGACCAACAGATACATGAAAAGGTGTTCAACATCACTCACTATCAGGGAAATAAAAACCAAAACCATGATGAGATATCATCTCACACTTATCAGAATGGCTAAAATTAACAACACAGGAAATAACTGATGTTGGCAAGGATGTGGAGAAAGGGGAACCTCTTACACCATTGGTGGGAATGCAAACGGGTGCAGCCACTCTGGAAAACAGTACAGAAGTTCCTCAAAAAGTTACCTGCTGAGACCCAGCAATTGCACTACTAGTATACAAAATATACAAAGTATACAAAAATACTGATTTAAAGGGACACATGTATCCCAATGTTTAGCAGCATTATCAGCAATAGCTCAATTGCCCATTGACTAATGAACACCTCCCTCTCTCTCTCTCTCTTTCTCTCTATCTCTCTCTCTATATATATAGAGAGAGGTGATATATATATAGAGAGAGAGACAGAGACAGAGGCAAATCAGAAACTCAGCTTTACTGGAGGTGGGCAAGGGATGGGCTAAAAGGGTGATGAGTATTGAGGAGAGCACTTGTATTGAGGAACACTGGGTGTTATCTTTAAGTGATGAGTCACTAAATTCTACTTCTGCAACCAATCTTACACTACATATTAATTAGAATTTAAATAAAAAATTGAAACAAAAAAAAGCCATATACATTACAGTTGATCTACAAAAATTTACTATTTCTAAGTAATAGGGCATGTTTTAGTCGCTTAATTAGATAATATTTTAAAATAATATTCCCAGTCCTCCTGCATCTGTCTATAAACTCCAACATATCAATCAATAAATAGACCTTGAAGGGCCAAAGTTTCCCAATATCCAAACTCTAGGATTACCTCAGGATTTAACACCAGATTGAGTTAAAAATGTGAGTTACAGGGGCGCCTGGGTGGCTCAGTGGGTTAAAACCTCTGCCTTCAGCTCAGGTCATGATCCCAGGGTCCTGGATCGAGCTCTTCATTGGGATCTCTGGCGTTGGGAAATCTCTGCTCAGCAGGGAGCCTGCTTCCCTTCCTCTTTCTCTGCCTGCCTCTCCACCTACTTCTTTCTGTCTGTCAAATAAATAAATAAAATCTTAAAAAAATTTTTTTTTAATTTTAAAAAATGTGAGTTACATAGATCTCTTCTGTCTTTGGGCATGACCAAAAAGAATTTTTTTTTTTTTTTTTTTAGATTTTATTTATTTATTTGACAGAGAGAGAGAGAGAGAGAGAGAGAGATCACAAGTAGCAGAGAGGCAGGCGGGAGTGGGGGGAGCAGGCTCCCTGCTGAGCAGAGAGCCCAATGCAGGGCTCGATCCCAGGACTCTGAGATCATGACCTGAGCTGAAGGCAGAGGCTCTAACCTACTTAGCCACCCAGGAGCCCCCAAAAAGAAATCTTTTAATTTTGATACAAGAGCAACAAGTAAGAATAAAACAATTCCTACATCCTTCTCAATGAACAGACAAATCAACCAACCAAACAGGTGAAGAATTATGTGTGACCTAATAGTGTGTATTCCATGACATCACCATCATTATTACCCAACAATTATTGAAAATTACTGTGTGCTTAGTGCTGATGATACAATGACAAGCAAAGGAGAAGTTCACGGGAAACTTCCCAAAGGAGTTTAAATTTCAAAGAATGAATTTTAAAGAATGGATGTGATTTTGCCAGATGCATAATGGAGACTAACAAGAACAGAGAAAGATGGTAAGGTATTCCAGGCAGAAGGAATATCATAGACAAAAGCACGGAGGCACAAAACTACATAGTAAATTATTGAAGCTCTGATTAGTATCTTATAGATAGATACATATTGCTAGGGAACAAGCTGTGGATGAGATCATCAAAGGGCATGAGCAGGAACCACTTGGTTCCTTGTGCCTTGCTAAGGTTTTTAGATTATCCTGTGGTCAAAGGAGCATGAGTGAATGGTCTTAATGAAAAAAGCCACATAATACATACACATTTTGGAAAACGAATTCCAGCCACTATATGAAGGATGCATTGGAGAAGATCAGTGTGGAGGAAAAATATCAAGAGATATTTTTAAAATCCAGGGGAGAGAGATTTTTTTTAAAGGGTCCCAACAAGGGCAAAAGTGGTGAGTGTAGAGAGGCTAAAACAATGCATAAAGGTAGAACTAACGGGGCTCAGGTATTTATCGGATTTGGGTTTTGATGGAAAAGTCAAGCCTGATTAGGAGAGACACAAACCTAGGAGGATGGGGGAAGACAATGAATCCAGCTTGGGATTTGTTATTCATGAGGGACCTATTATACATCCAAACATCTACTGGAAAGAAGCTGGCATTTTTCAGTATCTAAAATATCTCTGTTTAAAAGTTTCTTTTCTCAGGGCGCCGGGATGGCTCAGTTGGTTAAGTGTCTGACTCTAGGATCTGACTCAGGTCGTGATCTCATGGCTTGTAGGATTGGGCCTCACAACAAGCTCCCCACTCGGTAGGGAGGCCAGCTTGAAGATTCTCTCCCTCTGTCCTTCCCCCGACTCCAGTGCCCTCTCTCTCTTTCTCAAATAAATAAATCTTTTTTTAAAAAATATAATAAAAATTTCTTTTCCCCTAACAGATACTTTGAAAGGAACTAAACCTCTTACAAGATAAAATACCTTCTTATAAATGTCACCTTAAAGCTGTTTCAATGCCTATGTATAGAATTTGTTTGCTCCTTCAGGAAAATTGCACAAATGTCTAATTCCTTGAACTAGGTAGGGTTCACATGCCAGGTTATGACTATTCTTTTAAGTGACAAATAATTGCAGTTTCCCCTTGATTTGGCATATGATTCCTTCTTTCTACCGACAGCATGTGTCAACTTCATACTTTTGCTTCCCACCAAGATCAGACTTGCCCAAGACCTGTGAAGTAACCTGAATTGTTTTGTATTTTTAAAGATAGTAGGGGAGACAGCAATGATTGGATGTCCTCAAGATTTTACCCAGTGGTCTGACATCATCATGGATATTCTCTGGACCCATTTCAACATCTGACCAATTCTTCTTTCCATTAAGTCATGCTAAAACAAAATACATTATAAACATTGTCTCAATAATTACTATCTTCAGCAACCTAAAATTAAGCATATTATCACAATACTGTGGTACAATGAGAAAGAAATTATCTCCTTTAACAAAGTTGAGGAGATACTGGCAATAGAGAAGTAGAAGAAATTTTTAGAAAATATTTTTTGCAATTGCAGGAAAAAGGTATATCATGCCTCAAGAAACAACAAAGCCCTCCTTTATTCCTTTCCTTAAAAAAAAAAAAAAGGCAGAAAACTAGACATAGTTCTAAATACTGCCATTAAAAGTTGTATTTATATTTTAATTTCTGCATAGTTAACAGTGCATTCATTCTTAAACATACACAAATTGTCACTACTAAAAATACAATATCTCCCTAGAAAGTGATTTTTAACAATGAATAGCTTGTTGTAACTAGCTAATGTTGCTTTGTAAACCCAAAACCTTTTAGTAAGTTTACATAAAAACACTGATAAGGTCTTCAAACATCTGTGATTAAGATCCCACAATGCAATAAGAGAACTGTGTGCAGTAGGGGAATTGTCGACAGTAGCTTCTCTATGCCTGCCAAAGTCTATGACTCTGTTTTAAGATTATGAAAGGAGATTCGTTTTGTTTTCATGAACTTAAAGATGACTTAACCAAATCCCCTAACAGTAGTTAATGGTTCTTAATTATATGATAGGATAAAAAAGAAGAAAGCCTTATTCACTGAAAGGCAGTATTATTACTAAAATTGTCTAATTTTATATGACAGTAAAATTAAAAGATGACACAGCAATGATAGAAAAATACACCATGAAGTGGTTAAATAGGGTCCAAGTTTTTCTTCAAAGAGTGAGTCCCTGTGGGACACAATTTAGGGAAATATGAAATTAACTTTTGGGAGCAGATTCCATAGCTAAAGAATTTCATCCAAACTCAATTCTTTATTTATGAAGAAGTATATTTTTGCATCATTTCCTGAATTGGTAGCATTTCCATGATTAAAATTTTGGCTTCAAAGTTGAATGGCAGTATAGTATATTTTGAGTAATCCCCATTGTTATACCTATATATCCAATAATAGTTTCAGTAAAAATAAAAAACAATCCTTGGCTTTCAAGGATTGTATAGGGCTTAGAACATGAACATGATAAACATACCTAAGATTGCCTACACCATTTCCTTTGATGTATCTGGTATATTCCTCTATTTCTTTAAAACCTATATAAAGACACTGGCTATTCAACAGTTTCCAGTCTTCATCTGTCTGGTGACCTAACATAATAATAACTACTATTTATTGGATGTCAAGTATGTGTTCACCAAAGTTTCTTCATTTGATGTTCCAGAAACCCTTTGAGATTGATTTTTTATGCCCCATACTAACAGTGTAGAATTTGAGGCTCATAGAAGTTGAACTATATCCTCAAAACACATAGTCTAAGAACAGAAACAGGATTCAAAAGCAATTCTAGGTGACTCTAAATCTTGGGCACTTCTTCCAACCAGTGCTTCCTGACATATATCCTACTGTCCATTTAACTGTTCCACCTTAAGCTAGAGTGATCATATATCCATCCTGTGTAATTTTTATATGGCTTAAATATTAATGGTAGTTACATGATTTAAATATTATATTCATTTACAAAAGTATCCCAGTTGTACCATAGTTTATAAGGTCACCCCACTTTAAGTCAATATACATCTGTAACTAAATACATACCTTTCTGACCATCTCCCAAAACGTGCTCTTATTGTGATATCCCTTACTATCGTAGATGGCACCCTAACATCCATTCACCTGCAAAAGCCAGAACACAGAAAAAATTCTTAACACCTTCTTTCCCCCTTTTCTCATATCCAATATGTCCCCATGTCTTTTCCTATCTTCTACTTACTATCTTTCAAACCTAGGTTTTCTCCAGCTATACTTCCACTATCTTAGTTATGACCCTCATAATGTCTTTCCTGGACTATTTTAAAAGCTCTCAACTGGTACTCATACTTACAGTGTAACTTATCTCTAACCCAGTCATTATATCACAATTAGTACGAGTTTTCAAGAAGACACATCTTATATGGTCATCCCAATTTAAAATCCTAAGTAGTTCCTTAGAGCCTTCAGGGTAAATTCTAAAGCCTTCTCAGGACTCTTAAGCCCCTTTATTAATTATCCCTTGCTTACCTACCCATCCTAATCTCTCACTACTCTTCTCATCACAGATTACATCCAGCCCCACTGAATGTTCTGTAGTTACCAAACTATGCTGGCTTGTCTTTTGTCTTTATGCTTTGGCACAGACTACTTCCCTACTTCTTCCTCTCTCCCTACCTCTGCTAATTGTCACATCCTCAGGATGCAGTTCTAACATCCCCTCCTCTGATTATTCATTGAATAAACTCTTCCTTGGCACAACACTAGACCCAAAACACTCAAGGGATATATTGTTATTATCAAGTTGAGCTTTGATATCCCTCCAGTTCTGCCCATTTCTCATCTCCAAAGTGTCATCTCCATGGGTAAGAGATGATGGAGTAACTATCTGCCTCTTCTTTTTTACAATGTTGTCACATCCTTTCCCCATTGCTTCCAATGTCTCCCCAATTGAAATTAAACTCTTAAAAAAAAACCTCTTTGATTATTTCCCAACTCTTACTAAGTTTCGGTTAGATGGTTTTCTAACCGATGGTAATACTCAATGCATAATGACATGATACTGCAATGTTCTGGTTATTTGTCTGCCTCGTTGTATAGGCTATAGGCTCTTTGAGGTAGAGCGTTCATCTTTTAATTCCAATATTTGTGACTGGATCTGGCACATAATATGTATACAATAGATTTTTATTGTTGATAATAGAATATTTATTTATTGAGTAGGATTAAATGAAAGATGATGATGACAGTGCTGAAGAAAGGCAATATATAAGGTCTAATGTACCTATGATTTTTATAAACACAATGGAAAATTTCTGAGAACTAAAGATATCCTATATAATGAAATTATAGGTTTCCTTTCTTCTTAAAGCCATGATATGTAGCCTTGATTTAAAACAATATCTACTCAAGGGGCACCTGGGTGGCTCAGATAGTTAAGTGTATGACTTCGGCTCAGGTCATGATCTCAGCATCCTGGGATTGAGCCTATCATGAAGCTCCCCACTCAGTAGGGACTCTGTTTGTCCCTCATCCACCCCTTCTGCTCCCCCCAACTTGTGCTCTCTCTGTTTCACTCTCACATAAATAAAATCTTTAAAATAATTAAAAAATAAAACAAAAAAATAATATCTATTCAAATAATAGTGACACAGAATTTCAGAACATGAAGAAAACATAGAATCTAGTCTAGTGATTTTCAATCCACCATTTAGCATTAGATCAAAACCATATTCAGATCCCCATTACCTAAACAATTTACCCTACAGCTATTGCCTGAGAGTTGAAGGGAAGGTAATGAAGAGTCTTGGTTCTTCTACTTCTATGCTCCTTTTAGTGGGCCTCTGGAGGTTCTAATGCTCCAAACAGCACAGCTATACAAACTCTAACCTAGTTCAAAATCTTATTTGATGAAAAGGATGCTGAAACCTTGAGAAGGCTGTGATATTCCCAAAAGGATCAAGTGATGTAAGACTGGACATGAGTTTCTGGCTCCTAGGCCTCCACTCTAAACCTGGTTTCACACTGCTTCTAACAGAAAAACAACTTAGCTCTGGTAGCACCAGAAAAATACTCCTATTGTCTAGGCAAAACAGCAATACTAGAAATGCGGACATTAAAGAAGTGTTAGAGTGAATTTGTCTTACAAAGCATATTGCCTGCAATGCTGATACTTTACCAGACACTGTAAACTGCAGACTGCCAGGTACATTAATTGTTTCCTTCTGTCAAGTGCTTAGCATAATTTCTTATTTCCCACAAGAATCAATAAAATGTAAAAATAATATTAATTTGATAGAATCCCATAAAGGTATGCTCTCTCTGAATCAATGGCATTTTAGAGAAAAAAATATAGTATGAGGCAACAACAGGAGGTATCTCTATTAAAACTGGTTGTAAATTGTATCGGCTCTTGTTATGGGGTTGAATTGTGTGCCCCCAAAATTCATATGTTCAAGTTTTAACTCCTAATACCTCAGAATAAGGCCTTATTTGAAAATAGAGTCATTGCAGATGTCATTAGTTAAGATGAGGTCATACTGGAATAGAGTGAAACTAAACCAGTATGACTGGTGTCTTTATAAAAAGGGGAAATTTGGATACACACAGGAAGAATGTTATGAAAAAACTGGAGTTATGTTTCCACAAACCAAGAAACTGACAGAGCCTAGAAAAATTTCTGGAAACGATTCTTCCCTAGTGTGTTCAGAGGGAGCATAGTTCTGCTGACATCTCGATCTCAGAACTTGCTTCCAGAGCTAAAGCAATAAATTTCTGTTATTTAAGCCACTCTATTTTCGGCACTTTGTTGCAGTGGTTCTTACAAACTAATATAATTCTAGATCTTTAGTTGCTCTCAAGGGGAATTTTTCTCAATCCTCTAGTTACTAAGTCACATGCCAAAAACTAGATCTCTTTATTTAAATGTTCCAGTTGTTAATAACTTGATCCAGAAAAAAAAATAAGTAAAATAGAATTACAATTAGATAATGTCTATATGCAGAGGATGAACTGAATATAAAATACAGAGTCATAAAAACATAACTCAGTGTGCTACAAAAATCAACCACATCTAGAGCCTGGTCATACGGCTCTATTATGATTAAGCTTCACATAACTAGACACAAAACTTCATGGACTTCACATACTTTTTCACCTCATTTTATCATGATCTAATTGCCAAATTTAAAAAATTTATTTCTACCTTTAGGCTATAATATTCGAACAAGTATAAAAATGTTTCAACATAAGATTTCCTTTATCTCTACTCTCTACTTTATACTATCTTCTGGTCTCTCTTCTTATTTATGATTTTATATAGGAAAATTGGCCCCCACAGTAACACTTGCAGAAACTATGTTAAATATTTTTAAAGGTTTGTTTCAGGTCAAGCAGTGTTCTCAAAGGTAAACATTTTGTCTATTCCCACAATTTAGCTGTCTGTTTTTTGACTACTGTCAAACCAAATGTCAAAACATAATCAAACTCACATTTTATGATTTAACATGTCATAAAACCATACAACTAGATTTTATTAATGTGAAATTAGTTCTCTGAAAACTATCAAATATATCCTTACCATTGATTTCTACCTTCTTTCAAAATTAGTAAACACTACTTACTTCATAAACTTCACATATACTCTAGAGAAGATATTTATATTTTAATCAGACAATGAAATTAACTCCTTTATAAACAGAAATGATATTTGAGTATACATTTTTTCTCCTTGTACAAATATATGAATAGGAAAGAGGACTATTACCCTTCCAAATATCATCTGGAAGTTGATTCTTTGTATTTTTTCAAGAGACATATTTGTTCTTTTTGCAATTTTTACTTCTGTCCTATGTTATAAATATGTCAGTGTCACCGCCTTCACACCAAGAGAAGATGGCCAGCACTGTGGCCCAGGTAATGACCTTTCCAACTCTTCAAGAATTAGTTGATCATTGCTTTCCTACAGGCCCCCACCTCAACAGCACAGGGATTCGGAACCTCCCAGTTATTATATAATCAGCTCACAAAGGAAAATGGATGAGTTGAGGCAAATCATTTGATTTAGTTCACTTCAGCATACATATTTATTGAGAGCCTACTATGTGTCATCATTGTGTTAGGCATGGGAGTAACAGATATAGAAGAAAACTCTTAAGGAACTTATAGAGACAGATAA
This sequence comes from Martes martes, assembly GCF_963455335.1. Taxonomy (NCBI): domain Eukaryota; kingdom Metazoa; phylum Chordata; class Mammalia; order Carnivora; family Mustelidae; genus Martes; species Martes martes. The sequence goes on from NC_137889.1 coordinate 110,812,385, forward strand.
ACAGATATTGACATAAGGTGGTAAGAAAAGAAATAGCCATCTGCCTAAGGTTCCATGAAACCTAGAGATGGGTGTTATGAAACCACTTGGCCTATCTGAGATTTGTTCGTAGATTTCCTGGAAAAGATCAACCTGTGCTAACTTTGGAAAAGATGGATAAGAGTCCAGCCAATAGGGAACTTGGGAAGGTTCTCCCAGGCAATGGAGCAAGATGAAGTACAACACAGAAGTGTGGATTAGGATATGATTAGGGTATTTTTAAGAGAGGGGGTAGAGCTCAGTGGTAGAGCATTTGACTGCAGAATATTATTAGGATCAATACTTGTGGAAGGGAACAGGAAGAAGCAGGATTAGGCAGCAGGGGAAACTGAACTGAGATATAGGATGTTCAAGCCTCTGCCAGCTCTGTGGGGAACTCTGGAGCCAGACTTTATATCCTTGCCTCCCTCTGTCAGGATCCTGATATAGCATGCCAGAAGGGTGTGACTTTGGGTGAGGCAGCACTGTGAAGCTGAAGTAGTCAGACAAAAAGACTGAGCTGGAGGTAACTGGGCAGCAGATCCTTCCTAGATAGGATCTGGGCAGACCATGTCCCCCATTTGCAAATGTACATACAAATGTAAATCTAGTGGATATCCAGTATTATTAGACAGTAAATTTTCACGTGGACAGTAGGAGGAAAAGAAGCTGAAAAGTTGATTTTTTTAAAAAAGATTTTATTTATTTATTTGACAGACAGAGATCACAAGTAGGCAGAGAGGCAGACAGGGGGGGGTGGAGAGGGGGAAGCAGGCTCCCCGCTGAGCAGAGAGCCTGATGCAAGACTCGATCCCAGGACCCTGAGATCATGACCTGAGCCAAAGGCAGAGGCTTTAACCCACTGAGCCACCCTGAAGACATGTTCTCACAATGATGTGCTACTCACTGGAGAAAGCTGATTGTGCACCTTTTTCCAACTTTGCATTGAGTGACATCACTTTGGTATCTTGAAATCATCCTTGGCAAATGTATTTGTACCACAGAAATCATCAAAAGTTACAAATCAGCGCTACATTTTTCTGAGAACCTGTTTACCATTACTATTTTCCTTCCTATGTCCATAAACACAGGTTTAAATCATAATGAATAAAAGCCATGGCTAAGACAGCATTCTACACATGCTCAAAATAGGAGAGGACATAGGCCAGTAAGTTCCATCTTTTTATACTGACAGAAGTAAACACTCTTCCCTTTTCCTTTTCTCCTGCCACTAACCTCATTTCTGCCTTGGTAAATTGCAGTAGTCTCATGGGATAATTCATTCATTACAAGTATTTTGTTTTCATATGTATTCAAGAATATGTACTGAAGGTTTACTATGTGTCAAAAATTAAGTGTGAGTATTTGATGGTGAGCAAACAATAGACCTAGTTCTTATTCTTAGAGCTTATCATTGAAATACAAATATTAGTTTAAAAACCTCATAAAATAGGGGCACCTGTGTGGCTCAGTGGGTTAAAGCCTCTGCCTTCGGCTCAGGTCATGATCCCAGGGTCCTGGGATCAAGTCCCGCATTGGGCTCTCTGCTCAGCAGGGAGCCTGCTTCCTCCTCTACTCTGCCTGCTTCTCTGCCTAGTTGTGATCTCCATCTGTCAAATAAATAAATAAAATCTTTTAAAAATAATAATAAAATAAAAAATAAAAACATCATAAAATAAATGCATAATCACAAATGGTGACATTTTATGAAGAAAGAAAGGAAAATAAAAGATATTTAAATAATATCTTTGATGTGTTAACCTTCTATATCATTTAAATAGTATAAAATAAAACATCAATGTCATTAGACACTAATTAAAGTAATGATAGTTTCATCGAAAGCCAATTATAAATGTTTTTAAGAAATTTTGTTATTTATTATTATGAAAAACCCACTAAATAGTGATTTTTTTTTCCTAAAAATGTCCATACATGTCGCTTGGCAATCACAGCGTCTCTCTTTTTTCATTTGTTATATCATTACATTCATATGCTGTACCATTGCAAAGACAAAAACACAGAGAAATTTGAATAGTATTGAAAATTGAAATTTTTTTCCTCAGGCCACTGCTACTGACATTGTAAAGAATATCTTATGTAAGAAGCATAAAATTATATTAAAATAAACTCAGCTATAGCATTCAGTTTTTCTAAATAACTGTGTTGTTGAATGCTAGTAAAATTCTCTGGTTAGAACAAAAGTTTTGGTAAAGAAAATTCAGCATTTCACCCTCAAATTTGTATTCCTGGACTGATTAGTTGAAAAAAAAATCTGATTTCTATTTGTTAGCATTATTTTAGGGGAAAAATCATATTTTGCTCTTGGAAAAGGCTGAGACTTATGCCTGATCTATATCTAACAATACATGAAAGAGAAATTTAACATCTCTTCATGATATCACATTTCCTACACATATTCCTTTCCATAATATGCATTCAGTTAAAAGCACATATCAAAATCCTGTTTCAGAGGATTTGAAAGTAACACTTTCTATTTGGGACACTTCAATTATGTGCTTGTGAATTTTGATCAGATAAAAAAAATAATTAATCCATGACAATCTGCCTCTACTTCCTATGGTCAAGATTTAGATTGAACAAGATTTTGTCATTTTTAATATCTATTATCTTCACCCCAAAGTCATTACAAAATACATCTCTAGAATCAGATAAAAATTTATAAGTGTTACCACTGTGGATCGCACCAAAGAGTTAAAGCACCCCAACACATTATACATATATTCATACATAGGGCCAAAGGGATACCATTCTCATTTTTCATCATCAAGGCATTTATAAGACTCCTATCTTCTTTTGCTTTTGTGACCTCTAGTCAGAAAGGCCAAAGTAAATAAAGGTCAAGATAGATGTCAAATCAAGCAATTACTAAAGAGGGAACTTGGCTGTGACCCTCAGATTAGAAATGGTGACCTGTCACAGCAACAGGGGAAAACCTTCCTGCAACTCCTTCTCCCGTTTTATGAAATACAATCTAGATTTGCAGCCTAGACTGAAAAAAAAAAAAATGATATCCTTCATTTGCGTTTTAATCTTTTCCACCCTTCATATTGAGGTTGTCCTCCCATTTTCTCCTTGGTTATATGCTCTGAATTGTAGACATGTGAGAGGAAAAATTAGTAGAAACCTGGAGTGAGGAGGTATGGCATACCCATCATAAAAAATGAGAATGAACCACCACAACACAAAAATGATGTCATATCACTTTTATTCATTTAACTTTACTTAAAACTGCATAAAATTTAGACAGTTTGTGTAATAACAGTGATCTCAATCAACAATGCTCATACTTTTTCTGCAATGGGCCACTTGTAGAAATGAATTTTTGAAATATTTTATGGGAGGTGACTAAAATTTGCAAATTCATTTATATACCTGAACCTTGATTTATCTAATCTCTAGAATCTCATTTTCCTCTCTACGCCCAAGAAGCTTCCATTCTTCACTCCAGAGGCTATGTTGAAAAATATTGCCTTTCCCATATTAACACTACAACCCACATTTACTCCTGAATTCTTCCATTCCTTAAACTTTCCATCCTTAAAAAAGATCTATAATAGTCCTTTTGTTGTCAAAAGAGAAAAAGAAAAGATTTACCACCTATGAATTTTGAGTTGAGACAAAAAAAAGAAGGGAACTATAAGTTATGGAAATAGTTTTGATAATGTAATCTTACAGAGGTTTTTTTGCTTTTCCTTTTCTTGCTTGGCTTGTTACAGCTCACAAGGGAATATTATCATTTTTTTAAAAATCTCAGCCATGTTTCCTAGTAAATTATTATATTAGTTGAATTGATGGATTTTGGCTGTCAAAGAAAATTATTTCCAATAAAATTCATTAAGTCAAAGAACCTCATTTGAAAATCTAACTTTGAAATAAGCTGACAGAAACAATATGAGAACTGAAGACTAATTTGAAAACACACAAACCAGAAAAATGACACAGCCATCATCCTCTTACTAGAAAACAAGCCTGGAGTTCCACTAAGGAAGAATTGCCCAGGAGAGGAAAAAAAAAGAAAAACTTTTGAAAATGAAAGTGTCTTACTTTTCAAAGTCCCTTACATTAGCAAACTTTAAATGCTGGCCCTATAGGAAGAATATAAGTATGTCACTTTAAGGTAATTTTCATTTCAAATTCCCCTCAAATCCAAATCCTCAGTGAAAAAAAGAAGAAAGGAAAGAAAGAAAGAAAGAAAGAAAGAAAGAAAGAAAGAAAGAAAGAAGAAAGAAATTTAAAAGATTTTCTTAGCTGCATACTTCAGAAAACCAAAACAAAAGGAATGTTTCCATACAAAGATGACAGCCAGAGGGCTTTAAATTCTATGTAAATGACACCTTTTAAGTCTAATTATTTTCTGACCTTATGCTATTTTGTTTCTTTGTTCAAGGATTCTAATGAGAGATCCTAGTGGAAGTCTGGCATACTAGTATTGTTATTGCAACTGGTTCTTCTAAATCACCAAAGAAGCTAACTTAGCATATGTGCTTTGCATGGTCAGTTTGGAAAGCTTTATAGCCTCAAAGGGTTCCTTCATAGATTATATTAAATTTGCAATATTATTTCTTCCAAAAGCATCAACACATGGTTGGGGGTTGGAGGTTGGGGGCAGTGCCAGCAGGAGAAGGAAGGAACTCGTAGAAATTCCAAATTGTCTCTTTGAAAAAATTCATCTTCACCTCTACTGCATGTATTTTTATTTACAAAATTCCAAGAGGGGTGCCTGGGTGTATCAGTAGGTTAAGCGTCCAACTCTTGATCTCAGGGTTGTGAAACTGAGGCCCACCTCAGTCCATGCTGGTTGTGGAACCTGCTTAAGAGTTTCTCTCTCCCTCTCTCTCCACCTCTCCCGCACCAAAAAAATTTCCAGAGCTGAAACTAAACCAAAAAAAAAAAAACAAAAAACAAAACAAAAAAAACCTCAGCTAATACCTCATTGAATTGTACATCTTATTTCTTCATTGTGTTTGGAGTTAACAAAACTGTGAATGAGTAAGACTGAAGAAGCAACCTGCGATGGCTTGAGGTGTTTTCTGTTTTCCCAAGAGGTGTGGCCAGATTTGGAAAAAAAAAAAAAAAAGGTAGTGGGAGGGCGGTTGTGTACTGAAAAATAATTGTCTAGGGGTGAGAACCTGGCATTTAAATAGGAGTGGATTCACTCTAAATTTTACCCCAGTGCTCCAAGATATGAATCACAGAAAATGGGCAACTCCCTGTGGCTAACATTCCTTCTACCCACCTTCAATAATGCCAATTAGCCTGGGGGGAACCAACATGGAGGTAATCTTTCATACTGGACTATTTTAGCAATATTTTTCCCCTTTGGACAGAGGTCTGTATCTTTCAGGCAAACTAGAAATAAAACTAAACAATTTAAGAATAGGGAAAAGTTAGACTTCAAAGTTACAAAAGTTAAACTTTACTAAATAGTGTTTATTTTTAATGTCTTCTTTATTCTTTATGAAAACTTTAAAATGGGTCAAGAAAGTATAATCTTCTCTAGAATTATCACTAAGCACTGAGAATGCCAAAAGTTTGTTAAAATGTTTGTTTTAAACACGATCCTTTCTAGAATTGCAGTTCTCAAGGTACTAGACAAAAAATAATAATAATAATAATGATTATAAAATAAATATGGAAGATTGAATTTTTTCATAGTGAGTTATTTTAGTATTGTCTTAAAGAAATATATTTGTTAAATAGCACCTACAGTAAGTATAATTTTATATAATTATTTCCCCAAAGTTCTGTAAGTGCTATAGAAATCAATGCCTAATCTTTACCAAAATATCCTAACAATCATATACACAATAGACTATTATTCAATTGTGAGAAAGAAGAAAATCTTACCTCTTACAACATGGATGGACCTTTAGGGCATTATCCTAAGTGAAATAAACTAGATAGAGAAAAAAAAATACCGCATGGTATCACTTATATGTGAAATCTTAAAAAAAAAAAAAAAGAAAGTCAAATTCATAGAAATAGAAAGTAGAAAAATGATTGCCAGGGGCTGGGAGGTGGGAGAAATAGGGACAGGGTGGTCAAAGGTACAAATTTCCAGCAATAAGATAAATAAGGTTTGAATATCTAATGTATAACGTGGTGACTATAGTTGATACTATATTGTATAATTGAAATTTGCTAAGAGAGTAGAATTTAAATGTCCTCACACATGCACAAAAAGATGGATACCTGAAGTGAATATATGCGTGATTTAACTAGATGGTGGAGATACTTTCACAATGCATCCATGTATCAAACCATCACAATGTACATTTTAAATATCTTACAATTTTGTCAATCATACCTCAATAAAGCTCAAAAAAATCTTATCAACCAACCAATCAATATATAGTAAAAACGTGTACATGTAATAATCCAGGACAATTTCTGAGTAAATGAATTTGGTCCTCTAACAATCTTATAAAGTGGAAAAGAATTAGTAATTCTCTTATTTTTAAGATGAGGAAACAGAGTCAGAATTATTAGGTCTATGGTCTCAAGCTAATTATTGGAAGAATAGGTTAGATTCTAGGCCTCTTGGATCCCCATATACAGAGAAAGCATAAGTAAGTGGGTTAAGGCTTCCTAGGGATGAGGGCTTTGAGCAAAACTTTAAAAGTGAACCAGTAAGGGTAGGTGGAGGGAAAGAAGAAATAAATGTATGCCAGAGGGGAGAACACAATAGACAAGAGAAATATAACAACAATACTTATTAAGCACATATTATGGGATACTGTACTGATCACTTAACCTATATTATCTCATTTACTCCTCAAGATACGTGATGAATTAAGTACTTCCTATAAGGAAACTGAGGCTTATGAAACTAAGGAACTCACCTGGGTCACAGAGATGGGAAAGGACAGAAGCAGGAACTTGATTCCAGCCCTGATCTGTTTGGCTCCCAAGGCCATGCTTTTAAACTTTATTCTCTACCACTACTGGAACAAAGCATGAGAAAGAAGAGTGTGAGTGACAATAGCTTGACTAGAAAAGAGTCATGTTGAGAATGGAAGCAAATAAACTTGAAGAAACATCAGGATGGAGTTATAGATTTCCTGAAAAATCAAGAAAGATTAGATTTGATGTTACAAGGAATGGGACTTCTTTACAGATTTTTGAATAGGAAGAAAAATAATAAAGGGAAGTATTCAAGGAACGTTTGTCCTATGGCAGGAAGACTGAAGGAGTAAAAAGTGAAGGTAAGGGGCCAGTTAGAAAATTAATCTAATGGCTCAAGTATGAAATGATGAAGGTCTAATCCAGAGTGGTCAGCATGATTGTGAATCAGAAGAAAAGGATATAGATAACAATTAGAAGGAAGAATTAATGTAATTTCATGACTAATTAGATGCAAGGACTGAAGCAGAGAAATGATGAGTCAAAGATGACTGGATGGTTTCAAGCCTAGGGGACTGAGGAGATGGCGCCACATGAATAAAACTGAAGGAGGAAACTGTGGTGGGAGAAATGAGTTTGTGTTTAGGCATGTTGGATCTTAATGACTGATGAGTAGGGACTTGGACATGAGGACTCATTTTCAGACGTTTGTTGAAAGGTGGTTAGAAGCAAGGGCACAGCATAGTAATGAAAGTTGTGGATTCTGAATTGCTACTGAAAAACATGGAAAGAGAGATGGTAGAGCTGAGGATTTAAGTGAAGGAATTTCCATAATAAGGATACCTAAGAAGAATGAGGAGACAGTCAAGCAATAAGGAAGATCAATCAGTTTCTTCCTTGTAAGGAGTTTGCAATTTACCTGGGGAGGTATCATTAGCATGCATAAAGCAACGTCAGTGGAATTACTTATCTCAACTGGAATATAAGCTCCATGAGGGCAAGAACTAGTACCTAAAACAAGACGTGGCATATTTTAAGAATTCTATATTCGCTGAATTGATGAATAAATCATTGTACCCCATATCTCAGCAACTATCACAATGCCTAGCAAATAGCTGGTGCTCAATAAAAGTTGTTGAACTGAGTTGAATTAATTCTATCTTTACTTCAAAGAGATCTCATCTTAAAGTTAATTATAAGGTTACAAACAAGTTCATTAAGATTTCAAAGAAAAGGGGGACACCTAGGTGGCTCAGTCATTTAAGTAGCCCACTCTCAATTTTGGCTCAGGTCATGATCTCAGAGTTGTGAAATTGAGACCCTCGCGGGGCTCCAAGCTCAAATGGGAGCCTGCTTGAGATTCTCTCCCCTCCCTCTCTCTTCCCCTCTATTCCTCCCCCCCACACACCCTTTTTTTCTCTCTAAAATAAACAAATAAAATATGAAAGAGGAATTCAAAGAAAAGATATATTATTGAAGCAAAAACAGAATAGCATTGAAAATCTAAATAAACAGAAAAAAAAGGACAGGAAAAGTAATAATCAGTAAGGCACAGAGACAGAAATGCATTTGAGATATCTCTAGATCAGTTAAAAATTTTGAGATGAATGAAGTATATGAACTAAAATTCAAGAGAAATATCACCATTCAGGTTGTGGTGCTAGCAACCAAGAAGTATGCCACACATCTTGTGGCAATAAGACAGAAATGAGTTAAAGACCATGCCAGGTCTGTGATGTGAGTAACTATAACAATGATGACAACGGGGAGGCTCAAATGGAGAGGAAGATGAATGTTTTAATTCCAAAATAGTTAACATACAGTGTTACATTAGTTTCAGGTATACTTTATAGTGATTCAACAATTCCACACATCACCTAATGCTCATCATGATGAGTATACTCCTTAATCCCCATCACCTATTTCACTCATCCCCTCACCTACCTCCCCTCTAGTAACTATCAGTTTGTTCTCTACAGTTAAAAGTCTGTTTCTTGGTTTGTCTCTCTCTCTCTTTTTTCCCTTACTCATTTATTTTCTTAAATTCCACACACGAGTGAAAGCATATGGTATTTCTCTTTGACTTATTTTGCTTAGCATTATGCTCTCTAGCTCCATCCCTGCCATTGCAAATGGCAAGATTTCATTCTTTTTTACAACTGAATAATATGTCATTATATATATTCCACATAATGAAGATATGTTTGATTTAAAACATAATGCTCAAAAATTTCCATTAGAAATCATTCAAATGAAATTCTCTCACACCAGTTCAAGTGAAAATGGCACTCATTAAAAATAAAATACAAAATTTTGTAGACATAAGAGAAATGAAAAAATATACAGCTTGGTCACATAAAGGCATGCCACCTGGAAAATCAGAAATAAAGGTGATAGGCCTTTTCTCAATCATTACATTGCATGGCCTCTCGTGATTCTGTGTCTCTGGTCCTTTTTCCAGCTAGCTCTGTTTTTATAAGGCATTTCTCTCCCTCCAAAACTTTTAGCTTGGATGTCACTTTGGCTTTCCATGATGCCAACTCTACATGAACATCCATGTTTTGTGCTTCGTTTTGAAAACAATGTAAAAATCTCTCACATGGTTTCACAAGAAAGTCCTATCACTGCTCTTTTTTTATACAAACTTATAAAGTCAATAACAAATTGTGTAAGCAAATTTATGTTTACTACCAGTTCACATATACATACTGATTAATTCTCCCTTCAATTTTATGCTCATTCATTTATTGCCTTAAAAGCCTACTTTCCATATTCCATGTTATCTAATACCAAAATCAACATATATTACTCACTACCTTATTGACCATAATGGCCTAAATTTATCAGAGAAATGGGTAGTCAGTGAAATGTACCCCCAAGAGATAATGAGAGATAGAAGAAAAGTGACAAAACTGGTTAGTTCACAAACTAGAATATCAGATACTGAATAAGGACATGCTGAGAAGACAATTTTAATTTATTAAGCTACAAACTATTTGCAAAAGTATTTTTTAGAACTAAAAGTAGTTTTGTATTATTCTGTAATTTGTGGTATACAATACCATCAGACCCAAAATTTAAACTAAGAGAAAAAAATTCTCCTTTAAAATATTTTTCAAACTGGGGTACCTGAGTGGCTCAGTCAGTTAAGCATCCAACTCTTGATTTCAGCTCAGATCATGATCTCAGGGTTATAAGATTGAGTCCCACATTGGGCTCTGTGCTCAGTGAAATCTGCTTGTCCCTCCCTCTGCTCCTCTCCTCCCCACTCATGTTCACTCTGTGTCTCTCATAAACAAAATATTTAAAATATATTTTATATATAAACATATATATATTATTTTTTATTAACATGTAATGTATTATTTGCCCCAGGGGTACAGGTCTGTGAATCATCAGGCTTACACATTTCACAGCACTCACCATAGCACAAACCCTTCCCAAAGTCCATAGCCCAGCCATCCTATCCCTCCTCCCCTAACCCTCAACAACCGTCAGTTTGTTTCATGAGATTAAGAATCTCATACGGTTTGTCTCCCTCCTGATCCCATCTTGTTTCATTTTTTCCTTCCCTACTCCCCACCTTGCCTCTCAAATTCCTCATATCAGAGAGATCATATCATAATTGTCTTTCTCTGATTGACTTATTTCACTCAGCATAATACCCTCTAGTTCCATCCATGTCATTGCAAATGGCAAGATTTCATTTCTTTTGATGGCTGCATAGTATTCCGTTGTATATATAGATATACATATCTATATATATACACACACATACACACACCACATCTTCTTATCTTCTTTATCCATTCATCTGTTGATGGACACCTAGGTTCTTTCCACAGTTCTTTCCACAGTCTTTCCACAGTCTTTCCACAGGACATTGCTACTATAAACATTTGGATACATATGCCCCTTCAGATCACTACATTTATATCTTTAGGGTAAATACCCAGTTGTGTGATTGCTGGGTCATAGGGTAGCTCTATTTCCAACTTTTTGAGGAACCTCCATACTGTCTATATATATATATATATTATTATTATATATATATTAAACATTAGTAGTGACTGCAGCCTTTCCATATATATATATATATATGTAATTAAACTTTCCATATATATATGTATATATGTTATATATATATGTAATTAAACTTTATGGAAAGGCTGCAGTCACTACTAATGTTTAATCCCCCTCCAAATAACCTTTTCCATTCTTCAAATATGTATTTAATAACCCCTATAGTAAAGAAAGCAAAAGATCACATTGATGTTTCCTAAATATGAAGGAAATAATGGATAATTAAAATAAGTCCATTATCAACTGCAGACCAAAAGAAATATTATATCTATATCTATATCTATCTATATCTATATCTATCTATCTATCTATATATATATCTCCCCAGGTAAGACCTACTTTGCTGCTTTATATAGTATTCCACAAATAAAAAAACTTTCAACACTTCAACACTTAGTTTGGTTCATTGGTTCATTTATTCTCTTATTTACCTCTTGAAAATTTCTGAGAGCCCATTTTTAAGGTGTTAAAATTTTTCTGAACATAAAATTTTATTTGGTTTAAGTTAATCTTTCAAAGTATAGACAATTCTGCTTATTGTTTTTTTACTAATTGCAACAGTAAGGAACTCAGCTATGCATTCCTATTTTTTATATAGATAAGTGTGCAAATATGGACCATGATATAAGATTTTTTATATAAGATAGTCATCAAGTTGAAAGCAGAGATTAACTCTCCATTTCCCACTAATATTCAGATATTACTGGCAATTTTAATTGTAGCTACTCAATGAGAAAAATCTAATTGTATTATGCAAAATTATTTGAATTACAAAGCATTCTGTGAAGTAACTCCGTAAGGCAAGTGTGTATTAGTTTGATAGATTCATTCCATTTTAAGTAAACATTTGACCAAGTTATAAGATTTATATTACCAGGCGCTTGTGTGGCTCAGTTGATTGAGCGACTGCCTTCGGCTCAGGTCATGATCCCGGACTTCAGGATCGAGTCCCGCATCAAGGTTCCCAGCTCCTTGGGGAGTCTGCTTCTCCCTCTGACCTTCTCCTCTCTCATGCTCTCTCTCTCATTCACTCTCTCTCAAATAAATAAATAAAATCTTTTTTAAAAAATAAGATTTATATTACCATCTATTATATGTCTTCAATTCCATAAATGTAGCCATGAAAAATCTTGTTAAATCCTTTGATGTAGTTGTAGTACCTGAAAAAGTCTTATAGTAACTCTGACCCTCTCTTTTCTTACCTATCCATTGGAGACAGTAAATCACAACATTTTTCTGTATATTAAATTAAACAATATTAATGTGTGTGGTACACAACAGATTTTCAGGTAATATTTGCCTTTATTATTATAACTAAGAAAATAAAGTATTTCAGGGGAAGAAGAAAAGCAGTATGATAACACCACTTTTAAATCCAGGCATTGAAATCACATTTATTCTTGGGCTGTCTTCTTCCTTCCTTACCACTATCTAGTAGCCCAGGTAAATCCATTGGATTCCTGTCTTCTTAATTATGTGTTTGACTCTACAGATACCAAACCTGGAATTTCAGGATTATGCACAAGAGCCATACTTATGACTTTAATTAATTTAAACTCAGAGAATGCAATTTTTGAATGAATTAACTGAGCCAAGATATTAACTCTTAGAGGGTGATTACTTGCTTTTGACCTGGGACTGCCAGGAAGATTTGGTCCTATTCCAAGACTAGTCCCCAGATTGTCTCCCCATTTATATGAAGTAATAAATACTTTTTTTCTTTCCAGTCCCCTTCTCCCTCCACTCTGATTTTATCCTGATAAAATGGTGGATGAATCCTATCTCTCTAATCTTGCAAGCTATCTACTCCCTCCTCCTTCCATACCATTGCAACAAATGACCTTCAAGCATTTATTATGCAACTTGGTCATCTGATTCTATATTTCAGTAAATTAAAAACCTCACTTTGAAGGATCCTTCTCTTGAAATTCCTTCCCTCTGGATCTTTCAACTGACATGTCCTACAGTTCAAGCCATGACCTGGACGGTATTCAGAATAGTGAGGCTGACCACTATAACTCTGGTATTTATGGTCAGCCAAGTGAAAATAATATAGGCCAGGATAAACCTTAAAAATCCAAAAACAAACAAAACTATCTGTAAGTGCAATGCAAATGTTCTTAATAATAAAGCTCAGACAAATTGAAAATGAAAACAATTTTTATCCCTTGTAATTTAACACTAGTTCTAGGCTTCAACTGAACGTGTTTTCTTATTTTATAGCTTGGTAGAACTTTGAAGAAATAAAGGGAAATGTTAAAAACAATGTCCCCATAACAGCTAATTATCCTCAATGGTTTTTTCATAGGACAGAGTATTAACCTAATTAACCCATCTTTCATGAACATGTTGGAGAAATGGGGCCTGTCCAACCACTCCTGCATATGTTCAGTTGCCTGAACATGCTTGCTTTTGTGGTTGAAACTAAAATTGTTCCTCCCACACAATGTATAGGAAAATATTTTCATGTCCTTGAAAAGGTTAAGAATCTGCAAAGTTCCATATTTATTTGATACATGTTTTTCTTTTTGTAAGACTTATATTTACTTATTTAATAGATTTCTTTTCTATCCTAGCAGAATCAGAAGTTTATATTTATGTAATCAGTTTCTCTTACGTTTGCAGAGTATCCGTTACAAGTCATTCAAAGCTACTCATTCACTCAAGTTCTCTGGTTTTTGCCTAAATTCTGTAAATATTTTATGAAAATAAACACAATAAGCTAAACAAAATCTGTATTATATTTTGTGATTGTAGACTCAGTATAACATATACTTTGAGAAACAGTTCAATTTGGTGACAGTATAAGTTTATGTTTCATGCAACATATAGAGAAAAAGCAACATTTTAACATTTGTTTATTTTAAGCCTCAATATAAAAAAAGATTTGAGTAGATTCACAAATATTGAGCAATGTAATGGCATAATAATACACACACACTATATTATATATCAGAGAGTGTTAGAATTCCACATGCATTATCTTGTTTATTTCTCAAAACAACCTTGCAAAGTCAATCTATTGTTACAATCTTCATTTGTTATAGATGAGAAACTGAGACTAAGAGAGGCTAATGAATTTGCCCAAAGTTCCTGAATTTGCCCAAAGCTCCAAAATTAGGAGCAGTGGGGATTGGGACTTGAACCCAGGTGATCTTACTCTAGTTCCATGTTCTTTCCAGTAAGGATAGAGAAAGAAAAGGAAGCCAGAGTTAAAGTTAGCCCAAGAAACGTGCATTGAAAATTTTGTTCAACACAAAATGTGAACCATAAGTTTGGCTCTGATTTTCTGGGCACGAAAGAAAGAAAAGAACACAATACAAAACAAAATCCACACTGCCCATATAATAAAAAGGCACACCAACAACTCAAAAAAGATGGCTTTTCCTCTGGTGGACACTACAAGAAAAAACAAAGTAGTCTAAAAAACAAAGAGTAGTCTAAAAAACAAAACAAACAAATGAACAACATGGCCTCTTCTCATATTTCTCTTAAAGGAAAACCTGGGGAATAACACAGATAATCACTCAAAAAAAAGCATATTCTTATTGCTCCAAAGCAATATTATCCATATATGTATGCCCAAGGGTGTGGCTTGGTTCCAGAATAAAATCAAAAATATCTCAAGGAATGCAAGGACTACATCTTCTGTGGGCAATATTCCCATATATAACAATGTAATATCTCAGAAATAATTAAACATTTAATGAAAGTCAGGAAGCAAATATATTCATTGGTAAGGAGCTGAGATGTATCTGTTTTATCTAGCTGATTTAGAACAAATGTTATTTAATTCTTCAGTAACGTAGAAAATAGAAAGAACACAAATCACAACCTAAGCTTCAGTCTCCTCAGCCATAAAATAGGGATAATAGTACTCCCTCATCTTGTTGCTTTGAAGATCAAATAAAATAACACATAAAAAGTTCTTAGTGCTTACTCATGCTATACACTGATTAAAAAGTTGATGGTTAATATTTTTTAAATATTGATAATCCATATTTAGGAGCTCTAACATAGCTCTTCAAAGCTTTTCGGAGCACAGTGAATCAAAAAGAATATTTTGGGGGCACCTGGGTGGCTCAGTGGGTTAAAGACTCTGCCTTTGGCTCGGGTCATGATCCCAGGGTCCTGGCATGGAGCCCCGCATCGGGCTCTCTGCTCAGCAGGGAGCCTGCTTCCTCCTCTCTCTGCCTGTCTCTCTGCCTACTCGTGATCTCTGTCAAATAAATAAATAAAAATCTTTTTTAAAAAAAGAATATTTTGGCTTAAGAAATTAAAAGTGGAGTATTCATATTATCCTAGGAATCAACTAGTAGTCGAGTCAGCTATGACTGAAAAACTACAGGTTGAATTTGTGATCTTTGCCACTTTTTCAAAATGTTATACATTACACTAAGTTTTTGTGGAAAAAAATTATGTTTTACTTTAGTTGTGTAGACAAAATTAAGCCCTTGGATCTTTTAATAAAGTGAGGATATATTTCTGTCTAAATGATGTATTTCTATCTCATTTCATTGAGAATGAAAGGGCGGTGCTGAAATAATTAACAGGCATTAACCAATCTACAATAGATATAAACCAGGATATTCCAGGGCATCTAGGATGTAGGGTCACCCTATCTAGTCTTCCTTCTCTATTTCAATAATACGAAGAAGAATTAATGACTATGCACCCTCTTACATGCAATTTTAAAGGCCAACTAGGCCAGTATTTTTTTTTTTTGGAAAACCAAAGTTTCATTTCATTTCAATGGATATCTCCAAAACAAATCAAGTATTACCAATTGTACTCAAACATATTGTAACACTTTCTGCAAAAGTTGGGACCTTATTATAAATTCCAATGGATTACGATGCTCATTAGTTTGATATTATAACTGGTCATTTAATATTATTCAGATTTATTTTGACATATCTTTCTATTTGTAGATTTATGGACAAATAAATACTCAACAAATTCCTTCAGTGTCAATGTAAACACATTTAATAGATCAAACTTGTTCTATTTTTTCCTGTTTTGTTTTGTTTTCTTTTGTTTCAGAAAGACATGCTAATACAGGGGGTGAAAAAATGTTTCCAGATTCTTTAAGTCAAAATATTTTCCTTCCACAAAGGATTTTTTGCTTGTCTTGACATCCCTCTAGTTTATTCTTCCTAGGGTCTTCAAATTCTCATTATCACCTAAAAGAGAAAGAAAGAAAGAAAGAAAAAATCAATCTAACTTTTCAGATTAGTGATTTTCTTTAAAAAATCATTATAAAATGAAAATAAATGAAGGGTAGAGAAGAGGACAGTGTAGAAACTAAAAGAAATATATGAAACCACTGGGCATACTGAAATGTTTCCATGCACAGTATGAAAATGTAATTCATGCTTAAAAAGTTAAAATAATATCTTGTTCAGAGTATCAATAATAAAGAATAATGGAATAAATAAACAGTGTTCCAACTGAATGAAATTTTAATATATGACAATATAAATTAATTGATAAGGGGTTTCTGGAAGAAATTGATATTTCCTTTTTTTTTTTTTTTTTTTTTAGATTTTATTGATTTGACAGAGAGAGAGAAAAAGAACATGCAGGGGGGAGCAGTAGGCAGAGGAAGAAGCAGACTCCCTGTTGAGCAGGAAGCCTAGACACAGGGCTCAATCCCAGGACCATGGGATCAGGACCTGAGCCTAAGGCAGATGCTTAACAAACTGAGCCACCCAGACCCCCCAGAAATTGATATTTCAGGGGCACCTGGATGGCTCAGTTGTTAAGTGTCTGCCTTCAGTTCAGGTCATGATCCCAGGCTCCTGGGATCTACCCCACATCTGGCTCCCTGCTTGGCAGGAAGCCTGTCTCTCCCTCTCCCACTCCCCCTGCTTATGTTCCCTTTCTTGCTGTGTCTCTGTCAAATAAATAAATAAAATCTTTAAAAAAAGAAAAAGAAAGATATTGATATTTCAAGGAGAAAAAAATGTAGCAAGAAAAAAGTTAATATGGAATTATTCTTATAAACCATGGATGCCTCTCCCCACTTTATTTCCAATCTTTGAACCAAGTAGCATTAACTCCATGCTCATTACTTGTAGTATTGTTTTCCTCTGAGAATCTAAGTTCTGTGAGAGAAAGAACTGTTTCTATACCATTGTGTTTCCTCAAAACATTATGCAGAACCTGCCATTTAATAGGTGCTCAATAAACATTTATTGATTAATGAATTATTTGTTTCACACTTCAGTATTTAAAGTCCAGGATTATAACAACCAATTAAAAAAATATCCTAATAACCTGAATTAAGAGTAGGTTTACTATGATCCAGAAATGTGAGTTAGTTTCAAAACCTAATGCAATCTTTGGTTATGTTGGTACAGATAAAGTACAGATCAGGGACTAGTAATCCTGCTTTATTCTGTACTCATCAGATCATAAATCCTAAGAAAGTCTGACAAAATGGACTCAATTAGAAGGGGAAAGAGGGTACTGAAGTCTATAAATTAATCATTCATGCATCATTAAAAGAATTACAGAAAGACAAGTTGGGACACAATCACCTTTTTTAAATTTTTTAACCACCCTTTAAATATGGATTCCTACTCTATGGAGGAGGATTTTGCAAGGCAAATTATAACTCTAGAGTAGAATAATTGTTTTAATAATTAGAGATGAGAAAAAGTAGAATGGGTTATCTTCTTTTGAGGTGCTATGTTCTCTATTTATGTTGATAGAGTTCTTCTAGAAAGATAGACTTACAAACAGAGTCAAGATAGCGGAGAAGTAGCAGGCTGAGACTACATCAGGTAGCAGGAGATCAGCTAGATAGCTTATCAATCCATTGCGAACACCTACAAATCCAACAGCAGATCGAAGAGAAGAAGAGCAGCCATTCTAGAAACAGAAAATCAACCACTTTCTGAAAGGTAGGACAGCAGAGAAGTGAATCCAAAGTGACAGGTAGATAGACCGCGGGGGGAGGGGCCGGCTCCCGGCAAGTGGCGGAGCAATGGAGCACAAAATCAGGACTTTTAAAAGTATGCTCCACGGAGGGACATCACTCCAGAGGCTAAACCAGGGTGAAGCCCACGTGGGGTCAGCGTGGCCCCAGGTCCCGCAGGGTCACAGAAGGATCGGGGGTGTCTGAGTGTCACAGAACTCGCAGGTATTAGAGCAGAGAAGCCGGCTACAGAGGCAGAGCCAAGGAGTGAGCTCTCAGCTCAGGGTTACCTTGAACCAGTCACAGACTGGGTGAGCTTGGAGCGCAGCCAGAGGCCAGGGAGACGGGGGTGATTGAGTGCTTTTCTCTGAAGGCACACTGAAGAGTGGGGCCCCAAGCTCTCAGCTCCTCCAGGCAGGAGACTAGGAGGCCGCCATTTTCATTCCCGTCCTCCAGAACTCTACGGAAAGTGTTCAGGGAACAAAAGCTCTCAAAAGCAAACCCGAGCGGATTACTTAACCTGGCCCCTGGTAAGAGAAGTGCAATTCCGCCTGGGGCAAAGACACTTGAGAATCACTACAACAGGCCCCTCCCCCAGAAGATCAGCAAGAAATCCAGCCAGGACCAAGTTCACTTACCAAGGAGAACAGTGGAATTCCAGAGGTGGAGAAAGCAAAGCATTGAATTCATGGCTTTCTCCCCATGATTCTTTATTCTTGCAGTTAATTTAATTTTTTTTTTATTTTTTTCTTCTTCTAATTTTTTTTTAATTTTTACCCTCTCCTCTTTTAAAGTTTTTTAACTAGTTTATCTTAACAATACCTTTCATTAAAAAATAATAATAATCTTTTTTGAATCTTCATTATTATAGTCATATTTTATCCTTCATTGTATCTAACTTTTTTTTTGTATACACATAGGGTTTTTTCTTCTAAAAAATTTGGGGTACAACTTCTAATAGATCAAAATATACCCTAAATCTAGCTCTAGGCTTGTTCTAGTCTCCAGTCTGAGCAAAATCTCTCCAGTTTCTTTTTCTTTATTCTCCCAACCAACTTACTTTATCAACTCCTGTTTTAGAAATTTAAAAATTTTTTTTTTCATCTTTGTAGGCATATTCCATCCCTTCATTGTGTTTACCCTTATATATGTTTTTCATTCTTTAAGATTTGGGGAGGTGCTTTCTTCTAAGAGACCAAAATACTCCCAAAATTAAGTGGGTGACCCTGTTCTAGTCACCAGTCTAATATATATATTTTTTTCTTTTTTATATTTTTTTAATTTGTTTTCTTTTTTTTAATTTTTTTTTTCCTGAACTTCTTTTTATCCCCTTTCTCCCCCGCCATGATTTGGGGTCTCTTCTGATTCGGTTAAAGCGCATTTTCCTGGGGTCTTTGCCACCTTTTAATATTTTATTTGCTCCTTCATATATTCTTATCTGGACAAAATGACAAGGCGGAAAAACTCACCACAAAAAAAAGAACAAGAGGCAATACCAAAGGCTAGGGACATAATCAATACAGACATTGGTAATATGTCAGATCCAGAGTTCAGAATGACGATTCTCAAGGTTCTAGATGGGCTAGAAAAAGGCATGGAAGATATTAGAGAAACCCTCTCTGGAGAGATAAAAGCCCTTTCTGGAGAGATGAAAGAACTAAAATCTAACCAAGTTGAAATAAAAAAAGCTATTAATGAGGTGCAATAAAAAATGGAGGCTCTTACTGCTAGGATAAATGAGGCAGAACAAAGAATTAGTGATATAGAAGACCAAAAGACAGAAAATAAAGAAGCTGAGCAAAAGAGAGACAAACAAATACTGGACCACGAGGGGAGAATTCGAGAGATAAGTGACACCATAAGACGAAACAACATTAGAATAATTGGGATTCCAGAAGAAGAAGAAGAAGAGAGGGGAGGAGAAGGTATATTGGAGAGAATTATTGTAGAGAATTTCCCTAATATTGCAAAGGGAACAAGCATCAAAATCCAGGAGGTACAGAGAACCCCCCTCAAAATCAATAAGAATAGGTCCACATCCTGTCACATAATAGTAAAATTTACAAGTCTTAGCGACGAGAAAATCCTGAAAGCAGCCCGGGAAAAGAAGTCTATAACATACAATGGTAAAAATATTAGATTGGCAGCGGAATTACCAACAGAGACCTGGCAGGCCAGAAAGAACTGGCATGATATATTCAGAGCACTAAATGAGAAAAACATGCAGCCAAGAATACTATATCCAGCTAGGCTATCATTGAAATTAGAAGGAGAGATAAAAAGCTTCCAGGACAAACAAAAACTGGTAGAATTTGCAAACACCAAACCAGCTCTGCAGGAAATATTGAAAGGGGTCCTCTAAGCAAAGAGAGACCCTAAAAGTAGTAGACCAGAAAGGAACAGAAAATATACAGTACAGTCACCTTACAGGCAATACAATGGCACTAAATTCATATCTCTAAATAGTTACCCTGAATGTTAATGGGCTAAATGCTCCAATCAAAAGACACAGGGTATCAGAATGGATTAAAAAACAAAACTCATCAATATGCTGCCTACAAGAAACTCATTTTAGACCCAAAGACACCTCCAGATTTAAAGTGAGGGCGTGGAAAACAATGTACCATGCTAATGGACATCAGAAGAAAGCTTGGGTGGCAATCCTTAGATCAGATCAATTAGACTTTAAGCCAAAGACTATAATAAGATATGAGGAAGGACACTATATCATACTCAAAGGGTCTGTCCAACAAGACGATCTAACAATTTTAAATATCTATGCCCCTAACATGGGAGCAGCCAATTATATAAACCAATTAATAACAAAATCAAAGAAACACATCAACAATAATACAATAATAGTAGGGGACTTTAACACTCCCCTCACTGAAATGGACAGATCATCTAAGCAAAAGATCAACAAGGAAATAAAGGCCTTAAATGACACACTGGACCAGATGGACATCACAGATATATTCAGAACATTTCATCCCAAAGCAACAGAATACACATTCTTCACTAGTGCACATGGAACCTTCTCCAGAATAGATCACATCCTGGGTCACAAATCAGGTCTCAACTGGTATCAAAAGATTGGGATCATTCCCTGCATATTTTCAGACCACAATGCTCTGAAGCTAAAACTCAATCACAAAAGGAAATTTGGAAAGAACCCAAATACATGGAGACTAAACAGCATCCTTCTAAAGAATGAATGGGCCAACCAAGAAATTAAAGAAGAATTGAAAAAATTCATGGAAACAAATGATAATGAAAACACAACAGTTCAAAATCTGTGGGACACAACAAAGGCAGTCCTGAGAGGAAAATATACAGCGATACAAGCCTTTCTCAAGAAACAAGAAAGGTCTCAAACACACAATCTAACCCTACACCTAAAGGAGCTAGAGGAAGAACAACAAAGAAAGCCTAAACCCAGCAGGAGAAGAGAAATCATAAAGATCAGAGCAGAAATCAATGAAATAGAAACCAAAAAAACAACAGAACAAATCAACGAAACTAGGAGCTGGTTCTTTGAAAGAATCAATAAGATTGATAAACCCCTGGCCAGACTTATCAAAAAGAAAAGAGAAAGAACCCAAATAAATAAAATTATGAATGAAAGAGAAGAGATCACAACCAACACCAAAGAAATACAAACAATTATAAGAACATATTATGAACAACTCTATGCCAACAAATTTGACAATCTGGAAGAAATGGATGCATTCCTAGAGACATATAAACTACCACAACTGAACCAGGAAGAAACAGAAAACTTGAACAGACCTATAAGGTCTGTAAGGAGATTGAAACAGTCATCAAAAATCTCCAAAAAAAAAAAAAAAAAAAAAAAATCTCCAAACAAAAAAAAGCCCAGGGCCAGACGGCTTCCCAGGGGAATTCTACCAAACATTTAAAGAAGAATTAATTCCTATTCTCCTGAAACTGTTCCAAAAAATAGAAATGGAAGGAAAACTTCCAAACTCATTTTATGAGGCCAGCATCATCGTCCAAAACCAGACAAGGATCCCATCAAAAAAAAGAATTACAGACCAATATCCTTGATGAACACAGATGTGAAAATTCTCACCAAAATACTAGCTAATAGGATCCAACAGTACATAAAGGGATTATTCACCACGACCAAGTGGGATTTATTCCAGGGCTGCAAGGTTGGTTCAACATCTGCAAATCAATCAATGTGATACAATACATTAAGAAAAGAAAGAACAAGAACCATATGATACTCTCAATAGATGCTGAAAAAGCATTTGACAAAGTACAGCATCCCTTCCTGATCAAAACTCTTCAAAGTATAGGGATAGAGGGCACATACCTCAATATTATCAAAGCCATCTATGAAAAACCCACCACAAATATCATTCTCAATGGAGAAAAACTGAAAGCTTTTCCACTAAGGTCAGGAACACGGCAGGGATGTCCATTATCACCACTGCTATTCAACATAGTACTAGAAGTCCTAGCCTCAGAAATCAGACAACAAAAAGAAATTAAAGACATCCAAATTGGCAAAGAAGAAGTCAAACTATCACTCTTTGCAGATGATATGATACTATATGTGGAAAACCCAAAAGCCTCCACTCCAAAACTGCTAGAACTTGTACAGGAATTCAGTAAAGTGTCAGGATATAAAATCAATGCACAGAAATCAGTTGCATTTCTCTACACCAACAAGATAGAAGAAAGAGAAATTAAGGAGTCAATCCCATTTACAGTTGCACCCAAAACCATAAGATACCTAGGAATAAACCTAACCAAAGAGGCAAAGAATCTATACTCAGAAAACTATAAAGTACTCATGAAAGAAATTGAGGAAGACACAAGGAAATGGAAAAATGTTCCATCTCCTGAATTGGAAGAATAAATATTGTGAAAATGTCTATGCTACCTAAAGAAATGTACACATTTAATGCAATCCCTATCAAAATCCCATCCTTTTTTTTTTTCAAAGAAATGGAACAAATAATCCTAAAATTTATATGGAACCAGAAAAGACCTCGAATAGCCAAAGGAATATTGAAAAAGAAAGACAAAGTTGGTGGCATCACAATTCCGGACTTTAAGCTCTATTACAAAGCTGTCATCATCAAGACAGTATGGTACTGGCACAAAAACAGACAAATAGATCAATGGAACAGAACAGAGAGCCCAGAAATAGACCCTCAACTCTATGGTCAACTAATCTTCGACAAAGCAGGAAAGAATGTCCAATGGAAAAAAGACAGTCTGTTCAACAAATGGTGTTGGGAAAATTGGACAACCACATGCAGAAAAATGAAATTGGACCATTTCCTTACACCACACATGAAAATAGACTCAAAATGGATAAAGGACCTCAATGTGAGAAAGGAATCCATCAAAATCCTTGAGGAGAACACAGGCAGCAACCTCTTTGACCTCAGCCACAGCAACTTATTCCTGGGAACATCGCCAAAGGCAAGGGAAGTAAGGGCAAAAATGAACTATTGGGATTTCATCAAGATCAAAAGCTATTGCACAGCAAAGGAAACAGTTAACAAAACCAAAAGGCAACTGACAGAATGGAAGAAGATATTTGCAAATGACATATCAGATAAAGGGCTAGTATCCAAAATCTATAAAGAGCTTAGCAAACTCAACACCCAAAGAACAAAGAATCCAACCAAGAAATGGGCAGAGGACATGAACAGACATTTCTGCAAAGAAGACATCCAGGTGGCCAAAAGACACATGAAAAAGTGCTCCACATCACTCGGCATCAGAGAAATTCGAATCAAAACCACAATGAGATACCATCTCACACAAGTCAGAATGGCTAGAATTAACAAGTCAGGAAATAACAGATGCTGGTGAGGATGCAGAGAAAAGGGAACCCTCCTACACTGTTGGTGGGAATGCAAGCTGGTGCAACCACTCCGGAAAACAGCATGGAGGTTCCTCAAAAAGTTGAAAATAGAGCTACCCTATGACCCAGCAATTGCACTACTGGGTATTTACCCTAAAGATACAAACGTAGTGATCCGAACGGGCACGTGCACCCGAATGTTTAGAGCAGCAATGTCCACAATAGCCAAACTATGGAAAGAACCTAGATGTCCATCAACAGATGAATGGATAAAGAAGATTTGGTATATATATACAATGGAATACTATGCAGCCGTCAAAAGAAATGAAATCTTGCCATTTGCAACGACATGGATGGAACTAGAGGGTATTATGCTTAGCGAAATAAGTCAATCGGGGAAAGACAACTATCATATGATCTCCCTGATATGAAGAAGTGGAGATGCAACGTGGGGGGTTTGGGGGGTAGGAAAAGAACAAATGAAATAAGATGGGATTGGGAGAAAGACAAACCATAAGAGACTCTTAATCTCACAAAACAAACTGAGGGTTGCTGGGGGGAGGGGGTGAGGGAGGGAGGGTTGGTTTATGGACATGGGGGAGGGTATGTGCTATGGTGAGTGCTGTGAAGTGTGTAAACCTGGCAATTCACAGACCTGTACCCTTGGGAATAAAAATACATTATATGTTTATAAAAAAATTAAAAAATTTAAAAAAAAGATAGAAAGTCCATATTACTTCCAAATTGCTATTATATGTAAAATACAAAATATATAAATTCCAATGCTTTGTATAGATAGCTTTATATATGTAGCTTTTAACACATATAAAATAATATTTGCATATATAGTGAAATGTTTTCCATTATTCCCATTTTAATTTCAGAGATATATACCAACCAATACAAAAAGAAAAGAATTCTTAATGCTTTTCACATGTATTTAGTTGTTAACATCTGTAAGATAGTGAGTAAATAATAATTGGTATAGTATAAAGTCACTCTTTCTGAAGTACTTCTGGGTTTATTTCTATTTCAATGGAGCAATTAAGAATTTGTGATAAGCATACAAAAAGATGCTCAACATCTTATGTCATCAGGTAAATGCAAATTAAAACAATGAGATATCACTATACACCTATTAGAATAGTTAAGATCCAGAACACTGACAACACCAAATGTGGGCAAGAATGTGGAGCAACAGGAACTCTTATTCATTGTTGATGGCAATACAAAATGGTATGGCCATTTTGGGAGATCGTTTGGCAGTTTCTTCCAAAACTAAACATGATCTTATCATGCAATCCATGAATCCTATTCCTTGGTATTTACCAAAAGGAGCTGAAAACTTGTGTCCACACAAAAACCTGCACATGGGTGTTTGTAACAGCTTTATTCATAATTGCCAAAACTTGGAAGCAAACAAGACAACTTTCAGTAGGTGAATGAATAAACAAATCCTGGTACATCCAGACAATGGAATGTTACTTAGCACTAAAAAGAAATTAGCTATCAACCCATGAAAAGACACAAAGGAAACTTAAATGTACATTACTAAGCAAAAGAAGTCAATCTGAAGGCTATATATTATATGATTCCAACTATATGACATTCTGAAAAGGGAGAACTACATTTACAGTAAAAAAAAGTCAGTGGTTGCCAGGGGCTAGCAGGGAGAGAGAGAGGAAGAGGCAGAGCACAGAGGATTTTTAGGGTAATGAAAACACTCTGTATCATACTATAATGGCGGATACATGCTA
This sequence comes from Martes martes, assembly GCF_963455335.1. Lineage (NCBI taxonomy): Eukaryota > Metazoa > Chordata > Mammalia > Carnivora > Mustelidae > Martes > Martes martes. The sequence goes on from NC_137889.1 coordinate 110,837,877, forward strand.
TTATACATTTGTCCAAAACCATAGAATGCAAACACCAAGAGTAAACACTAGTGTAAAGTATGACTTTGGGTGATAAAGATTTATCAATGTAGGTTTATCAGTTGTAGCAAATGAACCATTCTGGTAGGAGATTTTAATGATGGAGAAGGCTATGCAAGTGTGGGAACAGAGGTATATGAGAAATCACTATACCTTCCTCTCAATTTTGTTCTGAACTTAAAACTGCTCTTAAAAAATAGTGTTAAAACAAACAGGGATTTGTGTTGCTTTACCATTATGTCATATTTAGTAGAACTGCCTACTTAAAAGAGCAGAACAAAGACCATGTAGAACAGTTAGCAGCAAAATTCTGTAGTTTAAAAAAAAAAAAAAAAGTTTTGTAGAAAAGTTTTGAAGAAGTGCTATAACCCAGCAGTTCTGAACTCTAGTTTTGCACTAGAGCATGTATTACAGATCCAACAGGCCAACAAGCCTAACACAGTGCAGATTAGAACATATTTTAAAGAATTCGCCAGTCCTAAAAGTGGAACTGATAAACTATAAATAATAAATATTTATTCATGTAAGTGACCTATTAGATAATAAGAAAGTAACTTAATAATAGCACACTGCCTTCTCCCACCCTCCATCCATTCAAGGAACCAAGTTGTCCTTGGATCATCCATTTTCTCTTTCCTCCTGCTTCCTTTTTTCTACTTTTTTTTTCCTACTTCTTCCTTTCTACCTCTCCAAGATCAGACATACACACACTATGCTCATCATTTAATTTCCCTTCACTACTGGCAACTCATGTATATGTTATATGTGTGTGTATATATATGATCTCATATAAGGCGTATTTCCTGCCCATCAACATCCAAATTATAAAAAAAAAATTATTGATGACAGCCATACATTGACACATTAATAATTCAAGAAGTTACCTTTAAAAATCAAACACAATTTTACTTAATCAGATTCTAAGTAGACTACTAAGGAAATATGAAAATATATTACTGAGGAAGAAAATACGCATTACTGAGGAAGAAAATATGCATTTAAGTTGTCAATAGCTAAATTACCAATAAAAAGTATATATGTATATATGTTAATATATACATATATATTTTAATATATACATATACATGCATATATATATATACCCTTCAAAGTGTGGATATTTATGTATATTATATATATATATGCACCTATATCGTTTAAAAGTATGGATATTTTAAACTTCACTTCTCTTTTCCTATTCTTGTTCATTTATCCTAGGAAAAATCAATTTCCCATTTTAGTTTAGATTTTCTCTGATTTGTAAGTTGTGGGGATTCTAATTCCTGTTGAAAAGTGCTGGTGAACTAATGGAAAATTGCCAAAAGGAAAAGCATTTTTAGTAGGGAATTTAGATTTTAAAAAAATACTCTCCATATCTGAAGTGCCCAAAATTGCCTCAAGTTGCCATCAACATCACCACATTCCTCTTACCAAGCTGCCTTTCTTCACACCCCAACATTCAAAATAAAGAACTCAGAGAGTTGTATGATTTCATTGTTTTTCTGTTTTAATTAGTTGTGCTGTTTTTCCTTGGCTGACCACAATCCACTGTGAGTTAACTCTGACTTAGATTATTTTAAAAACCCAACCCTGTTTTCCTGTAAAAATGTGTATAACCCATTTTAGTAACAAGAGTGTTCACTTAAATTCTAATTATAGCCACTGTTCTCTGCAAACCTTTTTTCTATGTAACAATACCTACGTCAGTCTTTTTCAGTTTGTGTCTTTGTGGTTCATGCTTCGCTAATGATGCTTTCCCCTATGTTACACTAAATCTTAACAATATAAAGTAAATTTTGTTTTTAACATTTTTTAAAAGAAAATATAGTGTTCAAAGATGTCATAGCTTTCTGGGTGTGTGTACATATATATTATGTTACATTATGTTCTATATTATGTATTTATAATTCTATTGCATTATGTTATATATTATATATAATTTTTATTCAAAAATTTTCAATTAAGTATTATTCTATTCAGTCTAATTTTTCAGCACTGGAAATACCCAGAGAGACTCTTAATCTGCTGGGTTAGTGAGAGATCTATGAATAGTTCTTATTCATCAGTCTCAAATAGGATAATTGACCGCAGAACTCAAGACAAAAAGGGTTTGAAAGAGGATGTGGCAAGGTGGTAAAGGAAGTAATTTAAGATGTTCATAGGGCTCTTGAATAGCAGATTTTTGAGAGGAGGGGGGAAAACACCTTTGTAAGTTCCTGGGATAATCTCTTAAAAATGCAAATAAGTGACTAAGAGAAAAATCAATGTAGCAATGGATAGGGCATTTTTCCGTGGCATTTGGGATCATGTTAAAGCTGGTGAGAATTAAACCAAAATCTCAAGAGTCTCATCTACAAAGGTAGGGGTAAACGAAGAAGAAACCAAATGACTGAGAAGACTACTGAGCTAGGATTTTAATCACTGGTACCATGTAAGATTTTCTTTTGCTCCATTATGCCATAAGGGGATTAAAATATTTCTCTGTCTTCTGAATTTCATGGGCTCCAAGTGGATTTTAATGGATTTCAGATGATTTCATTACAGTGCCGAGAAAACAATCCACATTACTTAAAGCATAAAACCAAATGGACAGTTTTACAGTATATTTCCATTCATTCATAGAGTACTATGATAATGCCACTCATTGTATCCCTCCAAATCTCATCTAGAAATAATTATTCATGACAATATTATGTTGACAAATTAATACAACCAGCTATTTACCTTTTAAAATATTTTTAAATATTTTTATTTTATAAAATATTTTTAAATATTTTTAAATAAATTTAAATATTTTTAAATCATATTCAAAAAGGAATATCAAAGAAATGTAAAAATATACCACCATAAAAGAAAATAACTATTCATTTTAAGTGGCTGAACGCAAATTATAGATAAAAGATTTTCAAACTGATATTATTGCTAGTTTCAGGAAAAAAAAGATTCAAGTTTCTAAATTCACATACATAAATGGGCATGTATAGAAATGGTAGTTGCAAGAATAACTTCCTCATTAGTGGGCTTGTTGCTTTGAGGGAGACCATGTGTATACAGCCAGATGCTATAAAATCTTGTGTATTCATTAATAATTATCACAAGCCAAACTATCTATTCACCAGGTTAATCTTTGTGGTAATATATGACATACTCTTGCTCTTCATCTGTTAGGGAGAAAGGGAAGAGAGCAATGGCTAGGTGATGACAATATAGTGGTATGAGAGTAATGGAAAAGTTAAGCACAGGGTACTGTGGGAGCAATTGAGGAGTGCCTCGTCAAGAATGGTTATGGATGGGGAGATACTGGAAGTTCAGCAAGGTCTTCTAGAAGTGTTCCTGCTAGAAGAAGGAGAGTGATTACTTACAGAGGTCCACATTTCCTGCCCATCAACATCTAAATTAAAGCAAATAGACTCAATCCAGATTTAAAATGTTAATGCCAGGTTAACAGAATATGTGAAAGTACTAGTATAACCAAAGTCATCAAGAGCTTGGTACATCTTCATCTTTCTCAAGAAAAGGTGGTAAGCTGATCTTCCCTAAAGATCCAGTTCAATACAAAGCAAACTCTTAATCTGGTGAATTTCTATATAATAAAAGACCAATAATTATTATAGTATTTTAAATGGCTATTCAAAACTCTGTATCAAGCTCTAAAAATTCCGTATTTAAAGAGACTCATTGAATAACTGTAACCATTTGTTTTTTGTTTATTTAAAAAAAGAAAACAATTTCATTACTACAATTCATGGGTATGTTTAACATTTTTTCACTCAACTGTAATCAGACATACATTGTTCTTTCTTTTTTTTAAGTCATCCCAATACTCTGACCAAACCTCATCCCTAATATATGTATACATATTTGTGTGTAGTTAAAAACATACAAACAAATATAGCAAAGTAATGGTTATTTACTACACCAAAATATGCCACTTGAAATTTGCATACATTTTAGTTTTTGTTTTGGACAGTAAAGCTTTAGGATTTCAGTTTACAATTAAATGGAGTAAAGATGATATTTTCCAGTGTATATGCAGTGTTCTTTATAACTTAATTTAAAAAAAAAATGAGCAAGCAGCTTGCTTATAACAAGAAAGGTTGACAAGATTAATTCTTACCACAGCATCTCTGAAGCTTGATTAAACATCATAATTAAACTCTCACATAACAATGAATTAAAGAATAGATAGGACAGGGTATGTTTTATTCACATTGGGGACTATCTCACCTGTGGTTTAGAATGACTTTAAGCTTGGTGACCTAAAATTTTAGAGTTAAAAATATAACCAGACATGATTATGACTGTGTTATCTCAGGCAACTGTTCAGTGGGCAGCTTAACTAAAACACGAGGAAATAGAGAAAATATTGAAATTTATTTCTCATAAAGAGTTCACACTGAATCCTAATAAGCAAGGTTTTTAAAAGTTAACATGCCCCTATCCATCTTAAAATATTACATAAATACGAAGCTCCATTCCTAAAGCAATCCTAGGGTTATAAAGCATACATGTAGAAATGTGAAAAACGAGGAACTATAAAACATCAAAAAGATTTAGCAACTGTATACTAAGAGTGACAGTAAATTCCTTTCAATAAATATGTGAAGGGAGAGGTTAAAAGAGGGGATATAGACACTCATTCATTTTAAAAATAAAACTACATAACAGATTGCTACAGAAAATATTTCCTTTGGATCACAAAACAGCTCTAAAGCATTGCTAATATACATCTGAAAGATATGTGGGTTTGTTTTTTTTTTTTCTGCATGCGGTATCTCATATCTGAAAGGAAAATAAATAGGAAAGATAAATATGATAGCCATGGAAAAAGAGGTATCAAGCACAATTAATGGAGGATGTCCACCATGAACATTATATAATGAACTATGATCACTATGACCAAAAATGAGGCCATGGAAGAGTCAGAGGGTAACAAAATAAGGACAACTGCTAAGGGTTCTTTTAAGATATAAATTAAGCTACCATCTGCAGAAACATGACTTCAAAATCGTAACTTTTGTATAATTTTTCCTTAATTCTTTGGCATTTTAAAAACATAGTGTCTAAGCTTATATTTCAAACAGATTATAAAACAAAGTCTAAGGAAAAAGGTAAGTTTAAAAAGGCTGTAAACAAGAACAAATATCCAGATGCTGGCGGCATACTCTGCATGAAAACTTTGCAAAGAGCTCCATCTACAGGCCATTCATAATATGCCATACTCAGTTATAAAGGTGTTACTCCCACTTTTCCTAAACAGTTCCTCATGATTTGTTCTGTTTTAGCACAGAAAATGTTACATTGAATAAATACATTGAATAAGACACAAAATGTCACAATTTTACCTCTCACACTGTAATATTTCTTCACAGCTGAGGGTATTACTCAAATATGTCTATACATTGAGGACCCACCAGTGGGAGACCATTAGCTCCAGTTATTCCCTGAGGTTAATTCTAAAGGTGGGCTAAAAGAGAAAAGATCCTTTACATTTTTTCATTTTTTTAATTTTAAAAGCAACTTATATTTTTCATTTTCCAATTTCTCATATTCCTTAATAGAGTTTAAATTTTAAAATACATTTACAATCTTGCAACTGAAGCAAATCAGAGATGACTTAAGCCAGATACCCCTTTTTTCCCCTGGCAAAAATTATTTCTTCCTTTATCCATTACTTCTTACCCAACTACTACTAAAGTCAGAGACAGTGATAATATAAAAGAACCTGGAAGGAATTATGTGGAGCAAACAAATCCAATATATCTCTAAATCCTTACTTTTTAATCTCTAAAGCCCATGTAAGTCATTTGACATCTTATCTCAAGAAATGAGACACATCCCCAGATAGACCTGATTTCAAATCTCACATGTCTGAAAATTACTATATTTATTCATAAGCCAAGCAACACCTAGAATCAGGATGTAAGAGAAAAGAAAAGAAACCTCCAAAACACTACTCTTCATACCAAAGAGGGCAACATAGAGTGATTTAGACAACCAATATTAAATATTTACATACTTTAGAACACAAGTTCACCACTGGCCACAAATTTTGACCACTAAAATCTCAAATGAAGTTTTATGAACACACTGTAATGTCTTCCATGAAGATATTTCCATATAAAGATTACATAAGTAAAACAAGATGATTTGATTCTTTGATTTCATACCTGGCCTGAAACAGTAAATATCTTACTCATATAGACAATAATGGGATTGCTGTATTAAGATATACAATAAGTGTGCAAATCTCTTTAAAAAAAATAAAAGTAAAGACAACAGCTCTTCCAGACCTCTGCTCTTTAGAACAAATCTGACACAAGGTTAAAACAAATTATAGACTCTCACGTTTGGAAAGATTATTGAAGGTAATTAAATCCAACCATACCCCTAATGAAAGAGCCACCCCTTGTCAAGCGGTTATCCAGGCTATGCTCAAACCCCTCACTACATCTCCAGTTGTCATTTTTTTTCTTTGAGCAGATCTGACTGATATAGGGAAATTTGTCATTATATTTAAACTAAATCCTTCCATTACAGTGTCAGCTAGTAGCTCTGTGCCCATTTTTAGGTCTATGCAGAACAAATTCAACTCTTTTCCAGGAAAGAGCCCTGAGATAGTTGAAGAGCATTCCAACCATTCCCCTGAGGCTTTCCTTTTCCTCATAAGTGGTGACAGTTCTGTTCACTCTTCCTACATGGAATGGTTTTAAGTCTCTTGTCTTCCTGGCCTTTTCTCCAGAAGAAGTATAATTCTATACATTCTTGAAAGTATGGGAATGCCTGGGAGGCTCAGTCAGTTAAGTCTCTGCCTTCGGCTCAGGTCATGATCCCTGGATCCTGGGCCTGGAGTCCAGCATCAGGCTCCCTGCTCAGCGGGGAGACTGCTTCTGCTCTGCCTGACACTGCTCCCACCTGTTCCCCCTCTCTCTGATGAATAAATAAAATCTTAAAAAAAAAAAAAGTAAAAGAAATTATAATACCCTGAGTACAATCCCCAAGAAGGGTCCTTTACACAGTTGGGTGAAGTCATCTAACACCTTGTGCTTAGTAGGGGAATGTATTTTTATTAATATAAGTTAGTTCAATTAAAGTCATTTTAACCAGGGTTGGGGAAACTGAAAAGGGCAGGACACCAAAAGCTTATTGCTTGCTAACAAGGTGCCTGTTTTCTGTTCTTTCTTTTTTCCATCACTGCTGTTCCCATAAAGAAAACTGCAATCATAAATAGACTCCCTAGAAAACTGAGTGTTTTGAGATATAGATATGTTACTCAGAAAGACAAATATATTTTTTATGCTGAGCTCTTAACCTCTATGAGAAGGTTTTATAGGATTTTATGTAATTTATAGAGAAATATAATAAAACTCTCATTTCTTTTGTACAAAAAGAGTTAATGCTTGCTAAAGATTTGCATGTAAAATGTGATTCCTGAAATGAAAGAAGTTGTCCTAATCTATCACCATATCAAGACTATAAAACTAAGCTGGAAGAAATAACAGGATACCTCAGCTTTATTATTAAAAAAGAATAATACAACCAAACTAGTTGTTTTTTTTCACTCATCTGTAATAACATAAATTCAATCCAAGTATAGTCTTATATTCAACTTACAAAGTCAATAAAATCTTGCGTACAAATATATACGCATAAACATGGATATGGATTATATAGATATGGATGGAGATATATACATCAGAATATATACATATAATAATGTATATACAAATATATAAAATACTTCTTTGTAATATTTTAGAAATAGGTTGTAATGCAAGCAAGCAAAACTCAAAATGTGAAAGTGAAAAATATGGCCCACTTGTATCTTTACCTTTCCTTTTATACTTTATGTTCTAGAACCCCTTTTATACTTTATATTCTAGAAACCTCAAAGTATTTTCCTTTATTGCATTTAGATGAGCTTTGCTACCATCAAAACCAATCTCTAGATCGATATTCACATCTACATCTATATCTATATCTGTATAGTCTCTTCAAGATGTAGTAGGTGATACTTCAGAGTCTTCTGACACTAATGTCATTTATGAAGCTAGAATTATGTGGGCCCTTAGTTAAAAAGCAGAAAGAACCCCATTACCTTCTGTTATTTGTGAAAATAAATAGATTTCTGGGCCTCCCCCTCCAGTAACATAGGGACTACATGGAGCGTACTTCATACTCAAGAAAAAGAAGAAAGTTAGGGAGTGAAGCGAGTACCCTAACAGCACGCTATCTGCTGGGGCAGAGCTCCCTGAATAACCAGTTCTGCAGCGTGAATGAGGGCTGTGCTGCTAATGATCCTGCAAAACAGAATAAAATATCATCTCTTATGTAGTCTAACCATGCTGTGTAAATATATTTTTTTGAAATGAGTAGAACCAAGTTGTTACGATTTCTGCATTGGTCATCAGAAGTATCTCCATCAACAATGAGAATTCTTCTCCAATTTATGGGACCTGCTCCCATAGCTGTAAGTCAATGACCTATTTGATCATATTCAATACTATAGACATTTCAATAAGCTGAGAATAAGACAATAAAAAGAGAGAGAAAATAAGGCTTCTCAATGGAAATGAGGATACAATTTGTAATTTTAGTTATCTAAAAAATCTTTTCTCAGTGGAGACTTAGGGTCAAATATACGTCATTAAATTTAATTTAATACCTCCATTTTTACCTGGGAGAGGAAAATAATTTTTCATAAATTTATGATGAAACAATAAATGTTTTTTGTATACCACATAGGCTAATAATGTAATCGATAATATTTTCAACAGCTCAGTTAGGCACTAATATTTAACTGGGAATCTCTATAGTTAACCAGAGTAAAATAACTGAATTTACTCCACACATATCAGATATTTCTTTATTCCTATTGAGAAAAATTAAATTTCTGGTAAGCAAAAATAAAGAAGCAGGAAAAGAAAAACATAAAATAAACCAGAAAAGTACTAGTCTTTTTGTCTACAAAAATATAACTATATGGGCATGGCTGCATAGATATATTTTTATAGACAAAAAAGAGAAATATCAATTTTAAAACAATTGTAAATAAGTTGATAAAAACATTAAAAGTTTATTACACTGTCACTTACAAACAACATGTTTGTTAGAGATAATTTTTTCACCACTGATTCCTGAGGAGTAAAACATTCAGAGTTTTTATCAGAGGTTGAATCAAAGTCAAGTGTTAAGGCATTAAAATGATTTTCACAATGATTATTCAAATCCTTGGTAGAGAAGTGCTCCCCCTTCCTGGTCTGTGACGCCCAGGATGTAGAATTCTGACAGCTCTCAGATCTTGGCCTTGAGAGGTGTTCAGAACTTGTGAGAGGAACAGGATATGTGGCATTCTCGGGAGAGTGGAGCTGAGAAATGGATGGGGTTCTTGGAGACCTTATTTGAGGAGATGTAGCTAAGAAGTAAATATTAAGAGAAAACAATACTATTATTATATATCATTATCATCATAATAAAAACTATTACCCTTTTTGAGTCCTATGTTCTCAGCATTATACTAGGTGCTTTACAAACATTAGATAAGTTTATCACCACAACAAATGTTATGTGCATTTTCTCACACGCACTTTTTAGATGATAAAGCTGTAGGGAAGATTCCACATTCTCTGCCCAAGGCCAGTCTGTCTAACCCAAACTGATGATGTTCGATCCTGCCTCCCTGCCTTTAAAACATCACATTTAAAAAGCCACACTCTGTGCCTTAACAATCATATTGATACATGTGTCCAAAGAATTTTATTTTCATTTTTACAATTCTATATTCTTGTACTCATAACATACCTTTTAAACTAGAAATACAGCATATTTTTATTTTTATAGAATATTTTATTGATTTAACATTAACAATAGAATTTCATATATACAAAATTTAATCATTTATAGTTTTATTATATTTTAATGTCATACTGGATCTTTCTATTCAGAATCAAATCAGAGTATTAAATTGCAGAGTAGAAGACAAATTTTGAGGGCATTAAATTGGTTGTGAAGTATTGAGTGAAAGATGGACTAAAAGTTTGATTTTCTAAGTTAAAAAAAGAATGTTACAGCAATTTCTAAGAAGTAAAAATATCTTGACTTGTCATTAATTATTGACTATAATACTTTACGTATAAATATTTAGGAAAAAATATAATGGAAGATAAGGAAGAGTTCCCATAAATCAATATTTTAATTTTCTTAGTTTTCTAAGTAAAGTAACATGTATGCATGTTACTTACTTACATGTACTAAGTAAGTACATGAATGCAAGTGGTTTAAAATGAAATTAATTAATAAATTAATCTAGAACATTGCGTTATTATTCTCTATGTCGAATGAAACAGTAGTTTTGAGAGCAGAGATGAATTTAACCATGTATTTACTTTTTCATAATTATTGAAAAACATGCAGTTTTAACTTGAAGATTAAACTAACTTTACTACTAAAAGTTAAGTTTTCATTCTCCCTCTGCTGAGAGCATGTAAAATGATACTTGCTGTGAAATTAAAAGTCTCTCACTGAAGGTGCACCCAACAAGGTTATATTTTTCTTAGTCTGAAATGTCTCTTACTAAAGGCTGTTAGTCTGAAATGTCCCTCACCAGGAAAGAATGGCTGACCCATTTGCAGTTGCCACTAGGTGGAAGTCAAGACATTCCCTCAGTGCAAGCCCTGGTAATATGGAAGCTGGTCTTGCCAGCACTTCACCCAGAGCCCTAGTGTGGAAAGGAAGGCCCATGCCTGCCTCATGGCCATGCGTAGGCCCCATGCCCTCTTGGATGCCCACACAGACGCTGACAGCTGTGTGCAGCCTTAACTGCCACCTCTCAGAATTTTGAATGTCAGCCAGGAATGTAAAAGAAAAGAGAGAACATCTTATAACCACAGCCAAGCCTGTGATGGCCTGATCACTCCAAAGCCTCTAAATCATTCTGAAGACTATCCACATAATCATTGCTGCAGATAAGTTTTCTTTTTTTAATCTTTTCCGCCAATGTATTCAAACAGCTCAACAGCTCTTGCTGTCACTCCTCATTCTAATCAGCCTTCCTCATACTTCAGACATCAGAGGTTTGTTCAAGAGCATATGAATTTGTATTTCCACCCAAAGTTAAGACACAATGTCCAGGAGCTAGGCACTGCGGAGGGCCATGTACTACATCTATCTGAGAAAAGCCGATCACTGTGAATTTCTGTGTGAAACACAGACTTAAGATAGCATATTCAGGTGTTATCATGAAAGTGGGCAAGCTTGGGAGATTCACCATCAGAATTCTGACCATGAGAGTCAAGGTAGGGTCTGGTGTGCCCAATCCAGATGGATAACTCAAGGCACAATAGCTCAAAGTATCTTTTAATTCTGGCTTCATGAAGAAACTGAAGAGAATTACTGAATTATCTCTAAACTTACAGTATTGAATAAAGTATATTTATAATTGACCTAATTACAATTTGGGGAGTCAAAACTTACACTTGGATTTTTGACTGTGCAATGAGGGGTGTGGGTGGTCAGAGCCCCTAATCCCCCTGTTGCTCAAAGGTCCATGGTATACACCAAAACTACAACTCATTTGCAGTAAGTCTCCAATATAAATTTCCAAATATCTCCTCTCTAAGAATTGGTGAAAATTCTTAGCAAAGTGACAAAACATACAGTCTCCTTTCTCTCTTCGCATTGCCCATTTCTTTGACCTCTTCTATGTACTTCAGTCCTTTTCATGTCATATGAAAGAACCAAAGAAAGTAGTTGTTGTTTTTTTAATATTAGAGCCATCACCTAAAACTCTGCTAATGAAGTTAATCACTGTGAATTTCTAGTATAATCACTCTCAGTAGATCCCTATTTAGGCTTGCTCCCTCCATTCAGCTCTGGAAAAAAAAAAAAAAGCCACCAGTATTTGCTCTCTATTAATGTGGCTCCAAGACCTGGCACCCGCCCATCTGAGGGCTTTGCTGGGTACTCTGCAACTTACTTTCTTGATTCAGTACCTGGGATGATTACAATTAGGAACAAGACGCTAAAGACAGGCACTCTAGATCTGAGTCCTGGCTCTGTCGCTAACTACCTATGAGGCTTTAGGAGATCTAGTGAGACTTTTTCTGCTTCAGACTCCCCATTGGTACAATGGGGATAATAGGACTCACCCCTACAGTTCTGTGGGGATTAAATTACTTCACTGATGCAAGGTATTCGAAACTGGTCTTAGCATATGGTATTTTATATTACCTACTTCTATTCTGCCCAGCTGACATCTGCTGCCCAACTAATTTAAGAGCCAATGTCTGAATGCAATACCCAAGTGGTGACCCCAATTCTTGTAACTGGAAAAGGGGATGTGTCTCACTTAATTAGCTAAATGTTTTGATCATTAAGAAGGCATAACCAAATTCCAAATTTGGTTAGGGAAGAGATGAGAGAAAAGTAAAATCATCCTTTTTCTTCTGGGAACTATGAGATCTAGGTGCTCATATTTAGGAGAAAGCTGTTGAAGTTTGGATTAAACCTGGGCTTTCTCTGTGTCCCTAAAACTCAACCTGGCCTAGTGTAATGGTTAATTTTATGTGTCAACCTAACTAGGCCATGGTACCAAGTTATTCGGTCAAATGTCTCTGTATGATGCCATGAAAGTATTTCTTAGATGAGATTAACATTTCAATCAGTAGACATTGAGTAAAGCAGAATATCCTCCATAGTGTGGATAGGCCTTATCCAAACAGTGGAAGGCCTTGAAAAAATGGCCGATCTTCCTCTGAGGAAGACAAAATTCTACCAGCTGACTACCTTCAGGTGCAACATCAGCACTTCCATGGGCATCCAGCCTCCTGGCCTACTCTGCCCATTTTGAACCTGTAAGTCTTCATAATCACATCAGTCAATTTCTTAAAATAAATCTCTTGTCAGATGATATAGAGATAGAGAGAGACAGAGACAGAGATGAGATGGAGATAGAGATAGACATAGAGATAGAGATAGAGAGAGACAAGTACATCCTATTGATTCTGCTTCTTTAGAGAAGCCTAATACACTGAGCTTCCAAAAGTAGATTCTTGAAAGCTAACAACCTATACTAGGTCCAAAGGGAAGAGTCACTTAAGTCTTCTTCAATTTCCATTGAGTGGATACAGAGACACATGTTTTGTAACTGCTTTTGTGAAAGGTCAGGGACTGCCCAGCTGGTGGGCCTCCATCTAGTGAGAACTTACCCAGCCCTGAGAGTAGTTTGGTGAATTTACAACAACAGCACTGGATTCACAAAAAACAATGCAAAGATATACTTTCATTTTGCCTCTTTTCAAAAAGCATGAGCTGCAATCTATGAAATTTTGAAAGAACTGTCTGCACCCTAATTTTTATTTTGTAAAAATACAAATTTTCATTCACTTACAAAATGCCAAAGAGGTAGTTTCTTAAATTTCAACTGCATAGCACACTTTTTCTTTAGATCGCCTCCTGTATCTATGAACAATACATTTGGTGGCAAGTACCCATCTAGTGTGCTACAAATGAATTATAGGTGTGTTGTGACTATTGCTCCCATCAGCTCTTGGATAAGCTGGGGAGAGTCTGGGTGGTCAGAGTTCCTGCGCCAACCACCTCTAGCCAGGAGTGTCTTTTTCTAGAGCTCCTCAAAGGACTGCTCCAGTAGAATGAAAATTGATTGCGTGCCTCCTGGTCACCATGGACAGCAAAAACCATGAGTTACATACAGCTTTATTCATTGTTCTACCATGACATGCTAAATATAAGCCACATATGCTATATTACCTGAATATCCACTTCAATAGCTAGCCCACGACTGCCCACCATGGATACAGGGCCCAAGGAGCTACTGAAGTTCATGATCCAAGCACCATGAAGCATAGCATACAGTCTAGGTTATAGCTATAAAGGGCTGGCTGATTAGCTGAAAGGGACACTGGCACACACACCTCTAGGCAGTGGCTCCAATCTTTTGGATACTTCTTTTTGGATACTTCTCTTTGGATACTTCTCTTTGATGTTTCTTGTGTGCTGTCATAGCAGTGTACAGGTAAGTTGCAGGCTGACTATTCTACCCACCTATGCCTTTCTACAGATTATAGCTTTATTATTTTAAATACACTTGATATAAAAAATGATTGCATTCTATATCTCTTTACATTATAAGATATTTTAACATTACATCTGTCACTCAAAGACAATTAGATTCTTAGATAATAATTTCAACTGGTATAAATTTTTAAATGGTAAAAGTATGTTTTAGAAGTATTCTCTGCTGTTGGGACATGTAGCTGACTTAGCTAAGTGTCTGACTCTTGATTTTGGCTCAGGTCATGATCTCAGGGTCATTAGATCAAGCCCTGTATCAGGCTCTGCACTAGACATGGAGCCCAAAGACTCTCTCTCCTTCTGCCCCTCCTCACTCATGCACACTCTCTCTCTCTCTCAAAAGAAAAAAGTATTCTCTGCTGTTTAAGCAAATAACTTCTCATCAGTGATTATTACCAAGAATTTGAAGAGATCATAATTTTAAAATCTTATAAAAATTTTTTTCATATTATTTATCTAAATGTTTGTGCAATTAGATACTGAATTTTTAGTAAATTAAATATTGATTTTCTCTCATGGTACCATGTATTTTATTATTATCATCATAAATTCCCTGAAGATTATCCCAGTGTACATTGCAAACTTTATCATTGTCTATGTGTACTGTGATTAGATACAAGATAAGAAACACTGGCTTAAATATACTATTTTGCAGCATATCCCAATAAATCCCCAGATCTTTGCAGCACTATCTACTCTTTGAAACCTCCTAAAGATAAGCTTATGCCTACTTTATTATTATATCTTCAGTTTCTTGTCTGGTGACTAGCTCAACAGATACATGGTAAAGGAAAAAATAACTGGTAAGTAAAAGTCACTTCTTTCAAAATAACATTTCATAACTTCAGCTATTTAGTTATGGATAGGAGACACTTCCAGAATTCCTTAGGGGAAGTTGGAAGTTCTTTTTTTCTTCAAAGAAACACTTTAAACTTTGAATAAGAATCCATACTACTTAGCAAGGAAGAAAGAATTCTAAGTCAGCATTTCAAAAACCAGTAGTAATGAGCAATAACAACTCTGACCCTGCAGTTTCCCTCTGATCTCCTTCCACCATAAAATCTGCCCTACCCCCACATTCTCCCTCTTTTCTAGTCTGACTCCTAAAAGTGACTATGTCGAACATCTTAAGTTTTTCCTCTTTAAAATAAAAAATAAAAGTAATTAAAAAGTGAGAGGGTCTTCTGGTTTTGCTTCTTTGTGGTGGTTGTTTTTTTAAGATTTTATTTATTTATTTGACACAGAGAGAGAGATCACAAGTAGGCAGAGAGGCAGGCAGAGAGAGAGAGGGAGCAGGCTCTCTGCTGAGCAGAGAGCCAGATGCGGGCTCAATCCCAGGACCCTGAGATCATGACCTGAGCCAAAGGCAGAGGCTTAACCCACTGAGCCACCCAGGTGCCCCTCTTTGTTTGTCTTTAATATGTGAGTCCTTACAATAGTTTTTCTGTAAGTCAGTGACCAGCTACAAAGGAAGATTTTCCTACTGTTGTTAACAACGTTTTTCACAAAGGTTTCCATCCTTCAATGACTTTGCCACTCTGTCAACTTTGCTGAAGTTTCACTTTAAGTCAAAATACATTCATATATTTATAAATTACCAGTAGGTGAAATAAAATGAAACAGATAAGCAGAAAATATGCACAAAGCTCTTATTGCAACAGTAATAGAAAAATATCAGTTAATAAAGTAACACTAGATAAATTTACCAAGTTCCTGGTATGTCTACCACCTTCACCACAACCAGAATTAAATGGAAACAATTTCCCTTTCTAAAAGTAGCATCTAGGGGAGCAGAAGGTATATTGGAGACAATTATTGGAGAGAATTTCCCTAATATGGTAAAAGTAGCATCTACTCTTAGATGCTTAAAAGCTACAGTTGAAGAAAATTTGATTTTGACCTCAGGTAAAAATTCCATCAGGAATATAGGAAAAACAATAGGCAAACACACAAAGGAATGGCAGATATTTTGGCTGTGAGGCCAAAGCAATTTACCATTTTACCCACACACATGTACCAAATTTGAACAATTGGAATATGGTTCATTTATTATGTGACTAACTATAACTTTTCCTAAAATCTATGGCCCACTATATCTCCCAGTAGTAGAAGCCAAAATGGTATGCCTCCTGAGGGAACATGTAGATGGGTTTAGCAAAGCTAGATTTACCAAAGCCATCAATTACATGCTTCTTTGGACCTGTGTGGTTAATCTGTTTTTAATTGAGCTCCACTGTGGTCATATATTTAGTAAACAAATGGGCATAAGTGCAAACATCATGATTGATTTTATAGCACAAATACCATGCAGCTTGCAGTTTTGGAAGACCCCTTTGGCAAATCTTAAAACTAAAAGTGTTTAATGTTCAGACGTATTCTTTTCTTTACACTTCTGCTCATGATATTCTTGTTTTCTGAACCTCACAAACCCAGCTGTTAGCTCAAGTGACATGGCAGCTGAATGGACATACCAAAAAGCTCTTATTAAACAGAGATTCTTTCTGGTTCCAATTTATTTTTCCACTAAACAAAAGGTAATTTCACACTTGCCTGGGGGGAAAAAAAAACACTTTGATTACTTTGTGATGAGAAATTCTCAGCTATTTGATCAACAAACAGTAGATGACAATTCTCTCTCTTGCACAAGTCTATTCTCCCACATAAAAGATATATCACAAGAAAAACAAAAATTTCCCTAACTTGCTTTTGAGGCATTACTAGTGCTGAAATTCTTTTTAAATAATAATTCTAAATAGCTGGATGCCAACTGCTCCCCCCAATTCATATCAGAGTTTGATGTCCTTAAGGGAAAAAAAAACACTGATTATGTCTAACATTTTCCCCAAAACCTTAGAGCCCCTAGGAAAAAAAAAGTTACAGTACATACAAAGATATCTTTTTGTCTGTTGTTCTCAAGTAGCTTGGAAATATGACCCAAAACAAGAAAGGTCAGTACTATATGCATTACAAGCTTAATAAATTAAATATTGAAGATAAAGAAAGCCTAAGACTTAAAAGTGTAGACAAACATACTACTCACTTGAATTTCTCATTACAGAATAATACGCAATTACCTGATGACCCCAGCCCAGTAAAGAGTTTGTTAGTTTTCAGAATTCCCCAAGCTCTTCTTTTGCTAAATTTCACTGACTATATATTCGTGTAACATATAACATGATACAACAGAACTAGAGGGTTTTAGAGTCAGTAGCCTTTTAGAACTGACTGTTGAATGTATGTCACAGGCAAAGCAATGTCTCCAATACTTAATATGCTAGCAGTCTTAAGGGACTTGCTCAAGGTCACACAGCTGTTCAGTAAATAAAGCAAGACTAGACCCAGCCTCTGGAGCCCTGGTTCAATGGCAAGTGTTTCTCATTTGCTGCTGCTTGTTTAGCATGGAAGACTGGGAGAAAAGAGGTGTCGATCGTCAGTGCTCTACTATTGAGGGCAAATGTAGCATCACTTAATCAGAATTCAGTCCTTCATTGAGCAAAATCTCAAAGTGACATCTTCTGGAATACCCACTCTCTATGGAGAAATTTAATTAAACTTCAGTTCCTTTATTCCAGCACAAATATTGTGAGGGAAAACAACTCAACTCCTCTGACATTTTTGCAAATAGGTTTAGTGGAATCCATTCTGTTTACTTTTACTGACATTTGTTTTTCACTCAATTATCCCACATGGTTATTTTTTTCTTTTCATAATTTATTTCTAGCAACTTAGCCATAAGAATAAATACAAGTAATTCCTTTCTTTGGTACAAGCACCAGAGCTTAGATTCATAATAACTGAAGAAAATAAACACTCATTTTCTCATTTTACCCATCCCTTTCCTCTTCCTAATAGTTCTGGTTTGCTTATTAATCAGACTGGTGACAGCACCAGAATCCAACCAGGAAGAATTTAACCTCAAACACATGAGGGTTTTCTCCTCACATAGCCCTAAAACTTTGGAAAATAATACACTTTACTGGATTAGTCATCTGCCAGATAACTAAATATGACAAACATTTTTTTATCTTATACCCATTTCCAATCTTTGCACACCTTTATTTTGAAATTTTCTGTGCAGTCTTGCAAATTTCAGAAAGCCTTCAATGCAAAAGGTCCTCTTCCTTTTTTTAAGCCATGAAGTGTCATTGAGTAGACATGAAACAACTAATTTTTAAGAGGATGAAAAATATGTAGTGTAGAACAGTACTGCTCAAACTCTACCGTGAACATGAATCCAACTGGAGAACATCATAAAATGCAGATCCAAATTCAGCAGATGTTGAGTGAGGCCTGAGAGTCCACATTCCTAACAAGTTTTCAGGCTAGACATTAGTCTGTGCTTTAAGTCGAGTGTAGAAGAAAGGGCATTTATCTTGAAGCTGGGGAGATCTGGATTGAAATCCAACCTCATTGGTTCCTGACCGTGAGAAACTGAGAAAGCTCACCCCACCCCCAGAGTACTCCTTTCTCCCCCTACAACACTCACAGCCTCACCACTATCATCAGCCTTGATCCACTGGGACTGATCTCATCATACCCTTTATCCTACTTCATGTCAGACCACCTTTAGAGTCCCAGACTGCCTCTCAACTCCTGCAATTAAATCCCTGTTAGTCTCTGTGTACCTATCTGGCCCCTTTCCCATCTCTCCCCAAGTTCTGAAATCCTTCCACTCTATCCTCCAAAACTATGGGCGCCATCAGCAAAATCCCCTGTGTTAATTCTCCAGCTACAGTCTGAAGGCTTTTCTCCCTTTCATGCTTCAAGAGAAACCCCGCCTGCATTGAGGAAAGTGCCACTGCTGCAGTTTCCTTAGTGGTGTTTATTTTGTCTCTGGCTCTTACAGTACTAGACTTAGAAGTAGAGAACATGTCCTTGGTGCTCCTTATTGCTGCTTTCAGACAATTTTCCAATCCTCCCTCATTCCTAAAAACTGCCCATGTAGGATCTCTGTCATCAGTTTAGATCACCCATGAGTCCTCATTGTTATCACAACAACCTAGCCATCTCATGGTCATTACCCTAGACTTCGTTTCTATCAATAACTGTAACTTCTCTTTAGCGCCATTTGCATACATCCTACTTCTTGACATCACCTCCTATCCTTTCATCTCTTCTGTCTGTATTCTGTACCTCAATTCTTCCCTACCATTGGTGCTATGAAGCCATTCATCCTACCATCTTTTCAGTGTTTCTCATCTCTTCAGCATCTTATTTCCATCCTTTTCCAATTTAAATTTCATGGTCAATGGGTATCGACTCCCTCTTCTCTCTATAGTTTTGTTGCTCTTGTTTTCTAGAACTATAATCTTATTTAATTCAAATTTGTGCCTACTCCAAACCTCCTTTTGTGCTAAACATCATGGAGAAAAATACAAACCAGGATAACTGGTCTTACTTTAAATACTTGACTCAAGTGCTCTACCATTCATACCAAATATCTCTAGTCTATACACTCTTTTATTTATTTTTTTCCAAAGATTTCATTTATTTATTTGACAGAGAGAGATAGCGAGAGAGAGAAAGCACAGCAGGAAGAGCAGCAGGCAGAGGGAGAGGGAGAAGTAGGCTCCCCACTGAGCAAGCAGCCCAATGCAGGGCTTGATCCCATGACCCCGGGATCATAACCTGGGCCGAAGGCATACCCTTAACTGACTGAACCAACAAGGTGCCCCTCTATACATTTTTTCAATCATGGAGGCTGACATTTTATACTCTCTCAAGATCTCAATACCTCTCCTCCCACTGTTATTCTCAGCTAATGACCTTGCTTTGTATTTTAATGAATTTTAAAAAATGGAACCAATAAAAAAAAATAATGCCCACATTCTTCCAACAACACATCTACCACAAGCCTACATCAGCAAACATCTTTGCCTTCCTGTCTGTCACAATTGTTGAATTGTCCAATGATCCTATCAAAAAATGAATCTTTATACTCATGCACTAGACATTTCCTCTCACTAATCCAACCCAGCCAAGCCAGCAGATAACTGAAACCCTGACCAATACCTGAATGCAGACTCCTGAGAGACCCTGATCCAGATTCGAAATTTCTGACCCATAGAAAATATGAGTCTAAAAATGTTTATTGTTGTAAACCACTAAATTGTGGGGTGATTTGTTATAGAGCAATAAACAAAATAAATGAATGAATGAAATGAGCAATCACAAGATCAACATCACATCCATCAGCTAATTAGGAAGGATTTAAAAACTAGTCAATTGAGGAGCTAATTTTCACATGCCAGGAGGGGATGTACAGCATGTAGTTCTTCTAGATAATAGGGGCTTATAAGGGAAGTTGATAAGGAGTGGAGACTTTATACAGAACTATAGAGTGTGAGTAAAACATCTTCCATTCTTCTGAACTTCAGTGGGAAAGAAAAAGAAAGCTCTCTAGCCAAAAGAAGAATATCTCGCAATTATGGATGCCCACTCTTCAGGCAGAGGTAAAATCTACTTTCAGTTCAGTAGGGTGGAAAGGGAGGTCCTAACATCCACAAGGTCTCAAGAAAGCTGAGTCATTTCTTGCCTCTCCTGAGGATGAATGGCATTTACATCAACTAGTCCTAAAGGGTACAGTGGCAGCAATATGTATCACTGCTGTCCTTTTCTTACGCGGCCAGCCAACTTTTACAAATTCTTATTAGAGAGGCCATCCAAACCAGAAGCAGACAGCATCATGTTGACAGCAACCAAGTGTTCAGGGGTCAGGCTGCTTACTCATCATTGATAGCCAAATGTTCAGGACTGGGAGCTCCCAGGTTAAAAATAACCCACCAAGCCCCTAAAATCACAGTTAAAATATCAATGATACTTTCACATTTGTAGATAATATGGGAATCTAAATTTAAACTCCTTTTGATGAAGAATTCCTCAGCTAGTTTTATATCTAAACTCATAAGTTTTAACTTGAGGAAAAAGTTTAATGACCAGAGGGCAAATAGGTATCATTACAAAGTAGTTTTTTGCTTGCAGGGCATTAGGCCCCCAGAAATTCTTACCAAGACATGTGAGAGTATCTATCTACTGATAAATTGATTAATAGTTACGTGGACAGACACACACACACACCATTTCATTAAATTCATATAAGTACAATTTTTAAACTTAGCAATAAAAGGTATTTTGCAAAACATAAGTAGAAAAGTATCCAATAATTAGAAAATGTTTCCATTTATTTTAAAATGTTTCCCCCATCAGCAACTTCAAATCAAAAGACACAACACTCTCAGGCTTTACAAAGCATCCAACAATGAGGGTGGTCAAATCTTTCACCTATAGTTTAGATGTTCCAATAGAGAAGTATTAAAGTTTTTAAGCACTTCAATTTGTTTTCAGAAAAGATGAGTTTGAATATCCGGTATTCTAACTGAAAGATCTTTACTACCATAAAGCAGTTGATGTTTTCATATAATTTGAATATACCCAATATTAATTATATTTGTGGCCATGATAAATACAGAAGCTATCAAGTCATTTGTACTAACTCATATAAAACATGCTCTTTGAACTTCATCTTCCCTCTGGCTCCACTCACTCCCATGATGATCTCATCCAGTTACTTGGCTTTAAACATCATCTATACACTGATGATTCCCAAATTTATATCTAGAACCAGACAGCGCCTCTGAACTCCAGACTCATATATCCAGCTGCCTATTTGACATCTCCATTTAGAGGCCTTACATGCATTTTACACTTATCTTGTCCTAAACCAAACTTCTGATCTTTTCTCCTAAACCTTCTCCTCCCACTGTCTTCTCCATCTCAGTAAATAGGAACCCTATCCTCCCAGTTACTCAGGTCAAAAATTTGGGAGTTATCTTTGACTCTTCTCTTTCTTTCATGCCTGACCTTGAATCCATCAGCAAATCCTGCCAATTCCACCTTCCATATCACTCAGAATATGACCACACTATCTCCACTGCCGCTGTGTTGATCCAAGGCACCACCAGCTCTCACCTGGATTACTCAGTAGCCTCTTTACTGGCCTCCTACCTTTGCCCTTCTCCCTATACTGTTAGATACACAGTGCTCAAAGTGATTAACACACAAGTGATTAAGAAAAGCAGGTCATCACTTTGTTAAAACCCTAAAATTGCATCTCATTTCAGCAAACTAAAAGCCAGTTCTATGGGGTCCTACATAATCTCCATATCACACCCTCCACCTCCTCTACCCTGTTACCTCTCTAACTCATATCCTATTATTATCTCCACTGCTCACTCTACTTAAGTTGTTCAGGCCTCTTTATTGTTCCCTAAACTCTCAGGGCCTTGGCAATAGCTCATCTATTGTCTGGGATGCTTTAGACCCAGTCAGTCACATGGCTCATTCCCTTAATTGCTTCAAGTCCTTGCTGCACTGTAATCTCCTCAGGGATTCCCCTATTGAAAATATAATCTCTACCCTATTCAGCAATACTATTTTCCTTTGCTTTATTTTTCTCTACAGCCCTTTTCATCTAACAGTGTAAATATTCATTTGTTTTCTGATTATTTCACTCCACAAGAATGTAAATTCCCAAGGGCAAAAGTTTCTGTCCATTTTCTTTACTCCTATACAGCCCACTCTTAGAATTTGCTTAGCAAATAGTAGGCACTCATTAAGTACTCACTGAGGCACCTGGGTGGTTCAGTCCACTAAGCATCTTCCTTGGCTCTGGTCATGAGTTCCAGGTTCTGGGATTGAGCCCCATATAGGGCTACCTGCTTAGCAGGGAGTCTGCTTCTCCCTGTCTCACTGCCCCTGCCCCCACTCATGCTCCCACACATACATACACATTCCCCCCCAAAATTAAATTTTAAAACTTAAATAAATAAATAAATAAATATTGATTATATTAATATTAAAGAATTGGAAAGTTACTAGCACAAATATTTTATTATCAATAATTCAATAATTAGTCACTATCCTAGCTGGTACAATGAAAGCTCAATACAGTAGTATTCATTTCTCCTGGCAACAAACAGTCTTTATCATAGAGTTAAATGCCTAAGGTCTTTTTCACCTTGGCCTTATGAATTTTTGCAGCAAACCTAAGCTCCGATGTTATGACTCTTTTTCTGAAAACACTGGTTTCTGACTATATCAATATCTTCTCACATCTGAAAACCCCATTAGAACTGATGATTATATCACTCTTTAAAGTTAGATGGACAAAGTCTGTGTGGGTTTAAACCCCCTCACCCTTACCAAAGGCGACCAGAGAAATATTTTGCAAGAACTGAATGGTTATGGAGTAGGGGTCTACAGACTATGGCCTGGACACTAAAGCCAGCCAGAACTGCCAGATAAAATACATAATACTTAATAAAATTTGAATTTCTGATAAGCAACAATTTTTTTTAGTATAAATATATCTTAAATACACACTAAATGCTAAATCCAGAAAACTTAAATCTGGCTCACCACCTGTTTTTGTACAGCCCACAAGCAAAGAATGGTTTTTCCATCTTTAAATGGGTATTTTCCATCTTTAAATTGGGAAAAAATTAAAAGAAGAATATTTCCTCTTTTAATAGTTTAATAAGAATATGGCATTTGATAAGAATATGGCAACTGAAAATTATATGAAATTCAAATTTCATTGTCTATAAATAATGCTACTGGAACATAGCCACTTGTTTTCTGGCTGTCTATAACCACTTTCACATTACAGCAGCACAAGTAAATTGTTGAAACAGAGAACATATAGCTGCAAAGCCTAAATATCTACCATCTGGCCCTTTACAGAAAGTTTTCCAACCCGTTTTAGAATGTTTACTCTTAGTCTTCTCCTTACCAAAGACAAAGCAAAGTAACCTCTTTCCCTTTAGAATTCTCTTCCCACAGGAGCACTTTGGGTGTTTTATCATTATACTGGAAAGAGAAGTAGGAAGCAAGCTGAGAAGAAGACATGTGATGAAAGGTGTGGGCTGTGGATCCCCATAGAGCTGAATGTGAATCCTTTCTGCACCCATCACAGCCTGAGTAAGTTACTTACATGGGGGCCACAGGAATGTCACCACAAAGGGTGGCTACGGAGTTGAGAGATAAAGATTAAAAGCTTGATTTTAAAGGACAAGAAAAAAGTCAAGTTTCTATATTGCAACAGAGGGTATGATTGTCAGAAGGACAAAAAAACAGGGAGAGAAGAAAAGTAAAAAGATAAAAATTAGGACTAGGAGGACAGACTTCTTAATCACTCACCAAGAGGAGAGCTTAAGTGAAAAATACAGACTTTACATGGATTCAAGCAAAAATATCATTACCAAAATTAGGTAAATGTGGATAGATTTCTTTGGACTAAGTACAGCAGTAGTAAAAACCCTTTTCAAGGTAAATAAATTTTAGATTGCTTCTACTCAGGACACACAGATGATATAAACCCCACTTCCAGAGTAGTAGTATATTGAAAGGAAAGCTCTATTACTATGAGGGGAAAGGAGAAAAGACAGAGCCACATTTACGTGGCTGTGCACTCCCTCAGGTTCTTAAAGGAGCCAATAAAGAAAGTAGCATCCACAATCTCTTCAGCCATTCTTTCCAGGAAATATTTTCTACTCTGACCCTTGGGTTAAAGTTATCAGGTCTCTGTTTTTAAAGTCTAGAAAAATAGAAGTGTATAAAATAAAGGGGCAATATATAAGAGTCATCAAATGACTGTATCTGTGACCCACGACCCTAGGCAGTGGTTCTCAACACGTGAGCCTCACATGTAGGACATATTCCCAAACACAACTTCTGACACTAGATATAGTGCACTTCACTCCTTCTAAAAGGCATATCAGCATGGAAGAGAGTGACAGTGATGTTATCACAGAGATAACCTTGAGGCTGTTCTAAATATATTTTCAAATGTAAATTATTTGCAAGCTTCAACTGTATTTGGTAACAAAAACAGCCTCATTTCTGACCTGTGTCACAACACTGTGATTTGTACTGTTTCATGTCACTCCCCAAGAATAAAATCTTCCTGAAATATAGAAGTCGTTACTAATATTGATCACAGCAACAATACTATCAACAATGTTTCTAATCAGTCCCCAAGGTTACTTCCAGAACTGCGTTTTTGAATTTGACTTTTGTTCACAACATATGTTGATGTGCTTTATAGCCTTATACACAGAGCTGGCCAAGACACTCATTAGTTCATTCACTAAGTTCATTTATTCTCAACATATGAGACTCACAAGATGAGAACCACTGACCAAGTGTGATAGACTATAAATACAGACATCTGATATATTTCAATCAACCAATATGGAATGAGATCCTACTCTTTGCCAGATACGGTTCTGGAAGTAAAGATGAATAGTGAGAGCCCCAGCCCTCTGGGACCTCAAAGTCTAGTGGAGGTGAAAGTATGATTAAATAAAATGGTAAACATGAACACAATACATGATGAGTTCAAGGAAAATGAACTGAATCCACAAGGGAATGATTAGGGGAAGCTTTGTTAAAGAGATAGTACATTGAGCAGCTGCCCACTGTCAGTAATTATACTGGGCACTGCAAGCCATAGATAGCTAATGTCAGCAAGGTGTCTGACATCAGTGAGCTCACAGTCTAATATGAAAGGCAAATCCATTAGCTAATCTCAAAAGCAAATGCAAAGTCAATGAACTATGTTGGTGCCCTTGACCCTTCTTCCTTTTAACCAGGCCTCTTACCTTCACCAACCTGTTCTCTTACTCCTCTGTGGCAGATACTTCAAGAAATAATTTCTTAGCCCAAAATTCTCTCCCCTTTGCGAATGACCACAAACATAGATATAGGATAAGAGGCGACATCTTTTTATGACATGGATCCCCCCAGAAATAGCTGACGGTTTCAGAAGTAGACATCTGACCCAAACTGGACCATTCCGTGATCTCTCATTAGAATTTGAAATTCTAACCTAAGATTCACAGGGACCGATGAATCACATTAATGGCAACACTCTATAAGGAGTGATGACAAATTCCTGACACACAAGAGACCCATCCTGCTTCTATTCTCTCCACATGTTGCTTGTTGGACTCCTTTCAATTCTATAAGAATTCTCCTAATTTCCTTCCAACTGCTTAGGCTGGCCAGAATCGATTCTTGTGCTTATAGACCAAGAAACCTTCATACATGTCCCTTGCTCACATAGTCTCTCAACTCTTGTACCCAGCCTAATGGTATTTCCCTGTGATCAAACAATTTGCTGTGAGATTATAAAGCTTACTATGTTATCTACCCTCCAGAGAGGTAATTGTTTGGGGGTTCTTGTGGAGATACAATGCTGGAATCCAGAGAATTTACAGCAGGGGCATTTCAGGACTTACTGAACCATGATAATCCTATAAAGGAGATATATTGGCATACAGAAAATTATCATTAATGTCCCTCAAATTCCACCAAATATGGTTCCAAATCTCAGCTCTGTAATTCACATAACCAAGTTTACACAGCTTGTAAATGGCAAAGCCAAAATCTGAAATCAAATCTGGCTATTTTCAAACCTCATATATTTTTGATACCACGATGTATCTGTCAATCCCTATTTTCATTCTTCCTTTAAATCAGTGGTTCTCAACTGGGGGCAATTTTCTACACACATGCCCAGAAGACTTTGAGCAACATCTGAAGACATTTTTGGCTGTTAAAACTATGAGGTGTAACTGGCGTTCAGTGGGTAGAAGCCAGGGATGCTGCTAAATATCCTATAATGCATGGAACACACCCACAACATTAACTATTTGGCCCAAAATGCCAAGAAAGCTGAGGTTGAGAAACTCTGCTTTAAATCAAACAAATAAACAAGTTTCTGAAGAATATACAATTCAAGTGTACAAAAACAAAGAATTAAGCAAAAATTCCATTTTATGCAAGATATTAGACTAGTATGCATTCGTTGACTATAGATTTATTGATATAAAAATATTTGTATTTTTAAATGGGAAAGGCATGCTTCATAGAAGTTACGTAGAGATGATATCATTTTGTAAAATAAATAAATATATATATGTGTGTGTGTGTGTGTGTGTGTGTGTGCATGAACATGTGTTCATTTACATGCGGGAAGAAAACTGGAAAACTGTAATACCACTAAGTTAATACTGTCTAGCCCTAAGGGAAAGAGAGATTAAATGATTTTTGTTTTTCTCTTCTTTTTTCCTTGAGATGCATTTCTGCATTAAAAGTTACCAGTTTTCATTTTAAGATATAACTCTACTTGTCAGCCTCATGCCTGACCTCAGTTGGTTCAGACTGGTTCACACTACCACATATTTGGCTTCACCTACCTACATACTCAAGAAAAGGGGCACTGTTTCATAAAAAGAGGCTCAGAAATGGCATCTCTGTTTATGAGGTTCTGGTACATGTGTGAAAACATTCATTGCATTCACTCAAGGTCTCATATTTTCTCAAACCTCCTTGTTTTGTACTTAGGTGACTTAGTCCTAATCCATTCTGGTGACATCCCCACACCACTCTTCTTTCTGCTACTGAGTCAGTTTTTGTTAAGATCACCTTACTTCTCAGTAAACCTTAGATAAATGAAACATCTTTCAGTTCCAACTCTCTCACCTCTAGCATTTAACTGACGGAATGGAATAAGAATTTTAGAATTTAAGTTTTTATCTAAAACTCAAAACAAAATCACTAACTGAAACACATTTTTCCCAAATAGTTCTAAGTACTCTTAAAATCGACCCTCATAGCCCTTTTAGATTCACTTCTTTCATGAGGCACAGTAGCTGTAGCCCTAGCTATAGTCGTAGTATGTGTCTTCTTTCTATTCCTATCAAAGTCATAAGAAAGACAGACTTGATCTTCATTTGAGGTGTTAACTGAATAGGGTGGGTCAGTCCAGAACTACCCTCTTTCAGGTGCTAGAAGATGAAGTCCTTTGCTATAGCTACATACAGTTTTTAAAAATATGGACAACTGATTAGGGAAAACCTTCTTTTGGGGACAAAGGAGCAACTTTTCAGCAACTAAACATTAGCTATCCCAGATTATCAGAAAAGCATTTTCTGTAATTTTCCTTCTTTGTTCTCAGTGCTCGTTACTACTGCAAAGACATTTTTATAAAACTCAGACTAAAATAGAATGGCACATCACATTAAATTATATTCCAGTTACTTCTTTTTTCCACAGACAGAGCATTCAAACCCACCGTACACTCTCAAGACCTTGCCTCTAAACAGGTTCTCTTCTTTCCTCCAGTTACTGCACACCTCAGTAGGGCATGTGTGTTTGTGTGTGTAAAAATGTATGTATGAATGTGTGTCTGTGTGTGGGTAGGGGTTTGCATGTATGTGTTTGTTTTATTCCATATGAATGGAGTAAGACATTTACTGAACACCTCAAAAATGAGGTGGGAAAATAATAGCAGATACTCCAAAAAAATGTGTTAAATGAATGACCAATGAATAAAAAAGGTCTGTAACATTTTAAATAAATCTTAAAGTGATATATTGTCCTTCTTCCTGAGAAGTTCATAGCTTTGTAAGAGCGGAAACTTGCATTACCAGCAACTATTCCCGAAAATTCACAGCATCTTCGTCATTTCAATAAATGCATTAATTGCTTGAATTGGTATCATGCCTTTCCATGAACGTATCAACATATTTGATATGTTTTAGCTCCTGGAAGAATGAATTAAGTTTCTTAAAAAATCTGTCTCATTGGGAAATTTGTCTGCTAAAACTTCATTTAGATTATAAGTAATTGAGGATTTTATATAGTCATGGGAAGATGTTACTTTTAGCTGAACTAAAAATAGAATTATAATGAAACAGATGATATATTTCATTTTTAAATGATGAGAATGACTTATCATTAGATTAAACCTAAGTTATTTTCACATGTAATAAAATGCAAGCTGTTTTAGTTCCCATATATGGCAATTTCTATGATTAAGGCTAATTTCTCTGGCAATTGTAATTAATAACCTCTGACCCACTGTTTCAGGAAATTTCATCCACAAAAGGAAAGGGCCAACTATTCATTGCAAACAATAAAAGCTCTTTCTCATGGAAAGATATTTTAAAACAATAAGCAATTAATGAAAAGTATGCAAGTACCCAGAAATTGCAAATGCTCAATTTCAAATGGCATATCCTTTAGTTATCCAACCAGCAAAAGAAGTAATTTAAAAGCTAAAAACTATTGTCAGGAAAATTACAAGAAAGAAATTAACTACTCATGAATAAAATTCAATATAAATGTTAAAAATGTAAGTTAAAATAATAATATAATCACAGAACAAGTAGAGAAAGAATAAATTAAGAGAGTGTAATGGAGACTATATTCAGTTTTGTCTCTAAACTCTAAGCAAGTAATTTATATATCTCATACTTTATATAATCTCATACTCTATTTGTATCTCATATTTTACATTTATCAGAAAAAGTTGATATGTAGAAAAACTGACTTATATTTAAATTGTCTCCCACACTAAAATCAGATTTTTAATTTTGTGAAATCATAATTACTCAAGTACTGGAAATACTTCCCTATTATTAAAACTAATTTCCACCTCTGTTAAAGGACTTTCTTAGATTTGGATTACAAACTTATGTTTGTATTATACCAGAAACTTTAACTGAATAATTTTTTAAAACAGTCACTATCTGAGAAGATAATGATAACATTGTGATAGATCTAAATAGAAAACAATTTCTACTGTTCTCTCTGCCTCTTTCTGCAGTATCCCTGGTCAAGACCACCTGTTGATCAATTCTCACACCGGCTCTACTAGTCAGTTCTAAAGGGTTCCCTTCCAGTTCAAACCCATTAGCAATGGTAAATTTCAACAAAAATCAAAATTAGGAGGTGTTACATCCCAGAAAATTACTCAACACATCAGACTTTTGTGAATTACTTTCTATGATAGGCAATAGTTTGTCTAATATGCTACTCATCAAAAATATACCTTGTATCTCTAAATATTTTTATATCTCTGAATTGTATCTTATTCAGCTTATTTGATTCATTCATTTTCACAGGCCTCAGTTTAAAGCTTTTTTCCCCCACATGGACAAGCATGTCATCTGTAATGAAGACTCTGCAGGGTGTTGTCGTAGACATTTTGTCTGCCACATACATCATCTTAGATGTCTATTCTGTAATAGGTCTTTCTGACATTATTCTGTTGACAGAGCATCAACCTACTGATGAAAATCAGGTTATCACCCCATAGACAAGCATCACTAACTGAAACTCTAGAAACCAAACCATGGAATACTAAGAATAAAAACAGTAAGAATAGTTTCACATGCTATATATGACATGCAAAATACAGCATTTGTTCTCACTCTTATTAAAACGGAATATTTTCCTTCACCTGGTCAATGCCAATTAGTTACAGTTAAGCCACAATCTTTTGTGAGATATGACATGTCTGTCAATAAAAGGAAAAGTATATCATAAGCCTACTTCCTAGCTGTGACATGCTGTCTAGGCTTTGGTATGCCTCAAGTTGGAAAATATGCCTTTCCCTTCACAAAGAGAAATACCACATGCCACAAAGACTGTGAACCCTGTAGTGTTAATTACTCATGGTTTTCTGAAACTAAAAACTACCTGTTTTTAAGTCATATGTTAGTAATATATTTTTATTTAATTGTGTATTTAATTTTTTAAAAAGGCATTCTTCTAATAGCAATTTATTTAGTGTTGGGACAATCCCAAGCAACTATTATTCCTTCGACTACTCTATGATATTTTATTTTTAAATCTCAGGTAATATGTCCTTGAGGTGAATTGCTACAGCTATCTAGTTATCTTCAGACTTTGGACTGACTATCTAAAGCAGTGTTCTCAAACTTGTCTTCACATTGAAATCATCTAGGAGATTCAAAAACATACCAATGCCTATCTTCTACCCCAGAGATTTCAAATTAACTGGTCCTAGTGTGACCTAAGCTTGGAAATTTTTAATATATCCTGAGATGATTCTAATGTGCAACCAAATTTCAAAACCACTGGTATATAGGAATATTAATTAACATACTACCTTATGGATATTAGATAATATTTACTATCATCATTGCCTTACAAAGTCAAAGAATGATATTCAGAGTAATTAACCTTACTAGTAATTGTTATCACATATTAAAATGCCAAGTATTTTACCAACATTTTATCTAATCCTCACAACATTCCTGCAAGATAGGTATTATTATTCTCACTTTGTACATGGAGGAAAAAAGGTCAGAAAGTTTAGGTTGTTTCCCCAACCTCACCAACTAATAAATGGCAAGGGTACTATTTGAATCCATGTCTATTTGACACTAAAAGACCAATTCTGGGACGCCTGAGTGGCTCAGTTAGTTAAGTGGCTACCTTCAGCTCAAGTCATGATCTCAGGCTCCTGGGATCAAGCCAAATATCAGGCTTCCAGCTCAGCAGGGAGACTGCTTCTCCCTTTCCTTCTATGCTCACTCTCTCCCTCTCTCTCTCTCAAATAAATAAATAAATAATCTTTAAAAAAGAAAAAATAAAAGACCCATTCTTTCCACTATGCCATACATTTTCAGTGAGGTAATAATAGCACCTAAAGAAGTAAAAATTAGGGCGCCTGGGTGGCTCAGTGGGTTAAGCCGCTGCCTTCGGCTCAGGTCATGATCTCAGGGTCCTGGGATCGAGTCCCGCATCGGGCTCTCTGCTCAGCAGGGAGCCTGCTTCCCTCTCTCTCTCTCTGCCTGCCTCTCTGTCTACTGTGATCTCTCTCTGTCAAATGAATAAATAAAATCTTAAAAAAAAAAAAAAGAAGTAAAAATTAAAGGAAGTGAAGATCAAAAGATTCTTAGATATTGCAATGGGTTTTGGCCTTCCAAAGTTCAACTCTGCTGAGGAAATCTTATTCTTTAATATTTAATTTCTCTTATTGAAAAAAAATTAAATTTAACTTTATTTCTCTACCTAGGAGGCTAATAATGAAAAAAAAAATTCAAGAGACACTCTACTATACCATAACCTGCCTCCAACCATTTTGGTTAATAATTAGTTAACATGTATACTACTCACATACCAAATACATATTATCTACTTATCTACATTATATAGAATGCCTGTAAAGAAAGTGTCTCTCCCTTCAATTTTATAATTCTC
This sequence comes from Martes martes, assembly GCF_963455335.1. Classification (NCBI taxonomy): domain Eukaryota; kingdom Metazoa; phylum Chordata; class Mammalia; order Carnivora; family Mustelidae; genus Martes; species Martes martes. The sequence continues at coordinate 110,870,085 of NC_137889.1, forward strand.
AAGTTGTATTTATAATTGAAAGAACCACAGTATAAATAAAACTACATATGTTATAGGTCCCCAAGATGCTAATGATAGGAGAGGAAGTAGTAACTCCAAAGAGCATTATCAAAGACATTTATCTGTTATATTGTTACTCCAGCATTATAGCAGTATGTTGTTGGTTCAAAACCTTGGGAATTTCTGGATTAAATCTGAAACTGGCCCAGTACATGGAGGGCAAGGAGAGACCAAAGAAGAAAGGTAGAACACTCCAGATTCATAGGTGGTAGGTTTAGCAAGAGAACTTGCTTATAAGGTTTGTCTTGGGGTGGCCACAAGATGAGTTCATATCTACACCCACCCACCAGAATCTTTAACGGGTTTTTTTTCCCCCTTTTTGCCTCTTTTTTTTTTTTAAAGATTTCATCCATTTATCTGACAGAGAGAGAGAGAGCACAAGCAGGTAGAGCTGCAGGCAGAGGGAGAGGGAGAAGCAGATGCCCCACTAAGCAAAGAGCCCCATATGGGGCTTGATCCCAGGACCCTGGGACCATGACCTGAGCCAAATGAAGACGCCCAACAGCCACCAAAGTGCCTCAGAATCTTTAAGATTTATATAGAGGCCTTAACTGGATTCAGTCACATATTCTGTGCTGATGATCTCAACAACACATTACTTTCTCAAGGTTGTGTCCTTGAGGCAGCCTTTAATGCTGGGAAAACAGGCAGAACACATATTTCAAGTATATGGGGGAGAGTAAGGAGTCTCCAAGTGCCAAGTCTCCAAGGGTCCAACTTGAGGGTCAACTGGTATATACCAGGGTAAGCTTTCTCTGATATGACATGAATATATGTCAAATTATTCAAAGTTTAAACATCTGGAGGCAAGAATCAAATCATTCAGCTTTGTATCTCCTATAGCACTGGGTGTCACATAAACTAGTCAACCAACAAATATGCATGAAATTAAAAAGAAAATAGAATTTCCATTACCATACCATCACATAATCTAATACACACAATAATAAAACAATGTTAAGCAAATTTTAATTAGTCTTTAATGCTTCAAATGTTTTTCTACTTTCTTTAGAATCATTAATTTTACAATATTTTTTATTCTAGAAGAGGGGATAGTGTAACACAGAATAAGTATCAAACTTTAATTGAATATCTTCTTTTATAAACTACTAATTTGATGTACCAAGTTGTCACCATTGCCCTATGAATAACACATGAAGAGACATTTCAGGGTACTGGCAAGTGCTCAAATACTGAACTCAGACTTTGGCTAAAGTCAATGATAAAGGCTACCCTACGGCAACCTATAGATGCCCTCTAGGGAAGATATATCCTAATTTAAGCAAATGAGTCAGCATGTATATTCTCATATTAAGGAAATACAGAAAAAAATTGAAGTGACAATCAGAAATATAGTGCCATTATGCTTATTTGCCCAAGGCAAAAAGGGCTTTTAACAATCTCCTCAGAGGAGTTATTGCTTTGAAAACTAACAATCCAATAATCAAGGAGGACTCCTTTGTGAGCATTCTAGAAAAATACCCTGAGGCTTCCAGCTAGTGAAACAAAAAATACTTGAGTATGTTCCTGGCAGACAACGACACCAGAAGAGGAGTCCTGTAAGCTGTTTGCTGGGAGTTGCTATCCACACCCATGGCCAGTGGACTGTACAGAACAGAATTGAGGTAGAAGAGAAAATCCAAAAGCTTTCTGTAATCCTTCATGCACCTAGAGCTCCTACCTAGACTGAGCATCTTTTGTTATTCATCTCACTGAGGAGAAAATTAGGTCTATGAGGGGGGGAAAAAAAAAACTAATTAAAAAAAAAGCTAACTAAATTTGCATTGCAGAACTCAAGCCAGTTACTTAGACTCGGAAGGGTAAATTAGAATTCAGATCCCTGCCTAAACGGAATCTGCCTTATCAAAGGAGCCATAGTAATAATAATAATAATAATAATAATAACAACAACAACAACAATAATAATAACAATGATAGTATATAACATTTATTGAACATTTGCTATATGTAAGTAACCATGTTTGATATTTATATTCATTTTTTTCATTTAAAACTTTCAAAAATCTCATGAGAATTTTTTCTTCTTATATACAAAGAAAGAAGGCTAAAGAGTTTAGGTGTATAAAATGCCAGACAACAGAATTTGCTTTGAGTTTTCCTGTGTTATAAGCTATGTTATAAGCTATGATCTTGCAACCTTAATCCTCTCACAAAAACCCTCCTTTTCTTACAGCGATGGGTGTTACGGAGAACCTATGCTTCCTTTGTGAGGGACAGAAACCTAACTTAAACTAGGCAAAGCATAGGTCCTGTTAAAATACAGATTCTGATTCAGAAGGCCTGAGGCAAGGCCTGAGGCCCTACATATCTAGCAAATTCCTAGGTGATGTCATAGACCACACTTTAACTAGGAAAGCACTAACCTTCTTTCTATGCATTGCCCACATATGTTTAATGTGGTAGATGCTCTAAAGCTTAGGACTCACCAACAGGAATGAATGCAATCTCACATGCTTGTCTGAGTATGATGCCTTCTCAGGACCAGCTGTGTCCCCATCACAACACTGAAATAGCAGAGGTGTTGCATGTCAAGATCGAGACATATTGGCAGAACTCTGTGATAAAAACACTTTACTATTTCATAGCACCTTTCATTCCAAAGTGTTTCAGAAGCTATATACATTCAGCACCACAGAAAGATGATAGAGGCAGCAGACTCCATGGGGTGAAGGAGGTGTCGAGGGATGGAGTGGGGGTGGAGGAATAAGTAAGCCAAGGACAGTGGGACATTTCTCTATTAAAGGCAACACACCACCAAAAAATTATCAATGGAAAAAAATCTTTAAGGTTCGTGTTCAAAGAACGATAGTGCATAAGTTAATGTTCAGAATCACTTTCTTAGGATCATCTTCTCTCAATAAATTGCTTATTCATATGGGTGTTCTGTGAGAAAATCAGAAATGAGCTAAACAAACTAGATTACTAAAAATATCGGGAATTCTATAAGGTCTGAATCCAATAACTACAGCTTGAATAAACTTTCTCAGTTCTTGATTTAACAATCAAGTCCTAAAATCTTAGAAGACAGCTTTCCATAACATATTCTCTCGCATGGGAAATAGCTTTTTATTTGCATAGCACTTAGTAGAAGAAATGACTTTTCTAAGTACTACAAAATGCAAACATCTAACTTAACCCTAATATACCTGATGACAATGTGGGTAGTTTGTATTTGTTCTGGAGGGGAGAAAAAAAAAGTCATTATATGACAGAACTTGAAAATGGAAACTTTTTAATGACTCCTAGAGTGTTTGCTTTTAAAAGAAATCCATTTTCTAGCTGCTGTTTCCCATTTGTTACCAGGGACTCTTGGGGGGCTTCCAGTGACTTGGAAAGAGTTCTATTTTCACTTCTGCTGGCTCCTGTGACTACATCCAGATGATAAATGAGGACCCACAAACTCCCACAAGACAGTTTTAAAGAGTCTGTTCTCCAGGCAGTATGTGGCTATCTGCCAGGAAAGCACATACCAAATTAAAAGGGCGAGGAGAGAAATCCTTTGCTATTTCGTATTTTCTGGGGTTTCCAATGAACTCATTGCATTAGTCTTCTTTGTGAAATGTTTTAGTAAATGTGCTTATTTATGAACATTCACAAAAACTTCAAGATAACACAGAAAAAGAGAACAGGGATTCTTAGACCAGAAATCCATCTTTCCAGTCTTTTTTATTCACTATCGTCCTGTCTGTTCTCCTCCTACTTTCACTTGAGACAAGGTGGTAAAACCTTCCCCCAACAGCAGATAACAGTGGTCACTCCATCAGCAGTACGTAATCTTGAATCACAGTTATTGTTTTGTCAGAGAAAAAATCATGCTGCTCTTATCCCACAAAGGTATTTTCCTTTAGGAAAAATCATTGAAAATGACCCACTACTCTTGTGTCCTCACACTATAATTCTGGGCCACAGGCAAAGTTCTGCCCAAACTCGTATTATTATAAATGATGAAAAGTAACTGATCCATCTGGTTATCTCTCAGAATTTTGTCAGTTTCACAACTAGAAATGGTGCTGCCAGGCTCACTCCAAAGGAAGCTGGTGGTGAAGTGTAGGCTTCAGATAAGGATTTACACTGAGAGTCCAGCTCCAGAAACTGCACAAAAGATTATGGATATGAGACAGGCAAAGAGAAAGGAGCAGTCATAAAATTAGTTATTGCAATCTTGCAGATAAATGAATATGTCCCATTTTGGCTTTCTGTACATTTGACAATAGCACAGAAACAAAACTGAATATACACCTTGTGAATTATAATAATCTAACTTACCAGCTTGGAATAACAGTCTAAAATGAAAGGAAAGTTACCAGTTAGATGGCATATTTCAAGCAATGAAGTCTTCAGAATTATATCCTTATTTGACTCATCATTTGACTTACTGCTAGTCCATTTGTTTCTCAAAGATTTAAGTTGCCTCAACATTTAATTAATGTCAACTACATAAATATCAGTTGAGGGCTTATTCCATGTAGGCACAGTTTTAGGAATTGGGGATTCTTAGTAACCAAGACAAGTATGGTTTTGCCTCTCTCAAAGTTTACTCTCTTTAACATTTCAGTCTGATTGAGCATGAAGAATGTAATTGTCCTAGTATGAACTACTGAAACAAGAATAGCAGTATTGAGACATATATGATCCTTACATTACCCACTACTTTTTAAACACAAATTTTTTAAGGGACGTCTTTAACACAAAATTTACCATACAATCTGTACAATCTGTAAAATTGAACAAGTTCTCTTCTGCTGTCTGAGTCCATACTCATTAAAGATACTTAAACATGGATAATAAAACATTTTCAGAGCTCAGATGAATAGTGTAACTGAATTTAACTCCAAAAACACCTACTGATGATCTCTGAAGTATAAAGCATATTGTATGCCCCTCCCCCCACCAAGGAGCAGAAAACCACTTAAGACATGGTGCCTACTCTTGGTTGTTTTGGTGGCATTCAGGAAATATTTACATGAAGAAAAGGAATAGAAAGTAGAATGAGATGGATGCTATAACATAGGTTTAAACTTATGCTCTAGGTGGATGTGGTATCAAAAGGTTAACTTTAGTTAAGACACTGGGAGAAGACCTCTACAGAAGCTGTAATTGCAAGAAGGCCATGAAGAAAGAGTTAACCTCATCAAGCAGATAAGGTGAGGGCAGAAGAGTACAGCGGTGAAGAATTGGCAACACAATATGGTGGTCAGAATTCTGGCACTCTTTCTTACTAGTTGTATGACTTGGTCTAGTTTCTCATTTGTAAACAGGGACAATGTAAGAGTACATCATAAGGGGGCAACTGGGTGGCTCAGCTGGTTAAGTGTCTGCCTTTGGCTCAGGTCATGATTCCAGGATCCTGGGATCAAGCCCCACATCAGGCTCCCTGCTTGGTGGAAAGCCTGCTTCTCCCTCTCCTTATGCCTGCTGCTCGCCTACTTGTGCTCTCTATCTCTCTGTCAAATAAATAAAAAGCCTTTAAAAAAGAGAGAGTACATCATAAGGATGCTATAAATATTAAATACAATGATTCATGTAAAGTACTTTACATAGTGCCTGTTACATAATGCTCAATAAATATTAGTTTCTATTATTATTATAGTGTAAAAGTAAAGGAAGAGGAGCAGGGAAGTATAGATTACTCTTTTTTTTTTTAAGATTTTATTTATTTATTTGACAGAGAGAGAGACAGTAAGAGAGGGAATACAAGCAGGGGGAGTGGCAGAGGGAGAACCAGGCCTCCTGCTAAGCAGGGAGCCTGACTCAGGGCTCGACTCCAGGACCCTGGGATCATGACCCGAGCTGAAGGCAGATACCCAACCAACTAAGCCACCCAGGCACCCAGTATAGATTATTCTTAACGAATAGCTGAAGAGGCACGTGTAGGGTCTATTGAAAAAGGGATCTTGAGGGGCGCCTGCGTGGCTCAGTGGGCTGGGCCTCTGCCTTCAGCTCAGGTCATGATCTCAGGGTCCTGGGATCAAGCCCCGCATCGGACTCTCTGCTTGGCGGGGAGCCTGCTTCCCCCTCTCCCTCTGCCTGCCTCTCTGCCTACTTGTGATCTCTCTCTCTCTCTCTCTCTCTCTCTCTCTCTCTCTCTGTGTCAAATAAATAAAATCTTTAAAAAAAAGAAAAGAAAAAGGGATCTTGAGAGATAGGTTATTGAGGGCCTTAAAATACAAGAAAAGTAACATGGTCTTTATTATATAAGTAATAAAAAACTACCCAAGGGTTTGGCATAAGGGAGTAAGTGACATAACTAAACCATAATTAAATTGTGTTTCACTCTTACCAATTTTAAAATATTTCTAAAGCCTTTTTAAGATGAATAGTTTTACAATGATCAGGATTTTGAGTAGTGATAATAATAACTACTGTTGATCAAGCACTTAATATACACAAGCATTGTGCTCAGTACTCTGCATACTTTTTTATTTAATCTTTACCACAAAAAATCAATAAATCATGTATAATCAGATAAATATAACTGAAAACTAAAGCTCAAAGAGGTTTAAAAAAAAACCCAAGGTCACACAGCTTAAAGAAAAGTGAATATTATGAAACAATAAGTCCTTCAGCAAACTCAATAGCATGGTTCTTGTTTGTTCTATCCTAATATATATCACACTCCATTGTATCTGACTGCTTAATTGTCTGCTACCCCTATTAGAGTGAAAGTTCCTTGAACTGGGGACCATACATCAGTCACTGTTGTGATCTAGGCAATTAACAATCATGTCAGGAAAAAACAAATGAATGGATAAATGTAATTTTATGACGGAATTTTCCTTACATGGCATATTTATAAGCTTCATCTTACTTATTGCAAGCCTGCTAGAGCTGTTTCTAGAATATATGTAGAGTTGATATTTTCAATTTTTTATAAACTTTATAAAAACAGCTTTAGGAATTTTTATGGTCTGATTAATCTATTAGAGTCTTTAAAATCTAAACAAAACAAGACTTTCAGAGTATTTGATTAATGCACCTTGTATTTGTGCCATCAACAAATTCATGGTTTTTTGTTAAATAATTTACATTATCCTAGACAAGGAAAGTTTCAAATTTCTATTCTTTGAATAAACTTTTCCATGAAAAGGAAAAAATTGTTTCTTAAAACTAGACTACATTTAGGGTCCTCTAGAGTCAATTTAAGCCATATTCATGCCAGTCAAAAAAGAAAAAGTACAAAACAAAAATAGAAACATGAAACACAATTAATAACTCTAAAAATGGGCAACCAGTGAGGTTAAAAAGAATACAAACACTTTAGACCATTTAAACACTTTAGATCATGGGTTTTCTCTGGATGACTAATGTTGATTCTCTGACTCCAAACTAACATGACATAAACAGAAGTTTTACTATCATTTGTTCAATACATTAAAACTGATATTATCTGTTAAACATTACTACAGATAATCTTAAATGGCTTGCAATTTTAAAGAGGAAAGCCCATAAGACAACTTGATTTTTCCAGAAGATTTACAACCTAAATAGCTTTTTCTCTTTGGTTCAGCACACAAAATGTGAGACTTATGATAATTAATAAAGGTTAAATAGTAGCTAGAAAAATCAAGTCCTAGGACTTTTAAATTAACAGAAATAATCCAGACAGAAAATAAGCATATAAATGTATCTGGGTTGGGTGATTACCAAAAATATTAATTTCTGTATTGGGATTTCTTTATCTTCTATGTTTCCTATACCAGTAATAAAGAGTCTGATTCTATTTATGATATTTGACTATAAACAGCTTTTAAGGCCCATCACCACCCTTGCTCTTCTGCCCATCTGAAGCTCAAACCTTATAATCTCTTGGCCATGCACAGGAACCCACACCCTTGACCCATTCCCTACTACAGTAAAAAGGTAAGCCAGTCTCCTTTCCATATTCCTTCAGACTATCTCTGGACCTGTGTGGGAACCAACCTTGCACTTCACAGAATGCTCCTTTGCAAGTAATAAACCTTTTCATACCCACTTGGTGCATGTGGTATCTCATCAGTCTCAACATTAGAATCAAACTTTGGATTAGAATTCATTTACCTCTACAGAGTGGGTGACAACTGTCAATGTATATTATTTTCATAATTTAAAAAGCACATAAAAATGAACAAAGTTTAGGGGTGCCTGGCTGCCTGAGTTGGAAGAGCATGTAACTCTTGATCTTGGGGTTCTGAATCAAGCTCCATGTGGGGTATAGGGAGTACTTAAATAAATAAAACTTTAAAAAAATGAACAAGGCTTAAGGGTGTTGAACCTTATCAGGCTTCACCATGTCTCTCATGCATACACACATCCATGTACACACACACATGGCAAAATATATGTCACTTTTCAATGCTTATTTCCCAGATATTTTGCAAAAATAATTTTACATCAGATCATGGAAGAAATTATACTACTGCTTTTAAATAACCTATGGAAATATTATATAGTATGAATAACTGACAAAATAACACTGAGGAAATTTTGATCACAACATATTGTGAAAAATAAAGTATTAAAAGTAAACATTTATCAAGTGCTATTGTGAACTAGGCTCAGTGATAAAAGCTTTATTGCATTTGCTCCTTTAGCCTTCACAACAACACTGTGCAGTAGATATTTCAGGATCCCATTTTGCAGACAGGGAAACTAAAGCCCAAGGAGATTAAGTAACTTGCTTAAGATTACAAAACTAAGTGGGAGAGGTGAGATTTGAAAAACCAGAAAACATGCTTCCACAGTTATGTACCATAAAATATCTCCTAAACCATTTTCTCTCTAAAATTTAATATAACTGATTATTAAGGGATGATTCAAGATGAGGGAGTTAGGAAGATTCTGAATTCACCTCCTCCCACAGACACACCAAATCTACAGTTACATATAGAATGAATTCCCTTTGAAAAAGATCTGAAAATATCTGAACTCCACCTTCAAAGTAAACAGTAAAATCAAGATGGTTAGGAGAGACAGAGATACAGCCTTGCCAAAAACCCTAGACCCAGCACAGCATCCCTCAATCAGGAGGGATCTCACAAACTGGAGTTTTTCTCTGAGGAGTAAGGTGTTTGTGCCCCACAGGCACTCCAATCCTGGACCTACAATGGAGAAATGAGTCCCCAGAACATCTGGCTTTGAAAACCAATGGGGCTCACATCCAGGAGACCTAAAGGACAGTAGGGAACTGAGAAACTTCTCATAAAATGCTTGCATACAGACTGACTCACCCTAGGGACCAGTGCAAAATGAGCAGTTTGAAAAGCACCTAGACTATATGTGAAGATGATTCCTTTGGTAACCTTATAACATCTGCCAGAGGGGCAGAGGCCTGTTCAGACACTCTCCAGAGCTGGAGACACTGACAGGCACCATTTTTGTGCTCTCCCTCTACAATGATAATTTTGATGGATGTGTCCAGACCCTTTGTTCTTCTACTGACTCATTAAAGAAAATAGGTGCATCCTAGCCCTGCATTTTCTTAACTCCCTATGAAAGCAGGCAGGCAGGGCCCTGCACTGCACTCTCCAGCTGCCTTGCTAAAGCCAGAGAATATGTGCAATGCACAGTAAGAGCTACCCCTTGATCACCTGGCTCTGTTAGCCAGGGAGAATCTTCCATTCCTGGGTCCCACCAGACTATAACAATCAGAAAGACCACTTTTAGCAGACTATCACCACAGAGCACCACACAGACAATAGACAGAAACACATCCCCGACTTCTTGTGAAAAAGACATATTTAGTTGTCCTGGAGCTTCAGCCTGAGGGGCAGACTTCAGGTTTGCCACATATCTATAGGTTACAAAAGTGCTCTCACGGAATGTAGGTGGAGGGACACCATCTTTGTGCTTTCCCTAGGCCTCATTACAACTCATTGGTGTCTCCCAGAAAGGAGTCTATACACTTGTCTGAAGCTTCAATCTTTGCAACTCTTGCCCAGGAGACATCTTTAGATTGGTCTGAACTGGAGGCTGGCAAAGTTTAATTGTGATGGCAAAGAACTCTATATATTTGTATACTTTAAAAGCTCCTACCTGGTTTCCAATTGGCCTGAAAGTAGGTGCTGATTGAGAGTCCTCTCTTTGGAACACTGGCTGATCTTGGCACACCCTCAACACCTGGGAACTATTAAGAATAAATCAAGCTGAGGTGAACCATGAGAGACTATGGACTCTGAAAAACAACCTGAGGGTTTTGAAGGCGCGAGGGCGGGGGGGGGGGGGAGGTTGGGGGAACCAGGTGGTGGGTATTAGGGAGGGCACAGATTGCATGGAGCACTGGGTGTGGTGAAAAAACAATGAATACTGTTACGCTGAAAATAAATAAAAAAATTTTAAAAAAAGTATAAATCAAGCTATTTAGGCAATTACAAGGATTTGGGAAACAACCAAGAACTACGGCCAGTTTGAAAGATAAAGTCCATCTCCTACACAAGGCCATTTCTTAAAAACTGGAAGAGATAGCTGTTTCCTAGTACATAGAAACAGAGAGTCAAGCAAAATTAGGAAACAGAGGAATACATTCTAAACAAAGTAACAAGATAAAACTATAGAGAAATGCCTTAATGAAACAGAGATAAATGATTTATTTGATAAAGAATTCAAAGTAATGGTCATAAATATACTCATGGAATTTCAGAGAAAATGGATGAACACAATGAGAACTTTGGCAAAGAGATAGAAAAATACAAGATAATACCAAAAAGAAGTCACAGAGCTCACTGAACTGAAAAATATACTACAAGGGTTCAGCATCAGACTAGATGAAGTAGAAGAAAGGATCAGTGATCTACAAGACAGGACAGTGGAACTCAAACAAACAGAACAACATAAAAAAGTTTCAAAAGTGAAGATACCTTACGTGACCTATGGAACAATTTCAAAGAAAATAACATATGCATTAGAGAGGTCCCAGAAGGAGAAGTGAGAGAGAAAACTTATTTGAAGAAATAATGACTAAAAACATTCCTAACCTGGGAAAGGGAAAAGACATCCAGATCCAGGAAATCCAGAGAATTCCAAATAAAATGAATCCCAAAAGATCCATACCAAGACATATTATAATTAAAATGTCAAAAGCTGAAGATAAAGAAAAAACCACAAAAGCAACAAAAGAAAAGCAATTTGTTACATACAAAGTAACCTCCACAAAACTGAGCAGAATTTTCAGCAGAAACTTTTCAGGCCAGAAAGGAATGAAATTATATATTCAAAGTGCTGAAAGGAAAATCTTCCAACCAAGAAGGTTATTCAGAATTGAAAGAGATAGGGTTTCCCAAACAAGCAAAAGATAAAGGAGTTCATCACCACCAATCCAGACTTTAAAAAAATGTTAAAGGGACATCTTAAGCTAAAAATAAAGAACATTAATTAATAGCAAAAAAAATATGAAAGTATAAATCTCACTGGGAAAAGTAAATATATATTAAAGGTAGTGACTTGGGGTGCCTGGGTGGCTCAGTGGGTTAAGCTGCTGCCTTCAGCTCAGGTCATGATCTCAGGGTCCTGAGATCGAGGCCTGCATCAGGCTCTTTGCTCAGTGGGGAGCCTGCTTCTCTCTCTCTCTCTCTTCCTGCCTCTCTGCCTACTTGTGATCTTTCTCTGTCAAATAAACAAATAAAATCTTTAAAGGTAGTGACTTAATCACTTATGAAGCTAGCATAAATATTAAAAGACAAAAGTAGTAAAAATAACTATAATTACTATAATCAGTTAAGGAATACACAAAATTTTATAATGTAAAATGTGACATCAAAACATAAAAAATGGGAGAGGAGAGTAAAAGAGTATAGGTTTAGAATGTATTCAAACTTAAGTTTCTAGCAACTTAAAATAAACTAGTTAATCTTTTATATGTAAGTTCATTATAAGCACAAAGCAACAACTTATAGGAGATTAAAGAGGAAGAAGAAGGAGGAGGAGAAGAAGAAAAGAAGGGGAAAGAGAAGAAGAAGGAAGAGGAGGAGGAGGAAAGGAGGAGGAGGAGAAGGAGGAGGAGGAAGAGAAAAAAAGAAAAAAGAAAAAGAAGGAGAAGGAGAAGAAGAAGGAAGAGGAGGAGGAGGAAGAGGAGAAGGGGAGAGGAGGAGGAAGGAATTTAAGCATAATACTAAAGGAAGTCATCAAACCGTAAGAGAAAAGAGCAAAATAAAAACAAAGGAGCAAAGAGAAATTACAAACCGTCAAAAACAAAATGGCAATAAGTACATACCTATCAATAATTATTTTAAATGTAAACAGACTAAATTCTCCAATCAAAAGTCATAGACCAGCTGAATGGATAAAAAGCAAACAAACAAACAACAACAACAACAAAAGCCAAGACCAACTATGTGTTGCCTACAAGAGACCCATTTCCAATGTAAGGATGCACAAAAACTGAAAGCAAAGGGATGGAAAAAGAAGTTTCACAAAATAAAGCTGGGGTAGCTATACTTATACCAAATAAAATTAGTCTTTAAAACTAAGACTGTAATAATAGATAAAGGAGAGCATTACATAATGATACACAGTCAATCCCACAAAAAAAAAAACATTTGTAAATATTTACACATCCAAATAGGAGCACCTAATATATAAAGTAAATATTAACAAATTTAAAGGAAGAAATTGACAGCAATAAAATAATAGCAGAGGACATTAATATCCCACTTACACCAATGGATAGATTATCCATACAGAAAATCAATAAGGAAACATCAGCCTTAAACAACACATTAGGCCAGAGAGACTTAGGAGATAAACAGAGAATATTCCTTCCAAAAGCAGCAGAAGACACATTCTTCAAGTGTACATGGAGCATTCTCCAGGATACATCATATGTTGGGCTACAAAACAAGTCTCAATAAATTTAAGAAATTTGGAATCATATCAAGTGTCCTTTCTGACCACAATGGTACAAAACTAGAAACCAGTTACAAAGAGAATACTGAGAAAATCACAAATACGTGGAGATTAAAAAACATGCCACTGAACAATCAACGGATCAATGAAAAAATCAAAGGAGAAATCAAAAAATTATCTTGAGACAAATAAAAATGGAAATACAACTTACTAAAATCTATGGGATGCAGTTAAAGTGGTTTTAAAAGGAAAGTTCATAATGATACAGGCCCACCTCAAGCAACAAGAAAAATTTCAAGTAAATGATTTCACTTCAAACATAAAGGAACTAGAAAAAAAAAAAAAAGAACAAATGAAGCTCAAAATTAGTAGAATGAAGTAAAAAAGAAAGTTCAGAGTAAAAATATATAAAACAGAGACTAAAAAAACAATAGAAAGAACCGATGAAGTGAAAATCTGGTTCTTCGAAAAATTTTAAAAACTGACAAACACTATTAGCTAGATTCATCAAGAAAAAAGAGAGCATTCAAATAAATAAAATAGAAATGAAAAAAGTTACAACTGATAGCACAGAAAAACAAAGTACTGTAAGAGACCACTATGAACAATTATAAACCAACAAATTGGATAAACTAGAAGAAATAAATTCCTAGAAACATACATCTTCCAAGACTTAATCATGAATAAATAGAAAATCTGAATGACCATTTACTACTAAGAAGATAAAATCAGTAATAAAAAACCTCCCAACAAATAAAAGTCCAAGACAGATGGCTTCACTGGCTAATTTTATCAAATACTTAAATGTTTATTATCTATCTTTCTCAAACTCTTTCAGCAAATTGAAGAGGAGAGTATTTTTCCTAATTCACTTTATGAAGCCAGCATTACTCTGATATCAAAATCAGTCAAGGACACCACAAAAAAGAGAATTATAGACCAACATCCTTGATAAGCACAAATGAAAAAATCCTCAAAAAATATTAGCAAACTGAATTCAACAATACAGTAAAAGGATCATTTAGTATGATCAAGCTCAGGGATTATTATTCCAGGGGTGCAAGAATGGTTCTACATCCACAAATCATGTAGCAGTGTGATACACCACATTAACAAAATTAAAAAGAAAAATCATATGACCATCTCAATAGACACAGGAAAAGTTTTGACAAAATTCAACATCCATTTATATAAAATCTCTGAACAAAATGGGTGTAGATGGAATGTAACTCAACATAATAAAGGCCATATACAACAAACCCACAGCTAATGTCATAGTCAGTGGTGTGAAGCTGAATTTCTTCTAAGATCAGGAACAAGACAAGGATGCTCAATCTTGACACTTCAATTTAACATGGTATTGGGAGTCTTAGCCAGACCTATTAGGCAAGAAAAATAAATAAAAGGCAACCAAACTGGGAAGAAAGTAGTAAAATCGTCACTATTTTTGTGGACAACATGATTTTATATATAGAAAACCATAAGAGACTCTTAACTGTAAGGAACAAACTGAGTGTTGTTGGAAGGGAGGTGTTTTGGGGTGATAGGGTAATCAAGTGATGGGCATTAAGGAGGACATTTGATGTAATGAGCACTAAGTGTTATATCAACTGAAGAATCACTAAATTCTACCCCCTGAAACTAATAATACCCTATATATTAACTAACTTGAATTTAAATAAACTCTTTAAAAAAAAAGAAAAGAAAACCCTAAAGACTCCACCAAAAAAACCTGTTTAAATAAATGAATTCAGTTAAGTTACAGGGTATAAAATTGACATACAAAAATATGTTGCATTTCTATACACTAAGAATGAACTATCAGAAAAAGAAATTAAGAACACAATCCCATTCAAAATTGCAACAAAAACAATAAAATACCTAGGAATAAATTTAACCAAAAAGATGAAAGTTCTGTCCACCAAATATTATAAGACACTGATGAAAGATTAAATTAATTAAAGATTAAACAAAATTAAGTAGAAAGATAGTCTGTGCTCACAAATTGGAAGAGTTACTACTGTCAAAATGCCCACATTACCCAAAGAATTCTACAGATTCGATGCAATCCCTACCAAAATTCCAATGGCATTTTTCACAGAACTACAATAAATAGTTCTAAACTTTGTGTGGAACCTCAAAAGACCCCACATAGCCAAATCAATCTTAAGAAAGAACAAAATAGGGCGTATTGTTCTCCCTGATTTCAAACTATACTACAAAGCTGAAGTATTTAAAACATGCTGTTGGCATAAAAGCAGACACACAGATCATTAGGACAGAATAGCAAAATCAGAAATATGTAGTCAATTAATCCAAGACAAAGGGGAAAATATTTGCAGTGAAAAAAGGACAGTCTCTTTAATAAATGGTGTTGGAACAACTGGACAGCCAAGTGCAAAAGAATGAAACTAAACTACTATCTTACACCATACACAAAAATTAACTCAAAATGCATTAAAGACTTGACCATAAGACCTGAACAATAAAGCTCCTAGAAGAAAACATAGTTGATAATCTTGACATTGGTCTTGGTGATGTTTTCTGGAATTTAACTCTAAGAGCAAAGGCGACAAAAACCAAAATAAAGAAGTGGGACTGCATCAAATTAAAAGCCTCTGCACAGCAAAGAAAACCATCAGTAAAATGAAAAGGCAACCTATTAAATGGGAGAAGATATTTGCAAATCATATAACTGTTAAGGTTAATAATATCCAAAATATATCAGGAACTCCTATAACTGAATAGCAAAAAGTTAACAACAATCTGATTTTTTAAATGGGCAGAGGGTAGTACTAATTTTTTAAAAATGGTCAGAGCAGATTGAATAGACATTTTTCTACAGAAGACATACAGATGGCAAACAGGCACATGAAAAGATATTCAGCCACACTAATCATCTGGCAAATGCAAATCAAAACCACATTGAGATACTACTTCAGACCTATTGGGATGGCTATCATAAAAAAGACAATAGATAACAAATGCTGGTGAGGATGTTAAAACGGATACATCATGCGCTATTGGTGGGAATGTAAATTGGTTCAGCCATTGTGGAAGACAATACATAGGTTCCTCAAAAAATTAAAAATAGAATTACCATATGATCTAGCAATTCTACTTCTGGGCATTTATTTGGAGAAAATGAAAACATACATTCAAAAAGATATATGCATCCCTATGTTCAATGCAGTATTATACACAAGAGTCAAGATACGGAAAGAACCTAAATGACCATCAATGGATGAATGGATAAAGAAGATGTAATACACACATAAACAAAGGAATACAACTCAACCATAAAAGAGAATGAAATCTTGCCGTTTGCAACATGGATGGACCTAGAGGGTATTAGGCTAAGTGAAATAAGTCAGACCAAAAAAGGCAAATACTCCATGATATCACTTATATGAGGAATCCAAAAAAAAAAAAAAGGCAAATTTATGGATATGGACAATAGAGTGGTGGTTACCAGAGGGTAGGAGGAGTTGGTAAAATGCATGAAGGGAGTGGGGAGGTATAAACTTCCAGTTGTGAGATGAATAGGTTATGGGATATGGTGTGCAACAGGGTTACTATAGTCAATGGTATTGTGGTGCATATTTGAAAGTTGCTGGGAGAGTGGATCTTAAAAGCTGTCTTTATGGTGTGTTCCTGGCTGGTTCAGTCAGTGGAACATGTGACTTTCGATCTTGGGGTTTTAAGTTCGAACCCCACATTGGGTGTAGAGATTACTTAAAAACAAAATCTTAAAAAAAAATTAAAAAACTAACTCAACAATGGGATGCCTGGATGGCTTAGTCAGTCCAGCATCTGCCCTCAGCTCAGGCCAGGATCCCAGAGTCCTGGGATCAAGTCTGGAATCAGGCTCCTTACTCAGCAGGGAGCCTGCCACCCACCCCTGCTTGTGCTCTATCTCTCTCTCTTTCTCTCTCTCTGACAAATAAATAAAAATAAAATCTTAAAAAAAAAACTAAACAAAATAAAATAAATTTTTTAAGTTCTCATCATAAAAAAATTGTAACTTTTTATGGTGACAAATGATGACTAGACTTAACATGGTGATCATTTTGCATTGTATACAAGTGTTAAATCATTACATTGTCCCACTGTAACATAATTAATATCAGTTATACATCAATAAAAGATTTAATAACTTCATTTTTATCATAATTACATTTTATACATGATTTATCTATTCCCTTTAGGTGAACATTTAAGTTTTCAGCATTTTTCCAGTGACTAAGCCCTAAACTAAACACAAGCTCCAGAATGACAGTTATCATAGGTTAAATTTCTAGAGCACCCATTCGCACTTTCCCTTTTCCTAATAATGGCCCAATTTTCCTTCCTGCATTCATCTCTTCCCCCCATACAACCCAAATGCATAAAGGGTAATTACCACATGGTGAGCTCCAGGTATAAACCTGATTGGTTTAAGTCACCTCTGCCAACATGAAATCAGAGAGAGAAACAAACCATAAGAGACTCTTAATCATAGGAAACAAACTGAGGGTTGGTGGAGGGGAGAGGAATAGGAGTGGGGGAATGGAGAAACTGGATGATGGACATTAAGGAGAGTATGTGACGTAATGATCACTGAGTATTATATAAGACTGATGAATCACTGAACCCTACCTCTGAAATTAATAATACATTATATGTTAATTAATTGCATTGAAATTAAAGCTTAGGGTAACATACATACATACATACGTACGTATGTACGTACATACATCACCTCCGCCACGATGACTGGGTCAAGAATACCAACATAAACCAATTAGCATAGGTCACTGACCTAGCCACAAGAATTAGTTCAGGAATGGACATGTTATCTAATTTAGATCAATAAAATGCAAAGAAAGATTTGTATAGAACTCCTGGGAAATAAGTTTTTTCATGCTTAATAAAACAAGCAAACAAAAAAACAGAAAACAAGTTCTCACTTCCTCCAAAAGTGATGAAACAGAACTATGAAGCTTAAAATAACTGCACTCATTTTACCTCCATGAAGGAAGCCAGCCTGAAGATGAAGCCAATACACATAGGGTACAGCTGAGCAAACTGGAGAAACAGCCAGAACTACTGGTTTAAACTAGCCTGAAGCTCACCTCCTCTGAATTTTTGAGCATGGGAGCTAATGGTATTTGTTTGTTTAAGCTAGTTTAATTTTGTTTTCTGCTACTTGCAGTCCTAACTCACATATGTAAAATCAGACTCCCTCTAGTGATTTTACACTACTCTATCCTTTCAACAAACATCTGTACAAAACACCCTCTTGGTACCAGTATAAGATTCTTTATTCATGTGAAATGGGACATTAATAACTTTTTTCTAAGACTTGAAGTTGTAGGTCTGTATTTTTCATTTCCAGAAATGTTGTTAACTCCTTTACTTCACTATTTCTCATCAAAGCTACTCCCAGGTTTTTTACAGTTTGTTCCTGGGTACTACATCATAACAGAGATCAGTAGGAGGAAGATCAAAAGAGCCTCAAGATTGTTTTCAGTGTTTTATTCCTTACACTCCCTGAGTAATCCTTCACATAGGACCCTGATGCAATGACTGAGCGTCACATGGAAAGTCACTGAAGAATGAAATAACATTGATCAAATTGAGCATTCACGGCAGTGAAATGTCAGACGTTGAAAAGTAGGGAGTGTAGTGGTGCCTGAGTGGCTCAGTCGGTTAAGCTCCCAACTCTTGACTTTGGCTCAGGTGATGATCTCAGGGTCGTGAGGTCAAGCCCCGAGTCAGGCTTGCACCAGGCGTGGGGCCTGCTTAAGATTTTCTCTCTCCCTTTCTCTCTGCTCCTCCCCTACCCTCTCCCTCTCTCATTCTTTCTCTCTCTCTAGAAAAAGAAAGAAAAGAAAAGAAAAGAAGAGAAAGAAAGAAAGAAAGAAAGAAAGAAAGAAAGAAAGAAGAAAAGAAAGAAAGAAAAAGAAAAGTCAGATGTATGGAACAATTGGTCAATGGTTGAGGTCTAGGCACTTCAAGAAATACTACATAGTTGTGCAGTTTTTTTTTAAATTATGATTGTAGAAACTATGGTAAAACATGAAGGAAAAAGCTTAGTTATAATACTAAGTAGAGAAAGAAGATACAAAATTGTATACACAATATTTATTGTTATGTAAGAGTCACAAACCAAAACGACAAAATGAAACATAACCTTTAAAACTCTGAAGCACAGGGGTGCCTGGGTGGCTCAGTGGGTTAAGCCTCTGCCTTCAGCTCGGGTCATGATCTCAGGGTCCTGGGATCAAGCCCTGCATCGGGCTCTCTGCTCAGCGGGGAGCCTGCTTCCTCCTCTCTCTCTCTCTGCCTGCCTCTCTGCCTACTGGTGATCTCTGTCAAATAAATAAATAAAATCTTTAAAAAAAAAAAAACTCTGAAGCACATTAAAAGTAAACAAAACAAACACCAAAAATACACTAGTGGTTATCCTGGGGACTCCAGAATTTTTTCCTGTTTTTTCCTTTCTCACTTTTTAATGATCATAGATGACTCAATGAAGGAAATTTTTAATGTTTTAACATAGGAATGCTAGCATCATTTTCACTAACCACTTTTTTAACTGGCAGACTTGTTTGAGTTGTACAAAGATAAGAAATTTAAGGAGGGAACATTTAGCATTGCAGAGCTTGAGGGTCTCAATGTCCACTTTCCCAAAGTTGTTTTCTAGGCCAAAGGAGATGTACAGTATCCAAAATAAGACCTCATCCTCCATAAAATTTAAATACTGTCCTCACCTACTAAGAAACAAAAGACCACCAGTCAGGTCTTCTGAGTCACTTGGCAATCTCTCAGCCTCCTCTAAAGAGTAGTATCATGCAAGAAATAATATAGCTGATGAAGGGACAAAAAAGGAAAGGACAGAGTTGTGAATCAGTCCATCTTAATCAGACTATGCAAAGGGAAGAAGGAAGAAGCAAGGAATTAGATAATACCAAGCTATAAATCTGTATATACCATTATTTTCCAAAAGTGAAGCACAAAGTACAAAGGGGAAACAAAGGGGAGACAGAGGAAAATGAAGTGGAAGGAGATGGAACTGGGAAGATAGATGCCAGAGATACGTATATAATAGAACAAACAATAAACCAGAATTATGGAGAGAGATAAAGGAGTTAATAGAAAGGACAGAAAGTAAGTGAACAGGCAACCAGAAGAGAAAGGATAGTCCCAGTGGTGTCAGAACTGATGATGGAAACCTTAGTGAGACCCTGGGAAAGGAAGGTGGAGGTGAATGACAAATGTGCAGCATCAAAATAAATCATCTTTTCTAGATCTTCTGCAGGAACAAAATTTCCAGAGATTTAGATTTGGTAAACAGATGAACCTGGATCACAGTGAGGAACGTACAGCGGACTTGAGATATCAAACACACAGAAGTTAAACTTTGCCTGTAATGTTCAAAATAACACCATGCATGGCCTTTTAGTATCAGGATCGTTTCAAATAACTGCAGTTCAGAGAGACTTCCCTAAAAACCTGAGACAATATGTTAGTTTTTCTTTAGTTGTAAGATATAGCAACAGTCATTCATATTCGATTTATATAGCCTTGTTAGTTTTCCTCACAAGTTGAAAACTATGTAGTGTGTTCATGTATGTTTTGTATTATTTAACATATTTACATTTAGTATTTGAAATCATGAATTGCATGGAGCACTGGGTGTTTTACGCAAACAATGAATCATGGAACTCTACATCAAAAACTAATGATGTACTGTACGGTGACTAATATAATAAAAATAATAAATTAACTAAAAAAAGAAATCAACTAATTATTTATTATAACATGAGAGAATTGTCTGAAAGAAGACACATTTGAAAATAATCTCTATTTTCTGATTTTTAAAATTAAAATTCTTAAGGCACAGACTGTTAACTGGGAGTGAATTTTGTAGCCTGAAGTTGCTTTATTTATTAACCCAGAAAGACAAGCACAGAGATTAAGAGAATGGGTGTAGAGTGAAAGAGGCCTGCCTGGGTCCAGGCTCCACAGTTTAACAGCATGTTAGGACTGTTTCCTAAGTTTTCTGACCAGGAATCTCTCCATCTATGAGATAACAATCTCAGTAACTGTCTCATATGGCTATTGTGCGGATTCAACGAAATAATACATATGAAGTACTTAGCATAGTACGTGGCACATAGTACTTAGTAAATGCTGTCACCAGTTTTAAAAGTCACCATACTGATTGTCAACGTCTTTGCTAATGTTATGGCCAATATTGTTAACAGTGTGAGTGGGAATTTTATTAAGACAGGAAACATCATTTCTTACGTACTTTATTGTGCACTGCATCTCAAATCCACTGAGGTCCCCGATCTTGTACATGTGATTTCCTCTGCCTGGATCCCAGGCCCTGCCTAACTCCCACTCATCCCCTACTCTTAGCTAAAACATGGCCTCCTTCTAGATTTCAGCCTTCTCTCACTCTGAAGGATGGGGTTGGTACCTAACAACCTACTCTTCCCCTGTGCTATTGTGATCCCATTGCAATGTAATGCCATGTCTATTTTATTGATCTGTATTCCCCCTTATATCACATACACACACACACTTCCTCACAATTTTAAGCTTCATGAAAACATAAATCTCTTCTTGACTTTCATTTCTAACCCAAACTTGTACTCAAAGTGCCTAAGTTTCTAATAAATGTTCTTTTAAATAAATAAAGGACACTTAGCAAATGGATGTTAAGAAGTTTTACAAACCCTATGTGCTAGGCTGAATCATAAAATATCTATTAATCAGAAGCACTCCGTAATTTCTAAACTATAAAGTTCAATGACTACTTGCGAAAAGTATCCTAAATAATTTGACAGTAAATAAATAAAGTACCTTGACATATTTATATAGATCTTTGAAGTAGTAAGCTGAAGAAAGCAATTTAAATAATATGTCTTCAAGCAATTTTTACAAAATTTAGTCCTTTCCTGAGCCCAGCTATTTTAGTAGCTCTGAATAGAGATTACTTTTTTTGGAAGGGTGATGGAAAATAGCTATGAGAACTGAATGAAAAATTCATCTAATAAACTTCTATACCTGCTATGTGTTAGGCACATAGGCAGATCAAAGAAAGATGAAACACATCCCTTCTTCTCAATAACTTGACAGTTTAAGTGACATAATTAATAGAGAAATTTGCCCATCTATTGACCTCTCCCCACCAAATTCCTCAATTAATGACATTTATTTGTAGTTTACATACACTTACTTAGTTTTGAATGTAAGAAAGGTCATTACTAGACATAAATATGTATATTTATTTCCTTTGCAACTAATATGTACTGATGTATTTGAGATAAATTAAGCATGCCAGTTTATATCACAACTTTATGATTAATTTAGTCTTTTGAAAATAAACCAATTTTCTCCAAGAGCACATGCTCATATATCCATCAAATAGACAAGATGATTTGTATATAGCCTCAAAAATTTTACCCTGCAGCAGCTAATTGTTTTTCCTTTTGGCAAAAGCTTCTGAACACCTGTTGAAGTCATTATTGTTTAGTCCTTTGGGGGCAATAGGAGAGCTCAGCTCCCTCACACACTGCATATTTCTCAAGATTTACCAGGAACCTCATTGACTTGCTGCTGCACAACCTGAGCCATTTAACAGGTGGCTGGTCTGCTTCTACTCTCCACCTTCCCCAAAAATGATATACTAGATTTCTTTCTTTTTTTTTTTCATTTCTTTTATTTTCCCTAATGCAAATATCCAAAGTAGTGGGGACAGTCTCAGGAGCAGACAAAATTTAACCCAGATTAACTTCATGAACCTACATGGAACTAGAGCTTTGCTTATGAAATAGGAGATGGATGGGTCTTTTCCTTTCCTCAAAGCTGAGAAAAATGAGTGAGGACTATAAAGATATCAGTCCTTCCAAAATATGATAGGTCAAAAAAAAAAATCATCTCAACAAAATGATGGATACTAAATGGGTTATTGAACACTGTGACCATTTCTTTTAGAAAATTAAGAAACTCTTTTTTTTTTAAGATTTTATTTATTTATTTGACAGACAGAAATCACAAGTAGGCAGAGAGGCAGGCAGATAGAGAGGAGGAAGCAGGCTCCCTGCTGAGCAGAGAGCCCAATGCGGGGCTGGATCCCAGGACCCCGGGACCACGACCTGAGCCGAAGGCAGAGGCTTTAACCCACTGAGCCACCCAGGCACCCCAAGAAACTCTTAATTTATAATTATACATTCTGCCTTTCCCTCACCAAGGCAATGCTTGGAGCAGCACTTGGGCTATATGTGTTTATAAGGAAAGCTTTTGTTTTAATGTGCCAAGGGACTAGAATGTAGTCGTTCCCAGCATCTGGTTATTGAGTATTACCATCCTTCCTTCCTGCAATGCAGTTCATTCTCAACTGGTGACAAAGTCTTATTTCAAATTCTGAGACTATGATTCAATATTCCATTGTCCTAAAAACTATTGTGTCCCTCAGGATCATGGTAGGAAACAGATTCTCTCCAGACCATTTACATGAAGGGACTCCAATGAAGCAAGAATTTACATAAGTTTTAGGCAGGATTAAGGTAATAAGGAAGAATGGTGAGGCACCTAGAGACTTCAGTAGTGGGAAGACATTACTACCAGCAGTGCTGAAGGAAGAAAGGGAGGAAATAGTGTTCCAGGAGGCCAGGAAGTCCTGATACTAAGGAGGAAGGACCACGTGGTAGGAGCTATAGCCACAGGAGACATTACAGGAGATAGAGGAAGTATATATTCTGACCCTTCTCTCCTCTTATTCTCTCATTGATTTCCTATTGGCCAAATCCAACTGGATCTTGGAAATCAGCTACAGGAGAATCTAGGTCTAGAGAATAGCCTCCTGAAAGTGTAGCACAGGGTAAAGAAGGGCAACAAATAGACCTGGAATTAAACAAATATAAAGAAAAAAGGTATAGGCATATCCAAACAGAACTTGTTACCAAGTTAGTAAACTGGTGCCACAGTATTTATCCCAAGTAGTATAAATAAGAGAACCATTGAGAGTTGTCCAGATAAAGACTTTGCAATGCATTTGTATGAAAAACAAAAAATGAAATTAAGGGTCCCCAAGAGAACTTCTTTAAAAAGAATAAAAAGACGCTCTCCAGAAGGGCAGACTGCCCAGCAGTAACCTTGCTGAGGTACAGAAGCTCATACGTCAACCCTCTACTACTACAGGTACAGAGCAAGATTAGGTTCTTAGCTTTTGTCCTTGGGAGTTTGGGGGCATAGATCCTGATATCTCACTGTATTTGGAGAAATGAGGACAGGCTGCTGGCTAGAGAACATTCATGACACCTGGGTGAAGAGAGAGTAAATTGGTGGGATCATCCTAAGTTTCCATGGACCAGGCTGACACCGAGGAATAGATAGGCATAAAACAGGTAGGAAAACATTGCCCAAGATGGCTATTTTTCAGGGCCATGAATACCATCAGATAGAGGCTCTGTGGGTAGACCACAGGATGGGGGCTGGGGTGGTAAGAGAGGCAAGCACAGAAGAGGGTGTGATGCAGTGTCAAGTTCTTTGCAGGGGGAACTACAAAACACCCTAAAAAGGTGGCCCATAAGGTACTCTCTCTTTCTTCCCCCACCTTGAAGGAATTTGAAGGAGAGAGAGAAGAGCAAGAAGCAAAAAAAAAAACAAACAAACAAACAAACAAACACTGGAACAACAGCTTGCCAGATGCCCCTTGTCTGTTACTGGCCACTGAGTCACTCAGCAGGGAAAAGAGAGAAGCTTTGTTTTAGATGAGGGATTGAGAAAGATTTTCCTTTGGATTGTAGTGGGCCATTTAATACCTAAAAGTAAGACTTGGTGAGACCAAACACCTGAAACTGACTAGGCAGAAGACTGCATAACCTCAGAAAGATGAAGAAATTAGAGGAACCAGTTCCCTCTAAAGTATAAATGAAGATTGGGGCTGAAAACAGGCAGTTGCATTTAAGTCTCTATAGCATCCTGACCCCCAGATTCCCTTCATACTTCCTATCCCAGTCATGTGACTATTCCTCCCCAATTCCAGCTGAAGACTAAAGTAACAGTGCTCCCTGAAACCAATGAACCAGAGAGGTGTTTAAGTTCACATAGCCAAAAGTGGGAGCAAGGTGTCAGAATGAAAAGAGGGAGTTATGACAGTTGACCTACCTGACACTGGAAAATCCTAGCCCTTTTGCCCACCTGGGACATAACTTACACACCTCCCAGCAGGAGCCTAAGATTCTTACAAAGGACACTTAACAATCTAAAAGAGAAGACTTTGGTGTTAGCAAATTGAATGACAGTTGTAAAGGGAGGAAGGAAGGCCCACTTACCCCCGAATATCTTTTTATTGTTGAGCAGTTTACCATACACATGTGTTACTTATTAAAATAATAAATACATAAGCATTTTAAACATAAACATTTAAATATATGAAAATTTAAACTGACAAATGCCTCAAAGAAACATAAAAAGATTGTTTGTGAAACAGAAAAGAGATGCTACAACTGAAGAAAGGTTCTAAGATGAAAAAGAAAAAGTTTGAGATGAAAACATGACAATATGATCACAAAAATAAAATATGGTAGGATAAAAGTTTACATAGAGATAAGGCAAGTTACATAAAAATGCTTGGGAATCAAAGTATCATCTTTTCAGCAGCAAAATCGGGCAATGGAAAAATGCCCTCACAGTTCTGAGGGAAAGGTTTTCCTACCAAGAATTCTTAACCTAGTCAAATTAATAATCACTATAGGGAGTAAAATTAAAATATGCAAATTTAATTCTTATCATCTTTCTTCAAGAAACTATCAGAGGACATGATGCAACAAAATGAGAGTAAAAAATCAAAATACGAGACTGAGAAAACAGAAGACCCAACACAGAAGAAAGAATGAAGGCCTGTCTAGGGTTCTAACAAAGGAAAATTTGAGCCTCAAAAGCAAATATTCAAAAGTGAAAAGGGGGACAGAAAGCTCCATAAAGGATGTATGCAAAAAGAAAGAACAGAAAGACAGACAGGGAGGAAGGAGGGAAAAAAGAAAGGAAAGGAAGGAAGAGGGGGCAAAGTATGGAAGAAGAATATATTTGACTAAATTGAAAGGATATTCATAATTCTCAGAAACTTGGAGAACAGATAAGTTTCATTTTCAGTCTCAAAAAATCATTTTTAAAAAGGCAATTTATTAACTCCAAGAAATAATGTAATTAAGCAAATGGCTCAGTTGTGAAAACTATCCACTTGGTAACACTGAATGTTGTTAACAAAAGAGGTATTGGGTATACTATACTGGAGTACACAGGTGAAAGCAGGTGGGGGATTGTGGGTGGCAAGGAAGAAGAGTATGTTACAGGTTAAAAGAATTAAGTCCTCATCTTTCACAGTAGTTAATCTAAAACTGGCAAATCAAGGCATAGAAGAGTAAGGATGTTTTATATATTTATATAGAAATATATATGTTTAAGATTTGAAGCAATACAATATACAACACAATAACATATATACATAAATGTTAAATATATATTTTTATATATAGCATATATATACACAAATGTTATATATTCTGTGTATACATATTTATTACTTTGACAGAGATTGAAATCTATGTTAAAAATAAATAATCAGCAATAAAGTACATGGTTACACTTTACAAGAGTAAAGAAACCAGTTGAACAATGCAGAATGATTAGGACTCCACATATGGGCCTAATAGGAGATCATTTAACCCATAGTGAAGAAAACGAGAGCCCTAAAGTTCATCACCTAGAAATCATGTAAAGCAAAAAACAAGTAACACCAATAAGATAGTTTCCATCTCTGGCTGGAGTGCCTTAATTGTGTCTCAAATTGGATATATTCTGGAATGCTTAATTTTAACATAATAAATGACAGACTTTGGCCCTTCCTTATACAGGGAAAGCGTTAGACAGTATTGACTTAACGCTCGTATAGACAATTAAATACAAAAATCAATGACGTCTCCACAACTCTTTTGCAAAATATAACTTGATGGTAAAGGATTTTTAATGTGCACCCAAAGGTGGAAGCAAAAGGGAAGGGCCAGTGTCAAGGTAGTCAGAGGCAGAGAAGCAGCTAATCATAACTATAAAAGTCACACTTTCCAATGTCTAGTTGGAGAGGCTAGAAAAACACCATAAAGATTCCTATTCTTTTGCTACTTATCAGAAATGCCCTAACTCCACACACATAGGGTCAATTACTTTGTGAAAAAGGAGCCAAGAATATACAATAGGGAAAAAAAGAGTCTCTTTAATAAATGGTGTTGGAAAAACCAGTCAGCCACATGTAAAAGAATTAAACTGGGCCACTCTGTTTTCCACCATACAAAAAAATTAGTTCAAAATGGATTAAAGACTTGAATGTAAGACCTGAAATCATAAAAAAAAAAAACTGTACAAGAAAACATAAATGGTAAGCTCCTTGACATCATCTTAGCAATACACACACACACACACACACACACACACACACACATATATATATATATATATATATTTTAGATTTGACACCAAAAACAAAGGTAACAAAAGTAAAAATAAACAAGTAGGACTATATCAAACTAAAAATCTTCTGCACAGCAAAGGAAACAATGAAACAAATGGCTACATACCAAATGGGAGAAAATATTTGCAAATTATATATCTGAATAGCAAAAAAAAAAAAAAATCAATTAAAAAATAGATACAGGATCCAAAGAAAATATACAAAGGGCCAACAGAAATATGAAAAAGTGCTCAGCATCACTAATTATCAGTGAAATGCAAATCAAAACTACAGTAAGCTATCACCTTAAACCTATTAGAAAAGTTAGTATCAGAAAGATAAGAAATAACAAGTGTTGGTGAGGCTGTGGAGAAAAGGGCATTCTCACATATTGTTGGTGGGAATATAAATTGGTGCAACTACTATGAAAAACAATATGGTGGTTCCTCAAAAAATTAAAAATAGAACTACCATATGATCTAGCAATTCCACTCAAGGGCATTTATCAGAAGAAAACAAAAATACTCTCTCAAAAAGATATATACACCTCCATGTTCATTGCAGTACTATTTACAACAGCCAATATATGGAAGCAAATGAAGTGTCCATTGATGGATGCATGGATAAAGAAAATATGGGATATACAAATACAATGGAATGTTATTCAACCACAAAAAAGAGTGAAATCTTGCCATTTGCAACAACATGGATATACCTAGAGGACATTATGTTAAGTGAAATAAGTGGAACGGAGAAAAACAAATACTGTATGATCTCACTTATATGCAGAATCTAAAACAAAAACAAAAACTGAGCTCATAGATACAGAGAACAGATTGGTGGTTGTTAGAAGTGGGGATGGAGAATGGGTGAAATGAGTGAAGAAGCTCAAAACTTCCAGTTATAAAATAAAGAAGTCATGAGGATGTAATATACAGCATGGTGACAGTAATTAATAACACTGTGCTGTATATTAGAAAGTTACTGACAGTAAATCTTAAAAAGTTCTTATCACAAGAAAAAAATTGTTTTTTTTTATGGTGACAGAGGAGTTCTTTGCTCCAGAGCCCGAAAGGTAAGCCGAATAGTGCAGTTGTCAATGGCAAACTCAGCAAGATCACAAGTAAGCTTCAATGAGGATGGTGTATCATAAGGAATGTTCATATCCTGTAGATAAACTAGGAAAGAACCCACCCATCCTCTGAATTAAACAAATGTTTATATTCTAGCAGTAAAATGTCTACATAAAAATGTGTCATCAGTGAAAAATGTTTACATGTAGATATTTTTACCCAAAGAGAATGTACATTAGTCCCAAGCATAGTTCATGTGGTATGTACAAGTGCTGCAGGGAAAACTAGAACACCTGCATGAACATTTGATTACTTAACCAGGCCTTTTGTCTAGTCTGTCAAATCCCTCTGTTAGAAATCTCTCTTTCGACACAATAACAAGAGAACCAGTTTTTCAAATGAATGTTCTTTTACTCCAAAGAGCAAGCCAGGACTCATACTGTCTGTGTGTGTCACCATCCCCTTTCAGGAGACCGTTGGTAATTACTGCAAGGCTTCACTCTGCAGAGGGTTTGCCCCTGCAACTCTCACTGATTTGTTTAACTAGCAGTGAAATGTGATTTACATGCCTTTCTCCCAAGGTGGTCTTCTCTAAAAACCACAGCAAAATGATCATCTGCAAGCTGAGCTCATGGCAAATAAAACCAAGGCTCTTCTTTTTCTAAAGTGGAAGGTCTAATCCTATAGTCTTGATTGCTTTCCTAATTACAGACTCCAACCATTGCCACGGTACCCAGTGGTGGCAAGAACTCTGTAACTAGTTATATATCCCATCCTCATCATGAATCTTCTCATTTAACTGCAATATAGAACAAACTTAAACCCACAGGTTTCAGGTACTGAAAACTTCACTTAAGTGAGGGTTTCATTTCCCTTTTCATTCGTTCTTCTTTCTCCTGATCATAACTTTATCTTTCTCACTATTGTGTCATTAGGAAAATTTGCTTTTTTTTCCCAATAAAAAAAACTAGTCCAAAAGACTAGTATCATCTTCTGTGAATAAACTACTGAGGAATAAGAAAGCAACTCAGATCCTAAAATCAAAAGGGACTTTGTTTTCTCAGCTCATTTCTCAAATACAGGATGAGTGGAGACAAGGAAGGTATGTATCACAAATAGATTCCCCCCTCCACCCAATTTGGCTGGATAGTGGACAGATACAAGTCTACCAAGAATGCAAAAGTTTTATAATAAAATGAGAGATCCAGGCAACTCTTTTCAGGAGAAAAATTCCCAGAAAAACATAAGTACCTCCCAGAAGACCTCATATGTAGGAAACACTGGCCTCCATCTGATCACACTCTTTTACCTAACCATATCAAAAACTCATATTCCCCTGAAGATATGCCTTTGTCCTGGGCACTACTCCAACTCAAATCTGGAAGGAGATACAGCAAAAAAAATTTTAACTGAAACTTAGATATAGAATTTAGTGCTTTGCAGTCCAGTACTACCACTTCATATGTCTAAAGTGCTTTGCAAGTATTGTATATTGTATATTTTTTTATTAAACTCCTTTTCAGAAAACAAGAACAAAAATTGAGTAAAAGACCCAAGTCTAAACTCAGCTCACAAAGCAGTAATAAATTGAGGGAGGAGTCCAGAAGCCCCTACTTTGAACTGAGCCTCTGATGTCTTTAAGATGCTGCCAGTCATCTCAGTTCTGAACCACCCCAAACTTAAGAGACAGGGTAATACAGCTATTTCTGAAGAGGATTAAAAAGGTGACAAGAAAAATCTCATCAGTGAAGAGGTCATTCTGAGGTCACTATCTACCACCCAACCTTGGAGATTAAGGAAGCAGGAAAGGAGAAACCACATCAGCTCTCCCACACCCAGGGGAAGGTCTATTGCTTCACTGAATAGCAATATTATGATGCTAACTCAGCTGGTCCAGACAAAAAAGTATGTGAGGCTAAGTAGTGAGGTTTAATTTCTGTAATTACTAACTCAGGCAAGAAATTATCCACCTCCCCAGTTTTTTTCCACAAAAAGTGAGTGTGAATAAGGTAAACAGAGTCACATCTTCAGTTTCATTCTCCCCAACGAACTCCACAGTTAGTTTTATACATTTACGGTGTTTTCTGACCATTAAAAATAGGTTAACAAGGGCACTTTCTGTTTTCAAGGTAGAAAAATTATAAAAATTGCTAACATTAATAATTAAGGTATTTCTCTCTTCATTCCAGCAAGCTTCTTCTGACCCTCCTCCCCAGCAAAGTACTGAATCCGCCAGATCCTGATGTCCTAATGAAGGAAGGCTACACAGAACCAGGAGCTCACTAGCACCCACTTTCAGAGAATGTATTCACTTATCCCACATCTTTGTCTTGTAGGCAGTAATGCCTTTTCTAGCCAATTTTCTAGAGAAAACCTTTCTTTTTGACCGCCAATAATTGGTTAACCTGCCCAGTATCAATGAAGACCAAATTTCATCTAATGGGATATATCAGGAAGATCAGGCCTATTGGACTAGTTTATGTTCAAGGTCTTTATTATCCAAATCATGGCCCACTTTCATACATAAATATATACAGCTTAAATAAGAGACTATAAAGGAGTATATGATTTAACCTCACTATATCTAGAGATTCTAAAACATTTATATTTTACCACTTAATATTCTTTTTTTTTAACCACTTCATATTCTTAAACACTTTATATTTCTGGGCATCACATGCATTCTTTTGAGCTGAGCTACCCCTAATATGATTTCTAGTTTACAGATAAGGAAACTGAGGCACTAAAACAGATGTTAGATCTATCATTGTTCTTCACAGTTAGGAGGCTACTGTTGACAGTATTAAGAGAGACAATAGAGCAAGTCAAATACTGAGCTGGATTAAACCTTCAAGGTTTCCTAGGTTTATGCTTGATCAAGGAACCACCTTGTCATTCCCACTTAATCATGGAGGTCGGTAAGCATTTTATAATGTCACCAACTTTAAAGGAGTGCTATCTTTTGACCCTTTATCTTGGTCCTTCCTAGTTCAGATCAGCTGTCTGCCATAGTTCCATGTTTTGAGTATACTCAAGAGCAAGATTGTAAAGAACACAAAAATAAATCAGTCCATAAAGATTATCAGCCTGAATGCCATTAGGAGACAAAAGAAGCTGCCACAAGGAACAAGGGAAATTAACATTCTTTCCTACCACCTGGCAAGAACTGAGATCAAACTGAACCTGTTGGCAAGCTCTGTTAAAAGTTTGTCTAAAATATTCTGGAGCTAGTAGTACTGAGGTTTTCGAGGACCTTTTTATCATTTCTCATTCCCCACCCACCCACCCAACTAATACCATGTTTTGTGAGATTCTCCTTATCAAAGGGCCTTAATTCTTTCTGAAAAAGAATACAAAATGAATTAATGGTTGGATGAATGATAGAATATATGCAGGCTTTATAATTAGAACTTTGGCACTGAATACCACGTTTTGCACTGATATTAGGTGACAGTGAGCAATTTGCTAAGCTTCTCTGAGCCACCTAACTTCCCTGAACCCCAATGTTCTCATCTGTTGGAAAAAAAAAATGGATAATAATACTTTCTCTTACGATTGAAAGAGAATGTACATAAATCGCTTGCCACATAGGGAACATTCAGTAATTGGCAGCTATTAATTTTAAGCTTCTAATCAGCCTGAATTACCAGTAAAAACATTCTATATCAATGTAGCTGCAATTAAAGAGAGAGAGGTGGTATTTGAGTTAGATTGTCTACCTTTATCACATGCAAATAAAGCATTCTATATAGGCATTTGGGAAATAGTTTGTAGGTGCCCACTTAGGATTTTCAAGATTCAATGGACATGAAGGGACTACAAATAGATCAAATCAAATACAATGTTAACATTCCTTATCTCTGTGCAAAAAAAAACACCTGTCATCAATGCCTTTGAAAAAAAAGAAGTTCAAAATTCCTTAATCTAATTCTCTGAGCCTATTAAATGATTTAATGTAACACTCAATCTTAAATTCTAGTTACTCTAAAGTTTTTTTTAAGAAATTAAAAATTCCTCTATTAGAATGTGAGTTCCTAGACTCAGTCCATTGAAATCGCATGATGTTAAACATGCCATTTAAAATCTTTTAGTTATGATTTCTCACATGCCTAATGAAAGGACTGAAGCAGGTTTCTATTTGAAGTGTTTCTTTTTGCCACATCATGCATTTTGTGCATTAAAAATGGGCAGTGGTATGTGCTATGGTGAGTGCTGTGAAATGTGTAAGCCTGATGATTCACAGACCTGTACCCCTGCAGCAAATACTACATTATATGTTAATTTAAAAAAATAATTTAAAAAATGGGCAGTGGTGGGTGATAAATACTATTGTAGTGGGAGAGGTAAACAGATAAAAACTAGTAAGTTATTGTCCTGCAAAATTGAAATATGTTATCAAGGTCATACATTCAAGTTCTAAAATTTTATCGTTCTCAGAAGACAAGGATAGTATCATACATATCTTTTTAGCTCTTCCCTACCCCAACTCAATATAATACTTTTCCTATAGTAAATATTTAATAATATTTGCCAATAAGGAAACAAATGAACACATAAACTTTGTTTTATATCTAAACACCACAGCCTAATACCCAAAGAATTATCTAGGATTGTGCTCTTCTTATAAATTTTGATTCCAATGCATGAATACACAACAACCATGATTTGTTTCTGGAAATATCTCCAGGGTAATCTCATAAGAATGGAGGACTACGGAAAATAGCAGTGATGGTGATTGATCAAAAAATGGAAGAAATGCTAAAATTTTCTAAAAAGGGAAGCAAATGACATTTTCTGAGTTTCTGTTTCAAATGAAAAAGGCAGTGGAACAATCAGCAAAATGCCAAGAAAATTAATTCAATATGCATGGAAGGTAGAACACCAAACAACCAGCTTCAAAAATTTATATAGCCATGTGGTAGGGACTTAATAGTAAAAGACCAAGGACTTCTGTTTTAGTTTTACACTTACTTCAGGAAAAGCCACAAACTTTGCAAACCATGTGATAGATACTTTCTGCTGGATATTTTTAATTTGATCAAATTGTTCCCGACAGTTCCTTTTACCACATCATGCATTATGCACATTAAAGATTAGCAGTGTGTAGGGAAAACTATTCAAGTAGGAAAGGGAAACAAAAAGTTACGTATTATTTTCCTTTAAAACTTAAATAAGCTATCCAGATCACGCTAAACTGTATGATTTTACCTGCAAAAGAAAAGAAATGAAGTTGGGAAAAATCACATTAGATTCAGTGTTGCGAGTGTTAGCTTAATTACCTTGTGAATAATTCAATAGATTATCACACCTACAGTGAATTTTATCTTTTAAATTATGTTAAGTCGGTAGTCAAATTTTACTAAGAATTAAGGTAGTGCTTTATTGAAGCCTTCATTTGAGTAAGCTGCATTTCACTGTGCGATCGAAAGAGACTTATTAAGATGTTTATACTTCTAGGCTTTGTCACCTTTCTCACCTCCTCGCTCAACACCTCTAACAAAGCACTGGCTTGGTCCTTCAACTTATCTTCTTTCCTACCCTCAACTTGCCAGTCTAATGCCCCTGCTCATATTTTACTGAAGATCTTCAGGGATACTCTCAGAGTAACCTGAATATCTCCTGAGCACCTTTAGTTATAGGTCCTGAGTAATACTGATTTCTCGCTCGTTGACCCTAGGGCTGATAGAGACCAGTGAGTCACATAATAATCATACCAGTTGCTTGCAGTACTGAATACATCTATTAACTTATCTAATACTCTCTTTTGGATAGGCCAGCATGTGTTTTTAAGTGGTCTATCCAAGTTTTGACTCTGATTCTAAAATATTCCCTGCTAAAATAGCCAGGATATCAAGGCAAGTTAGGATTCCAAACCCAAAAGAGGTTATTGAATTTGATCAGTAAATAATAATAATATAAGAAAAAATTAATACTACCATTAAGAAAAGTTTCAGTGGTGGGATATTAGGAATCAAAGTTGAAATATAAATAAGAGAGCAGAGTGAAAAACTAGACTATGTGAGTATATTATTCAAACAAATTTGTGGAAAGACATGGGATAAAAGTTGCTAGATGATAAAAAATGAAGTGTGACCTTAGACCAGCAAATTATGGCCCACTGCCTGCTTTTGTAAATAAAGTTGTATTAAAATATTTCCACATCAATTCATGTGCATATTGTCTATGGCTGTTTTTGTTCTCTAAGCATAAGTTGAGTACTTAAAATAGAAATCACACGGCATACAAAGTCTAAAATATTTATTACCTGGCCCTTCATTAAAAAAAAAGTTCAACAAACTCTATTTTAAGCTTTAACAATCTAATGACTATGTTGTGAGCCAAAAGACTCTGATTCAGCTCATACAGTACGTTCACACTTCAAATTATTTCACACTTCAGACTATTTGAATGATCTTAATTTCACCATTTGATTGAAGTGATAAATTTAGATAAATATTTTCTAGATTACTTATATCATTTTTCATATATAAAGCTACTTAAAGTATATCCTTGTCTACTCTTGTAAATTATTGAAGAACAATATTTCTTTGCACATTTGAATTGTAACATTTTTCAAATAAAACTGGAGCACTGTAAAAGAATTTGAGAAGGATGAAGAAAAAGAAGAGGCCTTTAGTGATGTTTTAAATAAGGGAAACATTCTGAAGGAAACTAGAGAATGAATAGGTATTGTCAAAGATATTTATAATAAAATATTCCTAGTAATCCCATGTTCGTTGCAACATTATGATAGCCAACATATGGAAACAACCTAAGTGCCCATCAATGAATGAATAAGTAAAGAAATTGTGATGTGTATATATATGCAATGGAATATTATTGAGCCATAAAGAAGAATGAAATCTTGCCATTTGTGAAAATATGGATGGAACTTGAGAGCATTATACTAAGTAAAATAAGTCAGGCAGAGAAAGACAAGTACTGTATGATCTTTCTTATATGTGGAATCTTTAAAAAAAAAACAGGCTCACAGAATAAATTGGTGGTTGCAAAAGGCAGGGATTGGGGTGGTGGGAGAAATGGAGCTACTGCTTCCATTTTTGTTTTTTAGTTTAAATAAATTAAATTTTAAAATGTTTAAAAATCTGGTAACCCTCTAGTTGTCAGCTAATTATGATAACTAGTATACTTGCTTCTGTTGATTAAGGGGCGCAACTGGGCCTTGTCAGGCTCAGATCCTGTGGTCTTCATTGAATTCAGGAAACCCATTTTCATCTCCAGCCTAGATAGAACTACTACAACTACTGTAGTACTTCAGGAGGCTGGTATAACCTTTAGCAAAGCATTTCTCAATTTGGGGTGCAAAAGAGTAAACTTCAAACCTTCTTGGACCCCAGGACTGAAGTAGATGAGCAACCCAATAACATTTATAAAATTAGGGGGAAAAAAATCTCTAAATCTGACAGACAATTGACTTATATGACCACACTGGAAAATCTTGGCTCTCCACACTATTATCAACTCTAATTCAGTTTCCAAACCCATAGGCTCTTGAATGAAAGAGATATGTATGACAGGTAGAAGGAAGGGGGTGGGGGGAAAGCCTATGATAGCATTAGCTGTTAGGACAGTAAATCTCCCCTTCTCCTAAAGGGAACTGGAACCACTTACACATTCCCACCCATCCCAGGATTTGTTTTGTAGCTTATTGATAAAACAGAACATGTTTCAAAACTCGGTTTCAGCCTCTATTGTGAGGAAATATTTTGCAAGGTATGGGATGCTCTAGTATATGGTGTGCATTCTGAACCAGAACTGAATATACGAAACTCTTTTTCACATAGAAATAATACATGGGTCCAGGGACCAAAAGATAAAAAGAAATGGCAGCCTTCACTCTAAATCCCAATCATTATCATACTTTTTGCCCCTCAGTACTAGAGGTCCCTGAGACATGTTCAACATTGCATGAGGTCAAAGTATTTTCACAATTATGCTAAGATATTATTTTACTTTTTCACTGTGTTAATATTTACACTGATGGTGTATAAATAAACAGATAAACCAGAGCCATAGCACCAAACTGTACTAGTAGCCATTGTGTTTTTCACGTCCTTGCATATGTATTCCACATATACTATATTTTACCTCCATTTACATATATAGTCCACGTCTTCCATCTTCTTTATCCTTCCACCTATAGATGGATACTGAGGTTGCTTCCATATCTTGGCTGCAATGTAAATAATTGTAATAATTGTAAATAATGTTGCAATGAACATAGGAATGCATATATCTCTTGAAATTGGTACTTTTTTTTTTCAAATATCCAGAATGGAATTACTGCATCATATAGTATTTCTATTTTTAATTTTTGAGGAACCTGTTCCTCATACTTCCTCCAGTTTCATACTATTTTCCATAATGGCTGTACCCCTTTACATTTCCATCCAACAGTATACAAGAGTTCCCTTTTCTCCACATCCTCGCCAACACTATTTTTTGTCTTTTTGATAATAACCAATCTGATAGGTGTGAGATGTATCTCATTGTGGTTTTAATTTGCATTTTGCTGATGATTAGTGACATTGAGCATCTTTTCACATGCTTGTTGGCCATATTTATATCTTCTCTGGAAAATGTCTCTTCAAGTCCTCTGCCCGTTTTTTAATTGGATTTTTTATATTAAGTTGTAGAAGTTCTTTATATATTTTGAATATTAATTCCTTATTGGATGCATGATTTGCAAATATCTTCTCCCATTCAGTAGGTTGCCTTTTGGTTTTGTTTATGGCAGACCAATGGACTTCAAAGTGAGAGTATTAAAAGTTTACTGTTACAGTATCAGATTCTATATTGCAAGTAACCTACAAAAAAAATACAACTTCTCAAGTTTTAGTGGATATTAAAAAGGATATTCACAATTATATGAAAAGACTATTGAAATACTCTTTTTTGCAACTACATATCTGTGTGAGACTAGGCTTTTTGCTATACTTCAACTAAAACAATGCTTGCAATATTAAATATAGAAATCCAGCTGTCTTCCATTAAGCCAGACATTAAAGAGACTTGCAAAAATGTAAAACAATGTCACTTTTCTCCTCTATAGTTATTTTTCATTAAAAATATGTTCTAAGGAACCTCCACAGTTTCCCTAAGTGGCTGCACCAACTTGCATTCCCACCAACAGTGTAAGAAG
Organism: Martes martes; assembly: GCF_963455335.1. NCBI lineage: Eukaryota > Metazoa > Chordata > Mammalia > Carnivora > Mustelidae > Martes > Martes martes. Next base: position 110,907,721 of record NC_137889.1, read on the forward strand.
GTTCCCCTTTTTCCACATCCTCTCCAACATTGTTGTTCACTGTCTTGTTAATTTTGGCCACTCTAACTGGTGTAAGGTGGTAACTCAATGTGGTTTTGATTTGAATCTCCCTGATGGCTAATGATGATGAAAATTTTTTCATGTGTCTGCTAGCCATTTGTATGTCCTCTTTGGAGAAATTAAAAATAGAGCTACCCCATGACCCTGCAATTGCACTACTGGGTATTTACACCAAAGATACAGATATAGTGAACTGGGTATTTACCCTAAAGATACAAATGTAGTGATCCGAAGGGGCACGTGCACCCGAATGTTTATAGCAGCAATGTCCACAACAGCCAAACTATGGAAAGAACCTAGATGTCCATCAAGAGATGAATGGATAAAGAAAAGGTGGTATATATATGCAATGGAATACTATGCAGCCATCAGAAGAAATGAAATCTTGCCATTTGCGATGATGTGGATGGAACTAGAGGGTATTATGCTTAGCGAAATAAGTCAATCAGAGAAAGACAACTATCATATGATCTCCCTCATATAAGGAAGTGGAGATGCAACGTGGGAGGTTGGGGGATAGGAAAAGAATAAATGAAACAAGATGGGATCAGGAGGGAGACAAACCATAAGAGACTCTTGCTGTCACAAAACAAACAGAGGGTGACCAGGGGGGAGGGGGGTAGGGAGAGGGTGGTGGGTTATGGACATTGAGGAGGTTATGTGATATGGTGAGTGCTGTGAAGTGTGTAAACCTGGCAATTTACAGACCTGTACCCCTGAGGCTAATAATACATTATATGTTTATAAAAAAAATTTAAAAATTAAAAAAAAATACAGATATAGTGAAAGGAAGGGCCATCTGTACCCCAATGTTCATAACAGCAAGGGCCACAGTCGCCAAACTGTGGAAAGAGCCAAGATGCCCTTCAACAGATAAAGAAGATATGGTCCATATATACAATGGAATATTATGCCTCCATCAGAAAGGATGAATAACCAACTTTTGCAACAACATGGATGGGACTAGAGGAGATTTTGCTGAGTGAAATAAGTCAAGCAGAGAGAGTCAATTATCATATGGTTTCACTTATTTATGGAACATAAGGAATAACACGGAGGTCATTGGGAGAAGGAGAGGGGAAGTGAGTGGGGGGAAATCAGAAGAGGAGACAAACCACGAGAGACTGTGGACTCTGAGAAACAAACTGAGGGTTTTGGAGGGTAGGAGGGTGGGGGTTGGGTGAGCCTGGTGGCGGGTATTATGGAGGGCACGTATTGCATGGGGCACTGGGTGTGATGCATAAACAATGTATCTTGGAACACTGAAAAAAAATTAAATTCAAAAAAAATATGGTCTATATGTTAGCATGTAATGAGATTATCATTTTTAAAGAAGGGATAAATATGTCAAAATTATTTTCAATTTAATTTCTAGTATGGTAAATTTCAGCTATTATAACCCATATAAACAATATTCTTTGGGAACTTAAAACTTTTAAAAGTATAAAGGGGTCCTGAGACCTAAAGTTTGAGAACTGCTATCTTAGAAACTCTTCTCTTGGTTTTTTAAGCCATAATTAAATGCTGTGTGATCATTTCTATCAGTTCCTAGTTGACAAGAATAAAGATATTTAGGATAGCTATAAATTCATGTAGGAATTGAATCACAACTTCAAGAAGTTTGCAATCTCATATTTTATGAAAAACATTTTTATAGTTACTGCTTTATCAAAGCTAATATTTCTATAGTAAAAAATTAAGAGGTATTTTTAGTAAGTTCCTTGGGATTTATTTCCTTGAAAGCCATCTCCTTCTTATGTACAAGCATATTATGCTAAATATGTCCTCTCTTTATTTAGACGTCAGAAGTATGAGTAGCACGTTATCAGGGCCCACTTAATCTTCACTTAACTGAACACATTTAGCTGCCTTAATCTCTCCTCACAAATCAATTCTTCCGTTCTCTTTATCACTATTATTTCTCATTTCTGGATCTCCTCTAATGTTTCTTTTCTTTTCTTTTTTGTTTTTATTTTAATTCCAGTTGGTTAGGATGCAGTGTCATATTAGTTTCAGGTGTACAATATAGTGATTCAACAATTCCATATATCACCTAATGCTCATCACAACAAGTAACTCCTAATCTCCAACCCCTATTTCACCCATGTGCCTGCCCATCTCCCCTCTGGTAACCATCAGTTTGTTTTCTATAGTAAAGAGTCTGTTTCTTTTCTAAGAGTTCACAAAACAGTAAATTCCATTCCAGGTATGATCTCTCCACCACCTTATGGATGGAAGTGATCTATTTCCTGTTCTCCTGATACAGGGCCCAAAATAGTTCTGGATTCTCAGTCATCACCACCAGACCTTATCTAATTTTTTTTGTTACCTTGCAATTTCTATAGTATTCACTGGCTTCCAGATTGTTCTTTCTTACTGACTTCCTAAATTGCATATTACTTTTCCACATTTCAAGCAAAGTATCTGTACAGACACCCTCAGTACTATAAAACTAAAGTGGGTCATGAAGAAAAGAAAGTTTAGTAAGAACAAGAATAACATTCAACTGCAATAATTGTATGTGTATGTTTGCACACATGTTTAAGAGTTGTGAAAGATAATTATTTTAGTTTTATGAATGTAGCCATCAAAAATAATATATAATTTGATTCAAATATTTGATCTTCCTTATCTTCAGGGTACATCAGTCTTTCCAGCATTTTATTATTTTCCTTTTTTATTTATTGCTAGTTTGTTGGTGGTTTTTGTTGTTGTTGTTGTTGTTGTTGTTTTTAGGAAAGAGAGGGATAGGCATATTTTAGAAATTATTCTTTTAAAAGAAGTCACATATTTCTTGTGGATTTTTTCTTTCACATACTAGGATTCAGAATGTCTCTTTGTATATTTAATACTTTTCCATCTATCAGTCGGTGAGGTTTTAAAATTCTCAGCCTCATCAGGGAAATACAAATCAAAACCACAATGAAATATCACCTCACACAGTCAGAATGGCTAAAATTAACAAGTCAGGAAACAACAAATGCCGGTGAGGATATGGAGAAAGGGGAACCCTCTTACACTGTTGGTGAAAATGCAAATGGGTACAGCCACTCTAAAAAACAGTATGGAGGGACGCCTGGGTGGCTCAGTTGGTTAGGCAGCTGCCTTCGGCTCAGGTCATGATCCCAGCGTCCTGGGATAGAGTCCCACAACGGGATCCTTGCTTGACGGGGAGCCTGCTTCTCCCTCTGCCTCTGCTCGTGCTTTCTCTCTCTCCCTCTCTCTCTCTGACAAATAAATAAATAAATAAATAAATAAATCTTTAAAAAACAGTATGGAGGTTCCTCAAGAAGTTAAAAATAGAGCTATCATATGACCCAGAAATTGCACTACTGGGTTTTTACCCTAAAAATACAAATGTAGTGATCCAAGGGGGCACCTGCCCCCAGTGTTTATAGCAGCAATGTCCACAATAGCCAAACTATGGAAAGAACTCAGACATCCAACCACCCATCAAAAAGAATGACATCTTCCCATTTACAATAACGTGGATGGAACTGGAGGGTATTATGCTAAATGAAATCCATCAGTCAGTGAAAGACAATTATCATATGATCTCACTCATATGTGGAATTTAAGAAACAAAATAGAAGATCATAAGGGAAGGGAGGGAAAAATAAAATAAGATGAAATCAGAGAGGGAGACAAACCATAAAAGACTCTTAACTATAGGAAACAAACTGAAAGTTGCTGGAGGGGAGGTGGGTTGGGGGGAGATGGGGTAACTGGGAAATGGGCATTAAGGAGGGCACATGATGTAATGAGCACTGGGTGTTATATGCAATGGATGAAAAACTGAACTCTACATCTGAAACTAATGATATACTATATGTTATTTAATTGAATTTAAATAAAATAAGTTGAAAATAAATACATAAAATTCTTAGCCTCTTTGGAGAAGCACTATTAAGGTGAAATAAGCCAAGAGTCACCCAAATTCAAAAATAACTGCATAATTAATTGGAAAAATGTATAGGCATTTTCTGATGACACCCTAGAAGAAAATAATACAGGAGAAAATTAAATGCAAGTATAACCGATATTCCTTTGATTATTTCTAAAATGCATTTTATAAAATGCTTATTTGAGAAATAGAATTAGAAAGGAGAGATTACACTGGAGCATTGTATTAGATGTTGATATTCTCAATCAAGAGAAATTACTCCAACTATAACTCACATCTATCTCTGTTTTCCAACATCAGTCAAAAGCATTGAACTCTCATTATGATCTGCCCACTATTCAAGTTCCATGAAAAATAGTTTTCAAGAAGCTGATATTTATATATTTACTTTGTAAAGTTAATGTTGTTAGTTAGAAACTAAGAAAAATAAGAAACTATAATTCTATGTATTCTAAATTCCTTGGGAATAAAGGATAATTAAGATTAAAGAGATTCTGATTTAAAATATGCATAATCCATATTAAAAATTCCCAGAAAATATGCTTTTATTACTAAGGGACTACCTTTTAAAAGTTGTAAAAATCTATTCTCTTTAAAAAGAAAAAAAGAAAATAAGAACTAATAAATATTATTTAGTGAAAATTACTGATTCTGCAATTTCTGTATTTTGAGAAAAAATAAATCTTTCTAACCTTGGTTTTTGAGACAAATATCACATATGGAAAAAAATCTCAAACATAATTCAGTTCCCTTTAACTTTCAAAATAACAGTACCTCCTATAGAGCGTTACAGAGATTGCTTAGTCAAGCAAAGCAAAGAGTTTATTGTGCACTGTAAAAATTCTGTTTAGAAAATTTATATGACAAAATAGTTTCTTCCTTCTCAAAAGTTGGTGCTATAATGTCAATCTTCTACTGACCTTTTTCAACATAATGACCAAGTGCTATCTTTTATTATCTTTATAAAATATCTCCATCCAACTCTCCCCCATAAGTATTTTCTAATGTAGTTAATCCCTAAATTTTTCTCTAACAAATCTTTGTTTTGTCTGGATCTGAGTCTGAGTCTTATTGTTAATTCCTTACAATTCAAGATATATTTACTGAGATTCTCAAATATGCAAAGCTTTGGGTTAAGCACTATTAAATCCCTGAATCCTATTGCAAAATCTTGTTTTTGCCTACATCAATGAATCCATTTCACAGAGTAAATAACTAAAACAACATTTTAACTGGTCCTTATGCTTTCAAATTATTCCTCTCTAACTCCACCTGAAAGCTGGAGCCGGATGAATTGTAGAATAGAAATTTAATAACTTTATTGGGGGGAAAAAAAAGCACTAAGCTTCACTTTTCTAAAGAAAGTTCACATATTATTTTTTTAGTTATGGAGCCCTTTGTTTAAAGAAAATATTTGAAAAAGCCCAATACACAAAACAGATAAAGGCAAAGTTATTTGGGTTAAGGTAGAGAAGGGAGAGCAAAGGATTCATGGTTTCCAAGAATAATGTTTAGTCTTCTTGCCTTGCATTGAAGGTGTTCCACAAAATAACCTCTGGACTCTTTAGCCACTATCTCCCTCACACTGTCTCCATTCCTGAAACTTCTGGATCATCCAAATATAATCATTTTCCCTCAAATAAACTCTAAACAATGCTACCTCTGTCACCTTTGTTTGTGCTATTTATCTTACCTGAAATAACTTTCCTCCCACTGCTGAACATTTCTGTAATTTCTAACCATCATTTAGGCCTAGTAAAATTCTGCCTGTTTCCACTCCTGCCCTAATGCCACAAGAAATAGTGAAAATTCTCTCCTATGCTTATCACATGGACTGCCATTCAGCATTATGAGGCAATTCCATTAAGGAAACTTTTATATCGTTTATATAAGTTTAATAGTTTAAAAAAACATATACAATTTTATATAGTTTCCTAAGTTTTCTACATTGATTTATAAACATCCTCCTGGTTAAATCACCTCTAGGCAAGTATTGTAAAAGAATCTGTTTCTTAGATCACATGGATGCTGTCCCTTTTCAGTTTTCAGTTTCCTGCAGGTTGTTGGACCAAGAACACCTATTTCCTGCTGGCTTTAAGCTGAAGGCCACCCTGGTTTCCATATGACCTTCTTACATAGCTAACAACACGGCAGCTTGCTTCATCAAAGCCAACAAAGGAGAGAGTGTCTCCTTGCCAGACAGACATTATAATCTTATGCAACATTAACAGCACACACACAAAAATCATGTACATACTATCACTTTTGCCATAGTCTACATATCTAGAAGCAAGTCACTGGTCCTACTCACACTTAAGGGGAAAGGATTATACAAAGACATGACTACCAGGGAACAGGGGTCATGGGAGCCATGAGTCTCTCTCCCAATCTGCTAAAATTACTATATCAGTGAAAGGATGCTTAGATCATATGAAGTCAAGAAGACTTTCAAGTTGGTTCCAGACATCTGAAAAATCTGCACACACATTAGTAAAAAGTGCACACATATTGTAATATAGTTAAGCAGTTTTATCAGTAAGTAGTTTTAGGACAAGAAAGGAAATTTTTTTAGCACATATATCAAATATCTGGCCAAAATTAGGCAGACTAATCTGAATTTGCTTTCCAGGAGACTGGAAATGGCAAATTCCATGAATTCTACTTACCAATACCACTGGGTTTGGAAAAGACTAATTGATTTAGGACAGACCGTAAAATACCACTATAGTGCCTCACAGAGACATAACTGCAGATATCCTCTTCCAAAAAAATTGTCCAAAAGCAGAGGACCATGATTCTCCATAACTGCAGAAAACAGAGTTCAGTGAAAGTCTGGGTCAAACTCAAAGGCTAAGACATCTGATGAGAGAAGATCTGAGGGGAATTCAGAGGAAAAAACAAAGTGGAGAAACTGTCCCTAACATGTCATCAAGTCAAGCTCCACACATAATTCTAAATTCTCAATCAGGAAATCTGTCAAGTAAATTAAGCAGGAAGACAAAGAGATTGTTTTGACTAAAATATTATCCAAAAGTGGAACTAGGTATAAAGTCAAGTTCCAATATTTGTTTCCTTTGGTATATCTCAAGCTTGTGCATCAGAGTCATCTATTCATTCAACCTTAGAAAGACATACACTAAATATATATCCCAGTGGGGCACCTGAACCTAGTCAACTTTTCTTTAACTTCCTTGATAAGAGAAGAGATTTGGAAATTTTCACACTAGAACATTTTGGAAAGGCTACATTAATATGAGGTCAACAAACTTGGGCCATTTTCTAGAATTAAATCTATGCAAAGATTATATTGAGAAGACTCATAGAAATTGATCTGTGGGGACACCTGGGTGGTTCAGTCAGTTAAGTGTCTGTCTTTGGCTTGGGTCATGCTCCCAGGGTCCTGGGATCGAGTCCCGATTCACGCTCCTTGCTCAGCTCAGCGGGGAGACTGCTTCTCCCTCTGCCTGCAACTCCCTCTGCTTGTGCTCACTTTCTTTCAAATAAATTTAATTTAATTTAATTTAAAAAAAAAGAAGAAGAAACTGATCCGTGGCTGCTTTTTTTTTTAACAGATGTATTTCAAGTGCCTAAAGCAAAATGTGGAATATTAGATGTTCAACAAATATTAGTTTAGTGAATGAACAAAAAATTAGAACTAGGAGTAATTTCAAAGTTCATGTAATTCAGTTCATGTTTCACTCAGTTTAATGTTCCTGTGATTTCCTAATTTGTAGAGCACTTTAGAATTGACAAAGTTTATTATTATATAGCTATATTTTATTGCATTCTTGACAAAATACACTCTGATCTGTATTAGTACCTTTAACTCAATGGAAGGAAAAATAGATTCCAAAAAAGTGAAGTGATGTGGCCAAGATAACACAGACAGAAGTGGAGTCACCAACTATTTTGTTCCATTAATCACAATTTCGTTTACTTGGCATCACTTTGGGTACCCATATGATAAAAACCACCTATAATGTCTCAGGCCAGGCTGAACCTTCTTCTCTTGGATTATAAAATCATCCCTTTGCCGGTGAGGTCAGGGCGAGCCAAGCAAACGAGCAATACTAAGGCCACCAATTTTCTGGAAAGGTTGTCAGCACCCAGGCTGCTCTGTGCCAAGCCCCTCTGCCTTGGGAAGAAAACCTGCCCTCTGTTCTAAAGATTCTGACAAAGACCTCGCTATGGTAGTGCACATTACCCCAGCACCTCATCAGCACACTGTCAACCTAAAAAAGAAAGACTGGACTTCTGGGTGGCTCAGTTGATTAAGCGCCTGCCTTCAGCTCAGGTCAGGATCCCAGGGACCTAGTCCTGCATCAGGCTCCCTCCCCCATGGGGAGTTAGCTTCTCCCTCGTGATATCTCCCCCTCTCTCTCACTCTCTTGCTCAGATAAATAAATAAAATCGTACAAAAAATTAAAAATAAAAAAAAGAAAAACTAATAGTTGTTTGTCAAGACCTTAAATCTAAGGCAAGAATGAAGAGAAGAAAGACATAAAATATTTTCACAATCACTGCAATCCAGTACACATTCAATGAATATTATGTTAATTAGTTAAATAATTATCAACTTTGTCAAATATGGTTTTTTTGAAAGCTGCTTTTACTACACTATTCTTTCACCCCTAGAAATCTAGGTGGGGTTCTTGGGAATAGAGATCAAAACCAAAACAACAACAACAATAACAAAAACCCCTGTGTTTTAATTGTGACAACAACATGAAACTAAAAAGAACTAAACTTCACTCAAATATAATCCAGATGCCAGCTCTTGCACAAGTCTTCCAATATATTAGGTCAACCAGCCCTTTGTCTGAATCTTTTTTATATTTATAGTGGAACATCCAGAGTTCAGCCCTCTGTTTCTTCAGAAATGCAGGCCAAGGGGCTAGATCAGGTAGATTCTAAACAATCTCTGGCTCCCAGTTACTGCTCTGTCATAATTCCCTAACTTTAATGCATGTTGTAACTTTTCCCTATTCTGCTGCTCTATTGAGACTACCCTACTACCAATCGTAGGATGCCAAGTCAAAGTTTTACTAAAGCTTTAAGGCAAAAGAGCATTATATAGGAACTTCAAAACTTAACATGGATGCATCTCTAAATATTATTTGGGGGGTTCTTTTTGAGCTTTATTTAAAAATGTTACCATTTAGTACCATTTAGTATAAAATCTTTAAGACTTGCTTTTCATCATGTTTCTAAAATGTATCCATATAGTTGCTGCTTCAACAGTAATGATAACGTTCTCATTCTTAGGCTGGGTGGTGAGTTCACAAGTGTTTGTTTAATGATTATGTTCAAAAATTAAATATCATTATAGATTATTTCACATGTATCAAATATTACATCTTAAAAACATTTTAACTAAATATTAGCCACCTTAGTTCTTTAAATTCCAGTAACTATTAACACTTCCAGGAACTTCTCCATTGTCCATCCAACTTCTTCATCTGTTCCGTGGGGCTCATTAGAAGACCAGGTTACTTGGCTCCAATCTCCCTTCCGTCCTCTTCTCAATTGCTTTTCTCTAATTGCAGCTTTTAATCTTTGGATTCCTGTTACTAATTCTTCTAAATGCTTTATTCAATATTAACTTGTAATAAACAACTCCAAATCCCAATACCACAGTGGTTTAATTCAAAACTTTTGTTCATATAAAACACAGAGCTGAAGTTCCTGGCCAGGAGATCTCCTGGGCAGCTCTTCCAAATAGTCAGGTTTCAGGTTTCAGGCTCTTTCCATTGTGTGTTCCACCATATCAAAATCTTTCCCTTTCTGCTGTGTTTTGGGGGTGGGGGGGGGAGCAGGGAGGAAGAGCAAAAAAGATTGCATGGCAACTTTTTATGGTCAGGCTTGGAACTGGCATGCATCACTTCCGCTCACTGTCTATTCAAAGAGTTCAGTGACACAGTTCACCCAGACTCCAAGGACAGCTGGCAACTATATGTCTTTCTGTGTGTCCAGGAGAAAAATTAAACAGTTTGGTAATATCATTGTAAAGTCTCTGGTCTTTTGTTTCTCCACCCTGTTCAAACTACTGTGGGACACTGGGAGGCAGAAGGTAGGAAGTTTGGACAGATAGATGATAGATAGATAATTTCATATACAAGTAAAATATCAGGTTGTCTTCTATACAAAACAGAACTATTCATATGAGTGGATCTGTTATGACCATATTACAGGGATAAGGGGCATTCTGAGATAATAACAAAAGTTTTCTTTAGCGACACTTATTTTGGCACTGACATTTTTTTCATAGGAAAAGAGATCAGAATGAAGAAGTCAACTGAGGTTCTGAACCCATTTATTTTTTCAATTTGTTTCAGATCCAGTTTCCTTGAGAACACTAGAGAGAACCCTAAGAGTGAAAAAGGTATCTTGAATTAAAAAGTTTGGTTTTGCATATAAAGAATCACAGCCTAGAGGACCAACATGGAGTTTGTACCATAGCCTTAGAGTACGGGAAATTTAATCATGAAGAAAGAGAAGATACATCAACTCAAAAAGGGGGTTATGTCACCCAGTGGATAGGAAAGGAAGAAACGAAGGTGACTTACTAGAGTCTAAATGTTGGTAGCTACTTAAGAAAAGATCTATACTCCATCTCCTTTGGTAAGCAACAGTTGGGAAGAATGATAGAAGTGAAGGAGGCATCTCTGGATATACTGACAGAAATCTGAGATAAGAGTGAAGAGATCCCAGAACAGAAGGATCATCGCCTGGCTACCAAGAATATAATCCAGGAGCTGGTAAAGAAGTCCCACATCCAACACGGCACTTGAAGTAGTGGTGGCTGAAGTGAGTGCCTGGATGGATAGGCTTGCGAGCTTCCTCCTAAGATGTTAAGCACTCTAGAAAGGTACAGATGCAGCAGCCAAGAGTTCCCTAGCAACCTTAGCAGAGTTCAGACAAGACTGAGAGTCAAAAGACCAAAAAAGTCCTTGCAGTGGGAATAAGAACTGGAGGCCATGATGAGGTGTGAATTTAGTATCCAGGATAGAGGCCAACATCCAAGACCAGTAGAAATGAGTGACGCCCCTACGGAAGCCAAAATATAGAAGGTCCAGCAGTCCAGCTGGCCAGTTCCTAATACCAAAAGGAAACACAAGATAACCACCATCACCACCCCCCAAGAGGGCCAGAATTACAGAATCATAACTAGCTAAGTTGTTACCCAAAAGAGACTTTTATTAAAAGTTTAACTGAAAGTGCTAATTAACTTAAATTGGCAATCATGTGTTGCCCCTCATTATCAAAAAAGTGGGAACTTGAGTCACTTTGTGTCAATTATAGGGAAACAAAGAATATTGCTTTTTTTTTTTTGCACATTTAAGTTGTAAGGTTTAACCATTTAGAATTTTATCTCTTCCTTAAACAATCTTTTCTTTTTTGACAGTATATTGTGTTTTAGGCCCTGTGCTAGGTGTTAAGTATACAAAGATTAATAAATCTAAGTTCCTTAACTTCTTTTATAGTCCTAGAGTGGAGTGAGTATGTTAGCTAGGCTCCAGGACTTGTTGTATTTGAATATTTGTATTAGAATACAAATATTCTTTAACAGGGGCTTAAACAATAAAGAAGTTTATCTTGATCACACCAGGGTCTCACTGTAAGCAGTTCAGACCAGATATGGTAGCTCCATGGTATCAGGGACACGGGTCTCTTCTGCCTTGTTGCTCTACCACCCTGAAGTGTTGTCCCTATCTGCATGGCCAAAAGTGACACACCATACCCAGTAAGTGAGGAAGAAAAAAGGGGTAAGGAAAGAGTCTGTAAAGAGCACATCGCAGAGCACCTGGGTGGCTCAGTTGTTAAGCATCTGCCTTCAGCTGAGGTCATGATCCCAGCGTCCTGGGATAGAGGCTGCATGGGGATCCCTGCTCAGCAGGAAGCCTGCTTCTCCCTCTCCCACTCCCTGTTTGTATTCCCTCTCTCACTGTCTCTCTCTCTCTGCCAAATAAATAAATAAAAATATTTTAAAAAATAAAATATAATATAAAGGGCACGTCTCAGGAGTTACCCATGCCATTTTATCCACAAAGCATTGGCAAAGAGCTCAGTCACATGGCCACACATACTGAAAGGAAGTCTGGGAAATGTTCTCATGGGCAGCTACATACCTAATTAAGTCCTTGTACTACATGTGGACAGACCAGACATCAGGAGACAACTGTAACATGTACTTTAGTCTGCCTCTCTGACTTCTCAAATATACCTGATATGTGATCCAACAAGGGAAAGACACTAACTTCTCAGATAAAACGGAGAAAATACAGAGGGAGGGAACAGCATGCTTAACAAAGTGGGAGGTCTTCAGAAAAGAACTGATGCTTGAACTGAGTTCAGGTAATTAGAAGGTAAGTAGAAATTCACTAAGAGGACTAAGCAGAGTAAGGGCATTTAGAGTGAAGGAAAATAAGAACATATGCAACATCACAGAAGCATGAACTTTGCAGTTACATTTAGAGAATTGCAAATAATTATATGAGGTTAAAGCACAAGGAGGAATCAATGGAGGTAAGAATGGTTAGATATAAAGAAATCAGATAATAAACAGTCTCCTATGGCCAAGAAGGATTTTGGCCATTGTTCTGCAGGTAAAAGGGAAATGCTGATGAATTTTAAGTAAGGAAATTACATAATCATATTTGTATATTTACAAAATTGTTCTTGAGACAATGCAGAGAATAAATGAGCCTGAAGAATGGGAATAAGATTCAGGAGACAGCTACAATTGTACAAAAACAAGATTATGAGGGTGTAACTTACAGCAGTACCCATAGAAATAAGAGTTTAAGTGATGGATTCTATACAACTTGGCAATTAACTGAGAGTAGAAGTGAAGGGGCAAGAAGATTATTGGATGCCTGGGTGGATGCAGCTTAAGATAGAGAATTCAAAATGAGATTATGATATATCGAGTTTGAAGGTACTATAGATGCTAAGAAGGATCTAAGTTAAAGTCATAGATATTCATTTTAAAAAATAAGGATCTGGAGCTCAAAGAGGAGGTCTGAACTGAAAATGTATATTTGGGAGTCATCAGCATGATACGGTAGTTGAAACATTTGCTATCAATCAATGAAAATATATACCTTGAGAAGAGAAGATATCTGAGAGCGGAAGATTGCTTAGTATGCAGTGCCAAGTAGTATTAGAGACACTGTAAATCATTTCTGGAAGTCAGATTTCAAGGTTCTGGTCCACATAGGTAGTTGTTGTATTCAAACATATCAAAAGTCAGCATAATTGGTAACTGACAGCGAATCAGTAAGGAAAACAGATTCCGTTGTGTTGTGTTATGTTAGAGGAGAAAGAGCTTTAAAATAATTGTTAAAGTGTGAATTAGAAGCCCTGGATGCAAATCCCAGGTTTCTTACTGGCAGAGTGACCATGGGCACAGAGAAAACAGACCTCCATAGGGAAGGAAAAATCATGTGCAGAAAGAAGCAATGACAGGAAATTGAACGAAAACACTGTGCTTTCAACATGTTCTCAGTTACTGGCTTTCTTCAGGATTCTTTCATTCTTACCTTGAGTTTCATGAAACACAACAGAAATTTCTAATAGATTTCAATCTTCCTTTTAGTTCAGAGTAAAATGATATGCTCCTTGCAATAATAAGAACCTAATACACATATAGAATATCCTTTTGGAGGGAGAAATTTTATTTCCTCCTACATGGATATGTGGTTTGTCTTTGTCCAAGGCTGCCCTTTTGGATTCAAAGCAGGGGAAAAGGAAATGTGAAGAGGAAAGGGGATAGGAAAAACTAACCCAAACTGTAGCGGAGATGGTTAATTATCACCCCATATGCATTACTTCCCTCAATAAGAAACACATATTTTTTTTTATTATGTTATGTTAGTCACCATACAGTACATCATTAGTTTTTGATGTTGTGTTCCAAGATTCCTTGTTTACATGGGTATTAAGGAGGGTACATATTTCATGGAGCACTGGGTGTTATACGTAAACAAAGAAACACATTTTAATTGGTAATTACTTGAAAGCACTTTTGTAGTCTCCCTTGTAGCTAGGCATGTCGTGTGACAAATAGTTCTGGATGTGAGATGCAAGTGGAAGATGATGTGGAACTTCCTAGGAGACTGCAAAAAGAAGATTAACTCACTTAGAAAATACTCTCTAGTCCTTTCTCCCTTCCTCCTTCCTGCATTCTGGGCAGCAGCCATGAGGGCAGGAGTTCCAACAGCCATCTTGGACCAAGAGGTGACCTTGAGAACAAAAGCCATGCACTGGACAGTGGAATAGGATGGCAAAAAGGGCCCTGGTCTCTAAAGACCATAGAACCTCCATAAAAGCCCTCCACTCTTTTCTCTGTTTTATTTTTATATGGAGAGCAAATAAATCTCTATCCTATTTAAGAAATTTGGGGTTTGCTGGGATGCCAGGGTGGCTCAGTTGGTTAAGCGGCTGCCTTCGGCTCAGGTCATGATCCCAGCGTCCTGGGATCGAGTCCCACATCGGGCTCCTTGCTCGGCAGGGAGCCTGCTTTTCCCTCCGCCTCTGCCTGCCATTCTGTCTGCCTGTGCTTGCTCGCGCACTCTCTCTCTCCCTGACAAATAAATAAAATAAAAAATCTTAAAAAAAAAAAAAAGAAATTTGGGGTTTGCTGTTAGACCTAATTGTAGCAGATACTTTTAAAATCAATATCCCTTTGTATAATTTATGCAACTCCAATTCCTAATATTTCTACTGCATTTGTCACAGTAAGTATTTTCTTAAACTAAAACATATTTAAGAACTCTTCCTTCTTATATTTCTTTGTGGGAAAAATTGAAGTGATGAAGTGGGGGGAAAAAATCAGCCAGGAAATTAAGAATCCTATATTTAGATACTAGTTATATTACTTTATTAAGTAATAAAACTTTAGGCACTTTTTAAAAAAACTTTAAAACGAGGGATTTGAACTATAAGATCTCTAAGATCCTTTGCAACTGCAAAAACTTCTCTTATCCTGTATGTTTTTCTCTCATCACAAGGTTATTGAAAAGATCAGATGTATAATCCTTTAGCAAATACAAAGCACTCTCCCAGCCACTTTGCAAATATTAATTTAATCAACATAACAAACCTATTAGGTAGGTGCTAACCATTTTACAGATAAGGAAATGGAGGTACAGAGAGGTTAAATAATTTGCCCAAAGTCACACAACTTGTATTTGTCAGAAACTCAATTCAAACCCAAAAAGTCTAAGGAGGTCTCTGATCTGAATCCTACCCCACCCTACTTCAAATAAACAGAGCAGTAAATAAATTCTCCTTAACCAAGAGACCATAGCTACTGAAGTGCAAACTACTCAAAAATCTAACAGGACCTGTCCATTTTATTATAAAATGTTTCCTTTTTTTTTTTTTTAAGATTTTATTTATTTACTTAAGAGAGTGAGAGTGAAAGAGAGAGAGAGAGCACAGAGGGAGAGGGAGAAGCAGACTCCCTGCTGAGCAGAGAGTCTGAAGCCGGGCTGGATCCCCAAGACTCCGATCCCCAGGACACTGGGATCCTGACCTGAGCTCAGGGCAGCCGCTTAACCGACTAAGCCACCCAGGCACCCTTATAAAATGTTTCTAAACGTGATTTCTTCCACCCTCTATACTCATTATTGGTAGGAAGCTCCTAGTGCGACAGTGACTTTAGAAGGGTGTCTGCGGCATGCTCTGAACTAGAGTGTACTGGTTCCCTGTGTAACAATTTCCCTGAAGAAATTCCCTCAGAATAGCCTGGCGCGGGAGTGTGCTCATTCTTTCTCCTACATCAAATTTTTATTGTAAATAACTAGATAAGTGAATAAATAAACCATTGTCAACCATTGTTTCAAGCTGGGGCGCACCATTGATCTTGCCACTGCCACACAGCAGATGGGCTGCGCTCTGGCATGCCTGAGGCTGAGAGGTTCATCTATCCGAGGCTCCTGCCACTATTCCTCCTCACTTCCTTGGCACGTGAATATTGGGTTTCACATAGAAATGCAAAAAATGCCTTTAAGCTCATTTCTACATGAAATACAATATATTTGCCAGATAAGCTGGACCTTCATATTATTCATAAATCAATTATGTTTATCCTTAGCCAAGAAAGTACTAAAATCTTCTTTCCTCATTTTGAAATCCAATCTGATATTCACAGTAATTATGCTGCCTTTCATATGAATCATTGTCTCATACTGTAATCGTTAGTACTATGGCTGATTCATTTTCTGCCTTATAGTATTTGAAATGATCGTTTCACTTGTGGTAGGATTTGGGGAGTTATTGAAGTAAATCCTTTTATTCACTAGACTTTCCTATTTTTTTTTTTTAATCTCATCTTCAGTCCCTTTGTTCAGATTTTACACCAAAGTTTGCTGAAAGCTGTAGCAAGTAGAAGAACAAACCATTAAATCCTACTGAAGCCAGCAAAGCCATACAAATGGATAGTGAAGCCTCTGTCCCCACACTTTTTCTTGATCTTGCTCTTCCTACCAGAATCACACCACACCAGTCCTCTTGTTTCCCCCTTTCATCCCTCTAAAATACCGCCCTGTTAATATTATGTGCTGAAACACTTTCAGAATATTGAAGTCTTTATTTCTGATCATTATCCAAATAAGTACAAATAAATGTGTTATTTTCTAGGTATCATATACATCAGCATTTGGAAGAGCCCCATTTAAAGACAGATTTCTTTTGCCCTGACACCCACAATAACACATTATTCCATGCATATTAAAAAGGTGTCATGGGATCATCGCTGGTTCAGATCCTCTGGAATGTAAGGCTTGGTCTTGGAATTATGCCCTGCTGCCCTTTCCACATTAAACGCTCCACTGTCAGGAGGAGTGGAAACAGGTGGAACCAGCACAAAGAAGAGCATCTAATTCAGACTGCCAGGCCCCAGGTGGAATGTAAGGAGACTGAAAAGCAAGAACCTTCGTCATCGCTATAAGAAAACATCATTTAAAAAGGGGGGGAATTGTGGCTGCAAATATTAGCAAGGTTACTCCAAGGAGAAACTCCTTTCCACGGCCACAGTCACGGCAGATTCTATTTCACATCCATGAGAGCTTTACTTCAGGAGGAGTTGTTTATATTAGACTCCATTTAAGAGCTATCCCTTGCCTAGAAAACTGACTGAAGCTTATCCTCTCTTTGCATTTGAAGTACCGGGCTTTTCATTTTAAAATATTAGGTATGAAATTCCATCTTCATAATGAGAGGAGCCATTTATTGAATGCTTACAATGTGTAGGACACTGCTAAAAACTTTATAATCACAATCCCATGTGAAACTTAAAACAACCTTTTGGGGCAACAATTATCAACCCTCTTTCCGTCGATGAGGAGATGAAACATCACACTAATATTAAAGGGAAGATCCATTTCAAAACCCAGACTTTGGGAACTCTAAAACCCGTGTTTTGAACTAGCATCTCTTGATGTATTTGCCTTTGCAATCATACATGTACTGCCCAAGAGCTATGCCCAGTTTTACCCCATGTCATAGCCAGCATGACTTGCTGTAACCAACTGGTTTTTAGAAACTTCCTTTTGCTTTCCTTTTTCAGTGTTCACAGTGCTGTTTTGTTACTCTTTTAATGGAGTTAGAGTAAGTACACAATAATGACAACTATCTAAAAGCAGAATTTCTTTTAAATGGTTGAATTTCAATCATTTTCCTTATCAACACGCACATAAAAAGATCTAAAACTGGCTGGATTTTTATATTGGCTGAATATGATCCTGCATTTTGTAAAATGACTGGTTTTATAAGATAAAGAATGACAACAGAGCAACAGATCCACTGCTCTTAAGATGGATAAATCAGTTGTCAATCCCTCCCCCACCCTGGGCTTCTTATATGGAGTTGCCATGACATCTAGTGGCCAAAGATTAGGGGAGCTATTCTTAATCCATAAAACAGGTAGGAGTTCTAATTTAGAAACACATTTACAATATTATATACCTGGTAAAATTTTAAATTAATACAGTGCTTTACAATTTTCAATTCACTGTTATATCAATTACTGGTTTGTGGACTTGAATGCAATGTCTTTCCTATATTTAAATTTTTAAAATATTTAGTATAATTATTACACTAAAGCCATGGTTTATTCTGAGTATAGGAATGAATCCTAGGATTTGATTCTTTGTGTTTTCACTTCCACAAGAGCAATAACTCTTATGATTAAACAGCAATGATTAAATCAAGCTTAAATTTTAAATGAGAGTCTAAGTAAACAAGTAATGCATTTGTATTGTCTCAAATAAATTAAATGATTAGCATACCAGTCAATTTTCTACATCTTTTGCTGAGTTAATTGAAGGGTGATTTTTGTCTAATTAAAATATATTTAATGCCACTATAGGAAGAATAGAAGACCAGATACTGTTTTTAAAAGAAAACAACTAAAAATGAATAGGCTGTGGTTATTTTCTGCAGATTTTTACAGTTCAAAGTCATATTCACTAGTAATTAAGTTTTCTGTAGTTTAAGCTAAAATAAAATAATTCATGGAAACCACCATAATGCAAATGATTAGAAGTAATTTTTAAAAAATATTCTTTCTAATGTAATTTCTCCTCCTAAGAAATGCCAAAAGCAGAGTCTGAGAGAAATCTGATGCATGAGTGGTTTATTAGAGATTACAGTCCCAGGAGCAGAAGTGAGGAACAAGAAAGGCAAGAATGGACAAAAGTGCATAGAAATTAGGGATAGTCAATACAGAGTTGCAACAAGGATTCAGACACTACTGAGTATAAGCAGGTGCTAGATCTCTGGGACCTTCTGAAAAGACTTATGGAATGTACTGTACCTCCAAAGCATCTGCTGGAAGAATGAAAGAGTGAAGCATTTTCCTGTCAATATACATCCCACATTGGTCAAGATTTACCCTATAAGTCACAAACTTCCACACTTCCAGGTTGCTCATGTGTGTTCAAGCACCCCAGGATGTAAGCGTCAGAGAAGGTACATATGCAAGGCACTACTTACTGGTTACAAATATACAAAGCACGGCAAAGTCTATGCAGAACTGTTCCCTGCAACCATGACTGGAATGAAAGACGAGGCTACATGGGCCTAGAGTGGCACACAAGGGATGTCCAATGCATTTATATACAATATCTGTGTTATGTTCATAATAAGTAGGTCCTTCAGATTCATTGACATGGATACTTTTATAATTTATGGACATTATTAAATATGTTGATTAATTGATATAATCATCACTCTGGCCAAGGCACAGCAGGAGTCAAATTACAAAGAGATCTTGAATTAACAGTAAAATCCATTCATCTTCATTGGCAATTATTTTCAGTATTAGTCAAAATAATGTTCATAGTAGGAAGTGTTATGTGAAAATATTTTAATCTTATAAAAAATATACATTTAAAATCAGTTTTCTCTATGTGAAGTCCTGATATGGTGGGAACAACTGACTCTGGGGGAAAAAATTCTGTTAAGCTTTCATAGAAGTCCCAAGAGCAGAGGTTTTCTAGAAAGAAGAGAAACATAAAATGAGAGTGAGAACAGAAGAAAATTAAAGTTCTCCTTCAAATAATGAAAAAGATCTCCCAAAAGATAAATTTAGATTTTGCTTGACAAAGGAAGATTGGTATTTTGTGTGTCTTTATAGTGCTCAAACCAATTACTTTATCATCCTGAAAAAGTTAAGCTATGGTTGGATACTTTTCTTCATTACTGCTATCAAATTCCATTCAAGCTAAGTCAGAGACTTAAATGTAAAAATAAATAAAACCATTAAATTCCTTGTAGACAACATAGGTGAATTTGTTTTTAATAATCTTTAGGATGAGGAAGGCTTTTTCAGCCAGAAATCTTAAAAGATGAGTAAATTTTCTTGCCAAACAAAAAAACAAAATATTTGTAGCATATATGACAGACAAATAGTTAATATCTGCAATATTAAAAAAAGCTCTGTCGGGCACCTGGATGGCTCAGTGGGTTAAGGCTCTGCCTTCAGCTCAGGTCATGATCCCAGGGTTCTGGGATCGAGCCCCACATCACACTCTCTGCTCAGCAGGGAGCCTGCTTCCTTCTCTCTCTCTCTCTGCCTGCCTCTCTGCCTACTTGTAATCTCTCTGTCAAATAAATAAATAAAATCTTTAAAAAAAATAAAATCAAATCAAAAAATAAATAAATAAAGCTCTATCAAGTCAAGAAATAAAAGATAAACATCATAACAGAGTATACCGAATAACTTGAATATAAATTAAAGAATGGAAAAGTAAAATATCAGGTAACATAAAAATATACCAATAACTAACATTTATTGAGAGTAAGTTTACCAAGAAATGTTGTAAGAACTTTTGGTCTATTAATTCATTTAATCCTCAAAACAATCCTACAAAGTTAGTAGTATTATCACCACCACCATTTTTCAGATGAGTCACCCAAGACATTGAAAGATTAAATAACTGGCACAGGTCAAAAAGCGGGTAAGTTATGAAGCTAGGATTTGAACTCTTATAGTCAGACTCCAGAAGCTGGAATCCTAACCAACTGCACACCTTCATTATTAATACAAAATGCAAAAGTAAACAATGATTTACTACTTTCCACCTAGTCAACTGAAAATGATCTTAAAGATTTTCAGCCCTCTGGACATTCATAAATTGATGATGGGAGTGTCAACAGATACCTTTCTAGAACACACTCTAACTATATACATTGATGTTAAATGTTATCTGTGTCCCTGACACCCTTCCTTTAACAGTATATCCGAAGAAATAAAGAATCAAACAGATGTATAAACAAAAACGTTCTTCAAGGCATTATTAATAAAAAGAGGAAGAAGGAAATGGAAACAACCACACTGTTCAGTGGAATAGTAGTTAAATAAATTAAAGGATAGCCATATAATCAACAAATATACGGCCTTAAATGATCATCTATTCACTGACATGGAGAGTTCTGAAGAACACTGAGTACAAATTCTAATAACAAAGCAGGATATAGACAATGCTTTTCAATATTTTGCTGTTATATATCATGAGAGATTTTACACAATTCACAATTAAAAGTGGCTCACCGAGTCAAAAATTCTCAATTGGTTAGATAAAAGGAGCATAGTCCCCAATCATGAACTGTTAATGTATAGTATGAGCATATACATAAAGATACACATATATTTGTTTCTACATACAATTATATCACTTTTGTGCATGTTTGCCCAAAAAATTAATCTGAGTGGGTTTTTTGAATTTTCTATGTAATTGAATATTCTCTAACGAATTAGAAAAGAAAATCATTTTTCACCTGGAAAAATAATTAATGGTTTTGATATGTTATTGTTAAGCTGAGGAAGACGAACAATCTTTGTTTCCCCACAGGGCATCTAAGTTTATAGACACCTTATGACCAGATTTCTCTTCTTTCATCTACTGGGTTACTTGTTAGCCTTCAAATAAGGGCCAACATATATAAAATGAATGCTTCCTTTATGAATGACACCGTAAATATTAAGGTTGAATACTGAAAACACAGAAGGAAGGAATGTTGAACTGCTTTGTGACTTTCAAAGAGCCAACTTCCTCCTCCCACAAGAGGTAACTCCTTACATTCCTTAAGGCTTTAGCAGATCCTTGCTCCCTGGAGGAAAAGCAAAGTGCACCAAACTTCAGGAACCAACGCCTCCCTTACACATTAAGAAGTCAATAACTCACTTCAACCAGGATTAGATCATTGATTCCAATGTGATCTTCACAGAAGTGTTTAATGCCAACTCCCTCCCTGCTAAAATTCTTAGTATAATATGTTCTTAGGACTTATCCTCCCAAGAGAACAGCAGAGTAGATTCAAGTTAAGAAAGCTAAATGAACTCATCTTGGTCAGTAGCTCAGCTACATGGCTTCTGAAAAAGAAAAAAGTCTACATTGCAAAATGGGAAATCCTGTACCTTGAATCATCCCCCCCCACACACACTCATTTCTAATGAACCTAACAGAACCTGTAAAGCTCCTGATGTAAGATTAGGAATCAGAAATCATGTGCCATATAAAAACAGAGCCACACAAAAACATACTACAATAAATCCAATGAAAATCCAGAGCAGAATCTCAAAAGTCAACAATTTTTTCTGTGGAAATATGCATTAAATACACATATACATACACAGAGAGAGATGGGATGAGGGAGAGACAGAGAGAAATTAAAATGACAAGGGGTGCTTGGGTGGCTTAGTTGATCAAGCATGGAAAATGGCAAATAAATGTGGAAGTAAAAATTCCTAAAATTAAGAACAATTTCCTTTTCTGGAAGCTATATATAATTCAACAGGGTTTAGTAAGTCATTTAGTAACGACCTTCATTTAGACAAAAATTCAATGGCAATACAATAACTATTTACTAAACAATTTTATTCTACACATAAAAAGAAATCACTTAGTCTTTAAACCAAATGATCTAGAAAAACATGTGTGGGGGCACCTGGCTGGCTCAGTCAGTGGAGGGTGCAACTCTTGGTCTTGGGATTGTGGGTTTGCCCCCTACGTTGGGTATAGAGATTACTTTAAAAAAATTAAATCTTAAAAAAAAAAAAAAGAAAGAAAGAAAGAAATAGATGTGTGGCTGAAGAGATCTAATTCTAAATCCAAGTCAGAATTTAGGGTGTGATCTCATGATGTATATCTATTCTGGGTAATACATATTATTAATAGCAATTTGAGAGGTGAAGACCGAGACTAATAAATATTAACAGACTTGCTTAAAGTCAAACAGTAAGTAAATGGAAGGACTGGAACTAGTCCCTACATCTTAACTTTGAAGTTCGATTTTCTTTTAGCTGTATCATGATTCCTCCAAGACACTACAAAGAGAAGTTTATCATTCAGGTGGCTGAGAAAGAGTCATTTATTTGTTTAATTTTAAAATATATAAGAACACAACATATAATCTCTTCAAGAAAAAATAGTATTAGTATGTTGGGAATATTATTCATTACACAGAAAGATGTTGTTGCCTTTGAGTGAGTTTAACTACTAAAGTAGTAAAAACAAAACAAAACAAACCCACCACTATGGGTTTATTCATCTACATAAATCCTGAGGATGGTAGAGAAGCTACTCTGCTGAAGCCTCATATTGGGGCATTAGTTGACAGTAAGGAGGGGCATGGGACCATCAGTTTTCCCCAGGCAACAGGTCCCAACTTAACTATAAAATAGAATGTGTGAGTCCAATCAAGATTTCTAACAAGTCTGACCCTTGAGGGAGAGATGTGCGTGGGGATGCCTATTAAGATCATTGGAACCATGTTGGGAAAAGAGCCTATTTAGCAAACACAGAAATTACGATGGTTGGAAAAGAAATGAGGACTCCTCTGGCTTGCAAGAGAGCTATCACTGCACTATCCCCAGGCTTCAAGGCTATATGAAGGTCCTATAAATGGGAGACCTGTCAGGACATCAGAACTAAAGCCAGTGCAAAAAGATTGGCTCAGGAAGCTGCAAAGGAGAATTACAACAGCTCCTGAGAAGAGTTTGTGAGCCATCCCAAGATGTGCTTAGGAAAGAGAAAGACTTGAACAAATAGGGATTCTAATAATTAAGCTGCTGGTACTCAGAGCCAACAGTTACAGAGAAGCTTATGCTGATGAAATAACTAGGTCTATAATTATAGTACGTCAGGTCTCTAATTCACATGGTCTATGAACCAAGTTTCTCCCACCTTGCTACCCCACGATCCCCTAGAGCATTTTCCCCTTTTGCCTGGATGAAGCTGGGCTGCAGACACATCTGTCTTTCAGCTCACTAGAATTGCTGTAAGACCCAAGCTCAGAAGTGTCACACCTAACCTCTCAAAGATATGTAAGAATTTAAACACATGGACATGTCTAGCTCTGAGAAAAAAAAGATACAGTATTTAATTTAGCTAGTGTTGTGTAGTCCTTAGCTTACCTTAGCTATAATTCCATTATTAGAGAAGGAAAGAACAAATTTTGGTGGCTAATCAATAGTTTCTATAAACTAGTAGTCTTTTATTTTCAGTTTTGCACCTTTTTTCACATGCTCATTATTGCAGCCAACCTCCCCCCCACCAAAAGCTAGAAGTTTGGAGAAGAGTACACTTAATGTATGTACATGATTCCTACAGTCTTTATGTATGTGGTATATAATCCACAGTGCAAGTTCAGTTTTTCCTCAATAAATTGCTTTGTTGTATTCATGAAATTCTAAGTTAGAAGAAACCCATAATATATTCCTTGGGTGAGATATGTGAACCAATGCCGAGGACGTCAAGAAGTACCCCTCATGTAAGAGAATCTAAAGTTGCATATAAAATATATTGCTGCAGTGCATCTCTCTGTAAGTGTCTCATCTTTAGTCATTAACTTTTACACATCAATGAACATTTGCAGGGAATACTTATTAAAAGAACAGATTACACTGATAACTGAACACCTTTTCTGTAAAAAAGAAGATCCAACACAAACCATCCCCAATTACACAGAATACCTGGCTGGAAAATTCCAGTTCTATTTAGCATATAGCTGCTTTACTAAGTTCGACCATTGGAGTGTTGATTTTTATTAAATTCCCTCAAATAAATTATGCACCCAGACTATCCTAGAGACAAAACAAAGTATGTATATAGCCCTTTTAAACAGCATCCTTTCAGGGTACTGTGTTAAAGGCCAACAAATTATAATTTTAATACTTAAAAGTTTCAAAATGTGGCTGAGTCTATAAAAATTCATATTGGCTTAGCCATTTCATTTTAAATGACTTGACATAACTTTCTTAAAACAGCATTAATTAAATTTAGTGAAATAATTTTAAATTGTTAAAAAGTGTTCCTTTTCCAACAAGTTAATTTGGTGTCACAGAGCTATAATTTTAAAATTGCCTCCAACATTTCACAGTCTACTGTATAGTCCTATTGTGTTCTAAATTACATTTTAATGAAATGATTCTAATGAATGTGATTAAATAATAATTTTGAGATTGTATTAGGAACAAAAGAGATTTGAACAAACAGGGATTCTAATAAATAAGCTGCACATCCTCAAAGCCAAAGAAGGGTTAAAGTGAAGATTTCCTAGTCTATGTTCTCTCAAGAAAAGCAAAACGTTGATAGTACAAGAATGTTCGTTTCAACCCATGAGCAAAATATAAAGTATATAAAATGAAAAACTATCCTTAGAAGAGAAATCAATGAAGTATCTGAATTTAATACTAAAAGTCTGTTTCAAATAGCATTGGATTAAGGTATAAAAAATTAGTTCTTGAGAGTTTTGTATTTCTGAAAGGTGTTTCAACACACACACACACACACACAAATGCACCAGTTTGGTGAATTTCAAGTACTTCTATTTTTGCACAGAAAAAGAATCAGGTCAACAACAAAGCAGGCTCAAAACACACACTGTGCCAGCAACTCCTTGGTCTTAAATTTAAAGAGAAAAGAAACAGACTGGAGGACAGTTGTTAAGGAATTCTGGCAGAATCTCTGCAGAGAGAAGTTAATAGGTGTAATAAATGACCCAGGGCACCAGGAGGAACACATTATATAAATAAACTTAAGAAGAAGATATACAAAAACCTGGACCCAAACAAACGCAAACCTGTAAGATACAAATGCAAACTCAGGATGGCACAGCCCATTAAAAGCAGTTTGACTAGCAGCTCTATTCTTTTGTCAGTTACGGGAGAATCCTCTTAAGTTGTCACTTTTACAAATGTAAGCAAAATAATTTTATTAAAAAAGTTTTGTCTTATTAAACACTGTCCCCAGTACATAATCCATATTTCTCTCTTAGCTTGAAGGAAAAGTGAATGAATATTGGAGCAGAAGGTTTACATTAAAGTTTTTATTTAAATCATCATTACCATGGGGTCTTAAATCATCTAATGATTCGTTTGCTTTGCAAACCTAAAACAGAACTTTTTAAGATAAACTTTAAGTTGCTGCAAATCATAAAATTATTTCCATAAAAAGTCTGTTTATTAAATGTGTTAAGCTGTTATATGGTCCCTTTAAATTTATGGAAAGGCAAAGAATTGCCTGGCTGGAATACCTGCAAAAACAATATACATCGCTTAAAAAAAAGGGGGGGGACCACTTTAGTACTTTAAAAATAGAGAATACACATGGAATATCTCAAATATCCAAGGCTGGGAATTGAATTACTATCTAACATGAGCCAAGATGATCTCATTTTTATGTGGAGCCATCCTTAAGGCAAAGATTACAGCTCTGAACTTTATCTATTAGACCTTCATTATTTTGGCTAATTCTAAGAGGAGGCATTTCAGACTTCTTCATCTTCTGATTACAAGGAATTTAATGACTGATTGGGGTTCAACAGCACATAGCCCTTTCCCCATTTCTGGATGCAAACAAGTTTCTGAAAAAGATAATTTTACGAATTACCATAGCTCCCAGCAAAAGATGTTAAGGTTAATGTTTTAGCCTCTCTGGGATGTACCTGTTTATTAAAGAGATTTTAGCCATGGACACAATCATAGCCCTCCTGCAAGGGAACTATCTATGGCCCGTTTAGCTTTTAACACCTTGCAACTGGCATGTTAAGCCATTACAAAAATTATTAGTGACAAATGCCCTGTTTCTGTCAAACAACAAAAATTCCCTGAAGTCAAGTTGCACTGTTGCATCAATAACCAGGCATTATTTTTTTTTTCATGGCAGCCTCATGAATTAACAACAGCAGAAGCTCTGCAAAGTGTCAGAACTCCAAAGGGACTATATGGCAGGTTCTAGAAAGGCTCTTTTCTGAGTGAGTAGCTATAACCTCTATTTACTCTCTGCTTATCATACAGAAAAACGAGACAGAGAGACAGAGAGACAGAGAGAGACATTTCCATGACTTCATTAGCCATGTCCGAGTTAGCAGTTACAAGAATATCACTTCAGAATATTTTATGTCAACTCTTTGGTCCGTAAATCTGTGGTTATTAGACATTGATCTTCTTTCCATATTTTCACAACCACAGCTCAAAATGAAATCATTCCTAACCTCCTGCTACTCACTAAGCCAAATACCCTTGAACACGCAAAACACAGAAAGTAAGTAGTGTAGTCATCTAGAATGTTTTCTTACAGATTTGCCACTTTCATTTATTAATTTAATTGCAACAAAGAATATATTTTATGATTAAAATTAAGCACTTATAAGTCTGTAAATAATCCTTCTCTCTTTGGATACAAAAGTACCCAACACATGATATATCTAAAATAGCTTCCGTTTGTGTCACACAAGTTTCATAGGAGATAAAGACAACACTACACATGACTGTCTTGATGCAGTGACAGGCTTCTCCATTGTCAATGAGAAATAAAAGAAAAAATATGTGTAACAGGCTTCCATCTGGATATTACAGAACCTGAGGTCTAAGTATTACTCTGAACAAAATTCATCTTGTAAGTGGTTAGGTTTTTCTCACTGCTGTCATTTTTTGGCAGGTGTGGCATGATACTGCCAAGTAAAATATATACTTAAATAAAGTAATGCAAGAATAATGAGGAGTTATATAGTTTGTAATTCACAAACACAAATCCATTTGATATGTATGTGTCCTCCTCATCAAGATCTTAAAAGCAGAATAGAATATAATTTAAAGTTTAATTAATATCTAGGATACACTTTGACTTGCCATCTCACTTAATCCTCAGAAATAATCATATGATATAGATATCATTTTTATTATCCCCATTTCCCAGTATGTTGACTGAAACTTAAATGTTGAGTAATTTTCCCGAAGTTATAAAGCTAGTAATTGATGGAATCTGATTTTGAACCCAGGTTTTGGGATGTCAAATCCAATTTTTTCTACTACATCATGTTGCATCCTTACACAACACTCAATATTATTTTCAGCTAAAGGACAATATTGAGAAAGCTCAGCATACAACTCAACAGATGACTCTAGGGTACCTGTTTGCATTTCTAACTTAGGACATTCATTGAGACATAAAGAAGCAGCCAGGAGAGCACAAAAAATCCCTAAGTGCCATTCAACAGAAAACACCCCAAAGCCATTCATCTTAACCGTGGCAAAGGTGTACTGACTTTTGGGTTAGTTTCCCTTTCTGGATTTCATTAAAAGATGGTGCATGTATAAATCAAAAAAAAAAAAAAAAAAGAAAGAAAGAAAGAAAGAAAAGAAAAGAAAGGAAAGGAAAACTGGATGGGTAAAGGAGACCAGTAATTATTTCACAAATGCAATATTCTTTATGAAACAAATTATTTCTGACACATTTTATGTAATTTATATAAATTAAATTTTATTTTAATTTTTGGAGGAATACTCAAAGGAATACTTTGATGTAATTTTTTAGCAAATATTCATCTTGAATATACATATCTGTAGGCAATATAGTGCAATGCCTAAGAGCAGGGACTTCAGAGCCAGACGTCTAGGATTTAATTCTGATTCCTCCCCTTAGCCATGTTGTCTGCAGCAAGTTACTTAACTTCTCTGTAACCCGATTTCATCATTTGTAAAATAAAAGGCTGATCAAAGCAGTATTCACCTCCAGGGTTATTGGGAGAATTAAAATGAATAAGTATATACATATAAAATACCTGAAACAGCAAGTACTGGCACATATTAAGTACTAAACATGTTAACTGAAGTATCATTTATATTGCCTAAAACAATGTACACTTTTGTTAAAAATTGCTGCTTATTAGGATCTGAATAAACACTGTACAAACATGTAAACATAATGCAGAGTTATCAAAACCAAATTAATATATTATAATATAAAGTGTGACCAAATTAATATATTATATTAATAATATATTAATGTATATTAATATATTATTGACTATACTGCGTAGTCTTTGGTTATTAGCTAAATCTCCATAACAAAAGACACAGATCAGTTTCCAGACACGTGGAAATAAATATTGAGGAAAGCATAAGCCTATGAAGCGAAATAAAGAGATAGATGGATAGATAAATAGATAGATAAATACTATATGCTTACAGCGATAGAGATATATACACATTAGGTGCACACACACACACACAATTATGGCAACGATTTGAAACACACTGCAGCACTTAAGTGAAATGGTAGTTTGCCTACCTGAGTGTACCAAGAAGATCTTGAGGTCTTAAAAATTATTCCCGCCCAGATGCCAAGAAGTCCAATGTTTGCTACTGAAAGATTCATCTTATTGAATAAACTTCCAGCAATTTTTTTAAATAAAATTTCTCCTAGGAGTAGCTCATTACACATAAACTAATTCATGTAAGGTATTAGTGACTGATCAGATTCTTTTTTTTTTTTTTTCCTAGGAAAATGGAGGCCCACAGGGCAGAAGAGTTCATTCTTGTTTAATACTTGTGCTTGAGAGAGGAAAAAGAAAGGGCGGACACTGAAAGGAATAAATCAGTAGGGGATCCACTAAAAGAGTGTAGAACCAGCCCTAGCTCTATTTTCTTCAATTCTTATCTTCTAAACCAGGCTTGGCAAACTTCTTCTGTAAAGGGTCAGAGAGTAAATATTTTATTCTTTTTTTAAGATTTTTTATTTATTTATTGACACAGAGAGAGAGAGATCCCAAGCAGGCAGAGAGGTAGGCAGAGAGAGAGGGGGAAGCAGGCTCCCCACTGGGCAGTCCCGATGTGGGACTCTATCCCAGGACCCTGAGATCATGACCTGAACCGAAGGCAGAAGCTTAACCCACTGAGCCACCCAGGCGCCCCGAGGGTAAATATTTTAAACTCCACAGGCCATTCAGTCTCTGTCATAACTACTCACCTCTGCCACAGCAGCACAAAAGCAGCCCAAGATAATACTAAACAAGTGTGTGTTTGGTTTCAATAAACATTTACTGCAAATACAGGTTGAGGGCCATATCTGGCCTACAAGATATAATCTGCTGACCTCTAATCTAAACTAGTAACTACTTGAGATTTTTCTGATCAAACCCCCTACTATATTGCCCCATTTAAAATTAAGTTAGTGAGAAAACTCTGAAAAAAGTATTTCTGTAAAGTGTGTGTGTGTGTGTATATATACATTTTATATACTGTATACCATATATACACACACACATATATATGTGTGTGTTGTGTGTGTGTATATATATATATGTGTGTGTGTATATATAGTATACAGTATATAAATCTTTAATGTATAAATCTTTAATCCTTTAATCCAAGTAAAATGCAGGGTAAACCCAAAGCCCTTTTACACATATCTCTGTTTCAACTCTATAACAGAGAGAACGCATAAACCTCAGGTAGTCTCAAACTGATATTCTGGAATTTGTGAAGGTTGTTCTGACTTGGTGTTTTTGTTCTCTGGACCCGCCACACAAAGATTTCTCCATTTTAACAAATAAGGAAACAAATTTTGCTAAGGAACCCAAAATCAAGCTGGCAAATGGCAAAGTTTGGATTGAAAGATAGACTGGTCTAACTCCAAAATCCACGCGAAAAAAAGGAACTTTGACTTATCCCACCAATGGAAGAGTTATCTTCACTAGAGCCCATAAGATAAAACTGATAGCACAAGTACCCATCCAGAGTAAAGCAGGATTATTGCAAAACGTTTTTCACTCTGAAGTGTTTTGATAAATGCACCTGTTACTGTTGGGCATTTTAAGAAAATGTAAAATATATACACTCAGCCTACATTTTTGTTACCCTAAATATTTTGAACAATTCTTTGTATTTTGGGAAAACCCAAACATAAGTTGAGTGTCATTTTTCAGAGTAAGATATGTTAATACTTCATTTAAAGCTATATATTTCAAAAGACATATCCTACAAGGGGGAGAAAAAAAATCTTTTTTTTTTTTTTTTTTTTTTTGCTTCTTTTTCAATAATCTCCACACCTAATGTGGGGCTTGAACTCAAAACCTGAGCTCAAGAGCTGCATGCTTTCCCAACTGAGCCAGCCAGGTGCCCCCCACAAAAAACATCTATTTAAATTTTGCTAAACACCAGTAAATCCAATTCAATTATTGGTCTCTTACTCAAGTAACAATAAATATGTATACAAATTAAATGCTTGGGGAAATTTCATAATGTAAAATTTAAAGGAATAATCAGGAGAGGTAGATGGGGCTTCAAATTACAGAACTCCTCACAAAAGAGCCACTTGTAATAATTCACACAGTGAAACATGTGACATCTCAGTGTACATTTTATTTATAAGGGATTAGTTGGTTATATCCTGAGAATAAATACAATGCACTTCAGATTTTCAGTAGGCTCCCGAGATTATATTATGACATTGATTTCTGTATCTGTCATTAGACTGTAACCTTAAAATATATTGCTGACCCAGTATAGACTATCTCAGATCTTTGAGTAGGGCCACTATAGCACTGAAATTACAAAAGAATCATGACAAAAATATCGCAATTTGTTATTACTGAAACTCTAAAAAACAATTCCAATTTAGTATCATTTTTCCTCTGACATTCAGAGGGTTTCTAATGGCCAAATTAAATGCATTCTATATCGGACTTTTTAAAACATGTTGTAGCAACCCAGGAATGACAAAGTAGGTAATTTAGAAAAGCACTTGCTAGAAAACCTGAACAAAATATTTTTTAAAAATACTCTCCAAGGCATCAGAAGACCAAAAGACAGTGAAGAATCACCAGGCCAGGAACTGGGGAGGACTGGGGACCAAGGAGGTGAGCTTGGTATTTGAAACTACTTATTTTCTGGGGTATTTGACAAATTCAGAAGGGGCAATTCAGTGACTAAGAAGCTGAACAGTACTTCCAACAGTTTTGTAGAGCTAGAAGGAAAGGGCTTTCTTTGGGTTAATGCTTGCATAGCATATCTGGATTTAAGCTCAAATAGATGAGTATTTACATTAAATGAAAAATAAATTTGGGCTCCTGGGTGGTTCAGTTAAGCGTCTGCCTTCAGCTGAGTTCATGATCCCAGGGTCATGGGATTGAGCCCTATATTGGGCTCCCTGCTTCACCCTCCTGCCTTCCCCTTCCCCTGCTTGTATACATTCTCTCTCTCTCAAATAAATAAATAAAATCTTAAAAAAGAAAGGAAGGAAGGAAGGGAGAGAGGGAGGGTGGAGGGAGGGGGGAAGGAAGAAAGGAAGAAAGGAAGTATGGAAGGGAAACTCAATTCCAATTAAGAGAAAAATTTTGTCAGATTGAATTTTTAATTATGTGCTACAATAGACACACCTAAAGCTAGAAGAAAGCTAAGAGTAAAAGAATTATGTGCATGCAATTCTAACCAAAAAACACAGAGTAACTGTGTTAATACAAAAATACCGTAGATTTGAAGATAAAAAGTATTACTAAAGATAAAGTAGCACACTTTACAATGATAAATAATGAAACCTATGTCTAAATGTGTTTTCCCCTGGTGTTTTCCAAAATTTAAATATGCTAGGAAAATGAAATAATTTGAAATTTGTATACACATTACAGCACAGCCTCATGATATATAAAATCAAAATTGACAGAACTACAAGGAGAACTAGACAGATGTGCAGTCACAAATGAAGATTCTAAAATATCTCTTAGTAAATATTAGAATAAACAGAGAAAATATCAGTAAGAACTTAGAAAAATTGAACAATATAGTTAATAAGTTTGACCTCATTAACAGATACAGAACACTGAAATCAGTAAGTGCAAAGTAGGCATCCTTTCTAAGCACATATAATTCATTCATAAAAATTGACCTTCTGAGCCATAAAGCAAATTTCAATAAATTTTAACAGGTTGAAATGTACAGTGTGGTTTCTGACTAATTAAAGTAAAATACATTTTAAACATTTTTAGAAAAACTCCCTATGTGAAACATTAATCAGTATACCCTAAAAGTGTTTAAAGATTCACTGCAACCCTGATAAAAATCTTAACAGGCTTTTGCTTTATTTGGTTTTATTCGGTTTTCTAGGATTTGACAAGCTGATTCTAAAGGTTTATAAAAGTAATGAAGGCAAAAATTATCCTGATATCAAGATCTGTATAGAACTACACTAATCCAAACAAAGTGGTAGTGGCACAAGGATAAATATATTCTTTTAAGATTATTTATTTATTTATTTATTTGACAGACAGAGATCACAAATAGGCAGAGAGGCAGGCAGAGAGGGAGGGGGAAGCAGGCCCCTGCTGAGCAGAGAGCTCGATGTGGGGCTCGATACCAGAACCCTGAGATCATGACCTGAGCCAAAGGCAGAGGCTTTAACCCACTGAACCACCCAACCACCACCTACACAAGGATAAATTAAAAGACCCATGAACCAGAACAGAGCCAAGAAACACCCACTTATTTATGTACAGTTAATTTATAACAAAGATGGCACTCCAAAGCAGCAAGGAAAGGATGATATTTTCAACAGTTTGTGCTGAGACAATTGGATGCTCACATGGAGAAAAAAATAAAAATTGACCTTGACCTCAAACCATATACAAAAATACAAGAGGCAAATTTTACTAACTTCTGGAAGATAATATTGGAGACTATATTTATGATCTTGGGGTAGGGAAATACTTCTGTGATTGAATAGAAAAATCAACAAATTAGACTATATTAAATCCAGCCCCATCATAAAAGATTATGAAAGAAAGGATTCATAAATTGGACTGCATTAAAAGTTCAAAACTTCTATTTTTCAAGACACCATGAAAAGAGTGAAAAAGCAAGGCACAAACTGGGGAAGACAGCTACAATACTTACAACCAGCTACAGATGCAGATCCACCACAGATCAATGAAAAAAAGTCAACAAAATAGTCATGGGCAAGAGACTTAAACAACTTCTTCACAAAAGAGGATATCTAAATAGCCCATGAATATGAAAGGTGTTCAACTTCATAAGTAAGAAGAGGAATGGAAATTATAGTCACTGTGAGATACCACATGACCCCACCAGAATGAAAACGTCCTATAATACCTGTATTTGAAAGTATGTGGAACGGTGGGAATTCTAACACTGATGGCAGGATTAATATTAATAGAAATAACATAGAAGACATTTTAGAACTATCTTTTAAATCTAAAGATGTGTAGATCCTGGGACCCACAATTTCCACTCCTAGATATACAGCCAACAATAATATATGTATACGTGCTTCAGGAGATATGTTCAAGAATGTTTGTGGCAACACTGCTCACATCAAAAACCTGGAAACAGCACAAATGCCAAATAATGGGAAATGACAAATTATAGTACATCACGCAATGGAATTCTATGCAGCAATGAAAATTAACTACATTCGGACAATAACGTGAGTGATTCTTACAAACAAATCTATCGAGATGAAATCCAAATCAGAAGCAAAGAAATTTATGTCAACTTAATTTACATAAAGTTTTTCAAAGAGACAAAACTAAATTATGAGGCTTATCAAAAGGCAGTTGAGTTCATCTATAAGGAAAAGCAAATGATTATAATATTAGTCAGGGTATTAATTTTAGGAGGAATAGAGGGAGCATGGATTGAGAGGGGAGGGGTTGTAGCAGAAGGTTTCTTTGGAATTGACAACATACTATTTCTTGACCTCAATAGGTTACATGGGTGTTCATTTTGCAATAAATCACTAAGCTCTATTTTTATTTTGTGCACTATTCTGTATGTGTGTTACATTTCACAATTTATAAAGTATTTTTTGAAAATTACCTCCTGCATTAGGACTGAAATTAAAATTTGAAGTATTATTTTGATAGCTATTTGATACTGCAATGATGTGCTTGAAAGTGAGTAAAAATAATGGACATTGCAGGGAATATTCACCAACAATTAAGCCAAGTAAATAATAATGACAATAACAATAAAATATTAATAATGGCTAAGACATACAGCACTTACTCTGTGTTAGGCACTAAAATCCCAAGCACTTCATGTATATGAACTAATTCAATCTTACAAGTCCTGTAAGACATACAAAACAGAAATACCTGAATGTATACCCTCTCTTTGAATCTGAATCATAGGGATACTATTTGTGAAGAAATACATGACACAAGAAAAACAGCTCAGGATAAAATAGCTACCATTCCTCCCAGGGATGAATCCTTCTGAAAGTCAACAGGTCACAACAAATAAACAAAAACATATGTCAAGGAGTTGATGCCTATAAATCAAGAAGAGATTAAATATTTTAAAGGGATCAAATCCGTCCATCAGCTAAGGGTGGAGCCAGTTGGGAAGCATTGTAAATAAATGAGTGAATTAAGCGAAATATTTTTAATCTAGATTATCTAATTAATCCACCCATTTTTGGATATCTCTTGCCTTAGATTCTACCTCGATATTTGCATATAGTATGTACCTCTTTTTTATTTTTAAGGCCCCAATATAATGTTGAAATAACGTTTTCTTAAATCAACTAACATCCCAAACGAAATTAAACTGAGCTTGTAGGGTCATAATAAGAAGTAGCCATCAGTGCTTCACAGCTGAAATTATGTGTTCCACCAAGAAATGCACCAGTAAATATGTAAACGCCGTAGAGCCTCTGAGTTGCTAGGAAGATACTTTGATCCATTTTAAATTCTGAGATCGAAATCTCATTTAGAATTGTGTTTTAGTTTGTGACAACTTAAATATCCAGTCTACTATTCGGTAAAATCAGTTTCCTTAAACACAGAAGGGCATGATGGACTCACTCAAAATTGGTTGAATATTTCACTTTTCAATTCTACATGTGTGTTTGGTAAAAACACACTGCCTGTTTGAACTCCTTGGCTCTCTCAATATATTTAAAAAAAAAAAAAAACTACAGATGTAGAAAACGGTTCCTCCTCTAATTCTGATTAAAAAATGATCAGTGTGGGCCTTCTGCATAGTAACATCACTTGAAAATGCATGATAATAGGTACTATCAACATATAAAAATGTTGTTCTGCTAACTGTGACTAAAAGTTCACTACAGAACAGTTCTATTGTATCTGAATTTATTGAAAAGTTGAAAGTAATATTATTAAACTATGGTGTTGAAAACACACACAAGATAAAATTATTTTACCAATATCTATTTCCTGTGTGAATTAAGTTATTGTCCTCACAAGGAGAAATGTAGCCATTTCACAATAGAAACATTACAATGATATAGTAAAAAAATTAATTCTAGTAAGTTATCAAATTTTAATTCTTTCTCTCTTTTTTTAATTGTATCTCTTTCACAATCAGGATGCTATATAGTATGATCCAAATTTTTAATTTGTTAACAGACTTAATTTAAATAGGAAAGTTTAGGATACAATCCTGTGTACATTCATCAGGTCAGCTCTGAGTTTTCTTTTGTAAACCCTACTATATGTTTTCAATTAAACTATTATATTGAGATAATTCTACATCACATGAAGTTGTAAGAAATAATATAGAGAGATCTCATATACTGCTCACTGCCTGTGTCCCAGTGGTAACTTCTTGCAAAACTATAGTACAATATCACAATCAGGAAAGTGACATTAATACAGTCAATATACAGGCCATTTCTATTACAAGAAGGATTCCTCATGTTGCTTTTTTATAACCACATCCACTTCTCTGTCCTTCCCTCATGCTAAATCCCTGGCAACTACTAATCTGTTTATTTCTATAATTTTGTCATTTCAATAATGCATATAAATGGAGTCATCCTGTATATAACCTTTTGGCACCGGCTTCTTTTACTCAGAATAATTCTCTAAAGACTCAGTTAGCTGTTGCATGTAGTTTGTTCTTTTTATTGTTGAGTAATAACCCACAGTATGGCTATACCACAGTATATTTAACCATTCACCTGTTGAAGGACATCTGGGTTTTTGCTAGTTTTGGGCTATGACACATAAAGTTGCTATAAACATTCATGTGCAGGTTTTTGTGTAAACATAAGTTTTTATTTCTCTAGGATAAATGCCCAGGTATATAATCGCTAAGTCATATTACAGTGGGATGCTTAGTTTTTTTGGAAACTGCCAAACTCTTACAAAATGGCTGTACCATTTTACATTCCCACCTGCCATGTGTGAGATCTAGTTTCTGTACATCTTGATCAGAATTTGGTGAACCCCACTATATTTTTTAATGTCAGCATGTTGCCAGGACACAAATATTCAAAAAATCCATCAGTGTAAGTAATTCCATTTCATCATAAAATGATTTGTTCAAATATAAAGAAATAAAAAAATGGTGAGTTACAAAACATTAAGAATAAAACTGAAACCAATAAATTAGGTGACAGCTACATCTCCACTATTACTTCACATGGTTCTATAATATAATTTTTATGAGTCAATGATTTATCCCCTGTAAAAAATCATTCGGACTTCACCATCTTAACCAACCACATTTTAAGTTCACAGTTTCTCATATATATACAAAATTCATATACATATATATCCATATCTATATCTACATGCCAAAATCCAGTCAAAAGAAATCAACCTATCAGCCTGAATAGATGGCTAAAAACAGAATATTATCACATGCATTCACTTTATTTTCTTTTTCTTTATTTTTTGGAAGGATATTTATTTTCCCTTCAGATTATTCATCTCAGCCAGTTGTTACCTTTCAAATACAATTGTCCACAGAAGTGTTGCTAATCATTTGAAAAGATGCAGGAAAAAAAAAGTTATTCAATCCACCTACACTGAACTCACTACCTTAAGAAATCCATGGGATTATACGCCTATTCAGTTATTGAGGGAGTTAAACCCGGGCTTCGATATAATAAAAGCTTGCTAAATTGCCTTTTGTCCTTTTACTGGAATGCACAGTCTCACATGCAAAACAGAGAAGCAGGAAGCAATCACAGGAAGAGGAAAGATAGCACTACAAGCTGAGAATAACCAGAACTTGTTCTCTTGTGTTTTGAGTTAGCCTCTGCTTTCCATACCTTGAGAAGCATCAAATTAAAAGATTGTGACTGGAGACCACAAAAAAAAAAAAAAAAAAGTAACCACATAGATTTACAGGCATGCTCATAAGTCCATGTAGTTACACAGCTCCAGGCAGAAGGTTTATGTCCATTTAAGAGTGGAAAATTTTCAAGTTCTTCCAGAAGCACCATCTGTTTCTACAGGCTGGTCTTGGTTTGGATTATTTATTACAATAATCTCAGATTTATCAGGTTAACCTTTGGATTGCCTCCTAAAAATAACTATGGAATATTTAGAATTTTTGAGTAATACAGTAGACAACAAGAATAAAATATAACATTTTATTGAAAGAACTTTAAGGTCTTTATCATAACAAAAAAGACAGAAAAATCTGTATCATTTATCACATTTAATAGGTTTGACCCCTACAAATAGATAATTGGTCCACAAGATGGCGCTAAGGTAATTAAAATTTTTACAAGATTATTGGTGCAATTTCAAATAACTGGAAGAAAAAAAAAAAAAAAAGGAGAAGAAGAAGAAAATTTCCCACCATGGTTATCACAAGATATCTGCCTTATCAGTCTGTTAATGAGAAATAGAAAAAAAACAGAGTTCCCAAAAGCAAAGCCAGGACTTTAAAAGCTGACAAACAGCTTTCTATGAATCTTTATGATCTGGTAAGTCTCAGTATCTTAAGAAAAATATAAGTGACTTCTTACAAGCAAAGTTAAAGATAAACTGCATGCTAAGAAGGGATTAAATATAGAAACGTTGAGGGGAAGACCATTTCCAAAAAAGCAGCAAAGCTTTCTCTAATGCAGTTATACCAAAAAAAACAAAAAACAAAAAACCCTATATGAATCTCCATGAGAGTTAATTTTTTTTAAATGGAGGGAGAAAATTTAATTTTCACATATTTAAGAACTCCACTTACACCTTCTTGGGTTTTGTAGATGGGGACAACAAATTTGCAGTTAAAATAGACACATTTAGTACAACTGAGTTAAAACCTAATTACCATACCAAATTGGTTAGTCAATTCCTATCTTTTTAGACCAAAGTCACAAATCTCCGTGCCTGCAGGCATTAATACCGCCAGTCTAATTCAACTGCATTTTCTCAAGCCCCAGTACAGGACAGTTTCCATCTGGCTGATGGCATTAGAGAACAGTGGAGGTACAGGACTGCAGTTTCTTCTAAATGAAGATATCAACCTTTCTTTTTCTATTTCTTCTGGTTTTGTTGAGGCTGCATTTTTCTGCTTAAGACTTTCTAGGACTCATACCTAACCCTTTTTTCACTATTTGGGATC
The DNA here is from genome assembly GCF_963455335.1 of Martes martes. Lineage (NCBI taxonomy): Eukaryota > Metazoa > Chordata > Mammalia > Carnivora > Mustelidae > Martes > Martes martes. Next base: position 110,946,810 of record NC_137889.1, read on the forward strand.
AGCAGGAACTGAGAAGCAATTATCTCTCATTTTTCTTTGTTTGAAAGTGTCACTTTAGTGAATATTAGCCATTTATAATAGTATGGATAAATTTTTAAGTTCATTAGCACAAAGTTGCACATGAAAAAATAAAGTCCTAACAGTTTTTGAAAGCATAAAAAAGCAACCTAGAAGAGAATTTCAAGTCCTATAAGATCGATTTTTCCCTAATGGAAAACATTTCAGAGATTGAGTCATGTGTAACTTAGCTAGCAGTTTTAAATCTTTAAATCTTAATCCTTTGAATCTTTACGGAGGAGCATCCTTAAATGGAAAGCATTCCATAACTAACTCCTAAATGGCCTCTTCCAGATTAAAGTAGAGAATCAATTATGCACTTCCATATTATAATTATATATTACCGAGGAAATTTTTCAAAATTCATCTCTTAATTACCAAATTAATAGTCAGTGGAAGGAAAAACATAACCCTCTCTGGGTTCATATTCAGTTTGATGGTTGTTCAATAATATTTACAGCCAAATGGAAGAAGAAATAATTGCATGGTAACCTCTCCATCTTTATTTCTTTGCCCAGTAAACAGTGTTGAAGATTAAGATTTAAAGATTTTAAAACCCCTAGCTTTTTTCTTCACAATTACACACATGCACACAAAAAGAGAACAGTGAGTGTCAACCTAACACTGGCTCTAAATTATAGATGCTCAGGAAAGTAAGAATCTGTTTAAGTAGCAGCAGAAGAAGAAAGATTAAAAGAGAGGCTATTTAGTTTCTATCCTCTCTACCCCATTGAAGCTATACTTTTCAGGGTCCACAGTTTTCTGGAGGGACAGCCTGCTTTACCTTTCCTTACGTTATTCTTTCTCCATCTCCCTCACCACACCCAGCCAAATGCCAAACCCTGGAGACAACTCCCCAGTGTCTCTAACACCCACCCATCCCTTCTTTCAGTCAGAGTTTCCCCTCAAAATTAACTGCACATACCTAGAGGATTAACAGAAGAGAGTTGAAGGAAAGAACTACTTACAGAGCCCTGAGGGATGGTGAGGCATCAGGACTTAGAAGAGCTGGAAGCCATTATCACCTCAAGACCTGAAGGAGCAAGAGGAGTTTTGCTACCAAACTTCTGTGCGCTTCTGAGAGAGGGGCCACCTGACAAGAAATGGCTGCAAGGGGAAGAAAGGCAGCAATTGCCAACACCATAGTGGCTGAAAGGGGAAGAAAGGCAGCAATTGCCAACACCATAGCCCAGAGGTACAGATGTGCACTAAGAATATGCAGTAAAGAATAAGTATTCAGGCTTTTTTCTCCCTTCACCTTTCAGTCTCCTGCTCTTATCTCCAGTTGGCCACACTCACTTGGAAGCCAGAGGCACAGAAGCTAAAGTGATACAGTCCACAGGACTCAGAAGGGCAGAGAATAGATTTCCAGGGGTAGAGAAATAATAGCACACTATACTCAGAAAGCTCAAAGCCCCAGAATGCCTCAGCTAGATTACTGCAATTACCTGACTGTCCTCTACAGTCAACCCTCCAGCCCATCTATTGTTTTTCAGTTGAAGTCACACATCAGAAAGGCATTCTTTGACTTCCTCCCAATCTCTCTGTCTCTACCTTTTCCATTGTTTTCTTAGTCCTTCTCTCTCTCTAAAATTATTATATTTACTTTTTATGTTTATCTGTTTATCATCAGTTTCCTCCAAATGGAATAAATCTCCCTAAGAGCATTGGCCTAGCCCCACAGAGTGAGCCCTCCATTATTAATGAATGAATAAATGCACATGAATGATCACTGTATGCCGAAAAAAAGTGGCAGATATAAAAATGAATCATCCGTAGAAACTGAACCCAAAGATGTAGAAACTAATTCACCATTCTAGTGCCCAGCATCCAAACCTTCTTCATCTTTGGGGGGAGTTCCCAAGATATGTATTATTGGCAGGATGCAGAGTCCTCACCTCACCAGAAGGGGAGAAGTTACCTGTTTCTCTGCCCAATGGCAGCAGACATGTGGGCATATAACTTATGCCCAGCCAATCAAATGCTTCCACTTTGAACCCTGGAGGAGTGAGAATAGAAATGTACTTCAATCACATAACTCTCTCAAGGATCCATCAGTGATGACTATTAAGGCATTTTCTGTTAAGCATAAATTTCTTGGAGTGATAATCCAGATTTTCCAGATCCTTCTTTTCTATCATTAGGCTTATTAAGTAAGAGCTAAAATTAGAGTTCTATCCAGGAACAAAAAAAAAAAATGTGTTCTGTCCATATCTCCCTGTCCTTCTGACATATGTTACCTGTGACATCTAATGCGTGAATCAGTCAAAAAAGAATTAGTGAGTTCGACACATATATCTTTCTTTTAATCTACAATCCAGATAACTGATACTATAATCACAAGATATATCTTTAAAATTTTCTAAACGTGCAAAAAAAATTTTCTGAACATGCTCTTCAAATGAGAATTTACTCATTCATTGTGAAGGTGTCACGGCAACTTTTAACATTAAGAAGCCATATTTTTTTCATCTCCTATAAATTCCACAAACGACTAAAAAAAATCAACAACAGCTAAGTAGTATACTTCTCTAACCTGTTTCAGGACATTGATTTTGGTATTTTATAGAAGTCTTTAAGTCATGAAGAAATAAGCAGGATATATAAATGTCCAAGTGTTTTGATTTAACTGTTTTATTGAAAATTCACCACTAATTCATTAAAGGAGAAGGCGGAAAGCCTAAAAGCAGTATTTTAAAAGGGTTTTTAGAGACCAATCATTTCTAATCTAAAACCACAGAATTTCCAGTTCAGTTCAGTCAGGTAAATATAAAAATATCCCTTACTATTGGCTGGTCAACACTTAACTCTATATTTTATCTGAGACACCATTCTTACAATTTTTTTAAAAGATTTTATTTATTTATAAGAGAGAGAGCATGCACAAGCAGCAGGAGTAGCAGGCAGAGGGAGAAGCAGGCTCCCTGCCGAGGAAGGAGCCCAATGTGGGGCTCCATCCCAGGACCCTGGGATCATGACCTGAGCCAAAGCAGACGCTTAACAGACTGAGCCATCCAGGTGTCCCCCATTCTTAAAATTATAGCACAATAAAGCTACAGAAGAAAAGAATTCAGGAGGGGAAGGGTTATATTTAAGTTATAGGTTAATACAGGGTCATATTTCATATTAATAATGATATAAATAAAGTACTATTGTAACCCACCATTTATAGGTCCTGTTAGTCTTATATTAGCCTTTAAGAGCCTGATTCTAAGTCCAACATTAGTAATTAATGAATTATTAATGAATTAATAATTAAGGTGATTTTAAGGATAATATTTTTCATGAAAAAATTCTTCCATTGGTAGAGAGTGATTACAGAGTACTAGAAGTTAGATAAATAGATTATGGATAGAGACAGATGATGATGATAGATAGATATTCAGATAAATTGAAAGCTTTATGATATGGTACTGAAAATAACACTAATTTTCCTGGACATAATTTCCAGTATGGTGAAAGTTAAAAAATACTTCAATATACAATTTCTGCTATTTATCTCAAGGCAACAGGAAATCATTGAATGGTCTCCAGTATAAAGACAGTTTAAGTCATGTCATTACTTATTACGTTATATAAAGCACAGGTCAGCAGTATATAATACACCTACAAAAGTAATTACTGGTCTTGGTTTGCAACACTTCAGGGTTTCTCTACTTATCTTGAAGAGTGTCATAAAATTATCAAAACAAAATTATCATCTTTGATTTTTTTAAATAAGTCTTAAGACTTTGCAAAAGAACTCAAGGAATATAACAAAGTAAATAATGAGATATTGCCACTCAGAATTACAGGAAATCAACAATCTTTGCCTATAATAGCTAAAGAGATTGATGGCTAAAGTCAAGGAAATTACTCCAAAAAAAAAAAAAATCTATGGCGATTACTTGCCTGGTGCTATAGCTCCATCCAGTGGCGGTTAATGCTAACATGGGCCATGAGGATTACAGCCAAATATTAAAGCAAGAGAAGAAAGATATTCACGCTGGAAATGAGTCTTCTGCAAATGATCTGGTCCCAATCACACTAGGACGGCCTTGTACCAACATGAATTATTTCACAGTATTCAAAGAGTCTCAAAGCTGCAAGAACACCTAAAATGAGGAAATTAAATCGTTCAAGACACCACAGTTATGTCTACAATGTGTAAAGAATCCAATGGAAAGTGAAAAATTAGGTTAACTGTCCAAATATTTGACTGCATAAGTAAGAACCCTGAGGCTGACTTTTCCACTATATTCCTGAGTAACATATGTATTTCTGAGATTAGAATCTAACTAAGCATTTTTCCTTCATTGTTTTCTCTGATTTCCATGACATTTCTTGTGAAATGTTTCTCTCTTTGGTATGTAACTTCAATGTAAAAGAATTTATCTACCAGGTCACAGCTGTATCCCAGCCTCAAAACAGTGCCTGTCTCTCATTATATTTTGAATACATATTTATTGAATTAATGAAGAAATGTGATTCTTCTAAAGATACTTTAGAGATGTGGTCATATATTCTTTATGTTCATAAAAACCTTTGAGAGTCTGATAAAAGCAATAAACTCTCCCTCCCAAAATATGCATATATAATTATGCAAACAGTTTCAAGGGTTTCTTGGACGCTGTCACTCATGTTTATGGGCCAAAGGTTAAGAAGTTCTACTCTAAAAAGAACTTTAAGATCAACTTCATAATTGGGAAATTGAGATGATCTATTGAACGCATTGTTTTTGCCTGCATTGCTTCAATGATTACTTGTCTCAGATCCTGGTCTGAGAAGAGCTGGACTTACTGGTGATGAAATTAAAATTAATGGGGAAATTGGGGTGCCTGTGTAGCACAGTAGTTAAGTGACCGACTCTTGGTTTCAACTTAGATCGTGATCTCAGAGTTGTGAGATGGAGCCCAGCGTCTGGTTCTGTATAGAGCACGGAAAATGCTAAAGTTTCTCTCTCCTTCTACCTCCACCCCTCTCTCACTCACTCAAATGAATAACTAAATCTTTAAAAATATTAATCGAGAAAAATTAGTTCTATTTGAAAGTCGTACTGAACACCAAAAAAATGGAACACAGAAAAAAAGATTAATCTGATAGATTAATAGAACATTCATTCTACGTTTGTCCCCCACCCCACCGACACACACATACACACACACACACACACACATACACACACACACACGTTCTTCACCAGGATGTATCCAAAATGATCTGAATAATCTACAGCCTGAGAAGAATGAGATTCACCAGGTCCAAGGACCCTAAAGAAGGCACTCTTGGGATTTTACCCCCATCTTGGTGAAGTGTCAAGTCTGTGCCCAGACACTTACCCATAAGGCAATAATTCTGCTGCTCAAAATGCCTTGACACCAAAAGAGTACCAGGCTCTGGACCCTGAAATCTTTCCTGCACCAGTAGTTGTACAGCCTCCCTTTCCTGTGCCCTAGGTTCTGCAACATTTTCACACCTGTACTTTTATTGTAGAACATAAGAATTTTCCAATTATTCTCTCACAGAGTGTTTCTATGAGCAGAGCTGGTACTGGTTCTCAACCTTGGGGGTTGCCTAGGTGAAATTTTTAAAACTGGCCCCCATATACAGAAGGCAGGGAGAGATTAAAGAAAGAGGCAGGGCACTCCAGTTTGGTGGATGGCAAGTTGCAGCAAGGGAACAGCCCTCTGCACCAGTGTTCCAGAATCTTAAAAGCTTATATTAGAAGCCTTAACAGGGTTCAGGCATAAATATAGTCCAGATGGCTTCAACAATACATTACTCTCTCAAGGATGCATCCTTTGAGCTAGTATGGGAATCGTAGATAGAACATACATTCCAAGGACAAGGGAGGGAGTAAGGAGCCTCTGATTGCCTGGGTCCTGCTTGTGGGTCAGCTGGTAGTCACAGCCTCTTGATGACTTCCTCCAAACCTAGCCAAGCTCATGACAGCACCTACTTTAATTCAGTTGAACCATTATTTATTGATACCTCCTATGTCCCAGACTCTACTAACCACAGTGGAGATGGGTGGGGGGGAAGCCCAGCAATTCCTGAGAGAATTAAAAACATACGCTTACATAAAAAATTGTTCATAGTGTTATTGTTCGTAACAGCCAAAAAGTGGAAATAACCCAAATGACCATCATCTGATGAATGGCCAAACAAAATGGGTTGAATTGCTAAACTACGTCATGCGATGAAATACTTATTCAGCCATAAAAAGGAATGTGTTGACATATGCTACACAACATAGATGAGTCTTAAAAACATTATGCTAGGTGAAAGAAGCCAAACATAGAAGATCAAATATTGTTTGATAACATCTGTATGAAATGTACAGAGTAGGCAAATCCATAGGGACAGATAATAGATTAGCAGTTTCCAGAAAAAGTTAAAAAGAAGGTATTGGAACTAACTGCTACTAAACACAGGATTCAGGGGAGGAGGATGGAGAAGTTCCGGAATTAGATCATGGTGATGGTTGCAAAGCATAGTAAATACACTAAAGACAACCAAAGTGTACACTTTAAAGTGGTGAACTCTATGCTCTGTGAAATAAATCTCGATTTTTAAAATGTATTTTAAAAAGGCCAGCAGCCAGTAAGCAACTTTGGTGAGGATAGTAATTGAAAAGGGGCACACAGGGGGTTTGAGGGATCTGGCTGCATTTTCTTTCTTGATTTGGGTGGTGGTCACACAGATGTTTGCTTTAAGATAGTTTATTAAGCCATGCATTTGTTTTATGTATAATTCTGAATGTATGCCGCATTTCACAATAGAATTTTTTAAGAGAAAGTAGGAGACATTAAACTAATATCTCTATGGTATTATTTCCAAAAAAGAAATTAAAGTAACAAAATTAACATAAAATTTTATTTCTTTGGAAGTTATATAAAGGAATATATATTTAAAACAGTGAATTTTTATACATACTATATGTATCGGTATCACTATATATTCATATACTTCAAATAGGTCTCTTAGTAGATGTGCATTGTTGAGGAACCTGCTTTCTGGCCTCAATGCTGACCACCCCGTGCCCTTTGATCACTGAGCCTTCGCTCCCAACATGCTTCCAGTTCTTTGTATTCAACCATCAACAGACCATTCCCCTGTCAGAGTATTTTCCACCCTGTCCCTTTCTATACCCTATTCTTTCTTGCATGCCTCTTACTCCTCCCTCAAGTCTCAGTGGAAGTGTTTCTTCCTCGGGAACCAAGTTAGAGCCTCACTTTATTGTCTCACAGCACTCTATGCTTCTCCTTCATAGTACTTAGCAAAATTGAAGTTGACTATAATACTGTGTTTATATAATACTTCTTGCATCTACTAGACTGTAAGCACCATGAAAACAACAAGCATTAATGTCTGATTTGCTACTGTATCCCAGCATATAGCCTGGTACATGGTACATAATAAATGAAGGAAGGAATGAGTGGAGTTTTATGTATTTATTCCCTTGCATTCCCTTAAGTTAAAACTTAAGAAATTTTATGATGAATATAGATGCCAAATAAGACAGCTGACATACATACTTAGCCTAGGACAGTGTCAGACTCCATAAATATTTATTGCTTAATAAATATAGAACAATATTATTATGAGTCAATAGTTGGCCATAAAGTCATGAAACATTTACTGTAAATTGAGACTATTCTTAATCTCTCCTAAAATACTGAATTTCCATAAATAGGAAGAAAATTTAAATGTAAATTCTCTGTTTTAATATCTGTAGCATTTAATAAAAATGCTATAGCAATGAAAGCGGTATGGCTCATATCACTGGCTTGGAATGTTATATTTGATCACATCTTGTATTTTCCACTGAATAGCTTTCCCACCACCTACCTTCATTAATTGAAGGCCAATTATCTCTCTCTTGAGAGCTACCTTTCCCACTTTCCCAGAGGCTTACTCATTCTAAATGTCTGCAGAAAACAAGCTCCCGTAACCCAACACAGCTGTTGTTTCTGTCACTGCCACAAGATGTCACTGTTGAAAACCAGGTCTTCACAATCTGAGGGATACATGTCTTCTCTAACCTGTCACAAAACCCTTTACAATCCTAGTCCCTGAATAACTCCACACTTGAATATGAATTCACAGCTCTTTAATATCCTATTCAGGTGCTCGATTCTTTCCCCCCAAGTTACGACAATGAAGCCAGAGTGGCTGAGTCTAAGGGATTTACAGTCTCAACTACATACAATGTCACAACTAGCCTGCTTGTGACCAGCAAATCAGGTGCCTCCAGTTCAAATACGTCTCCTTGATACATTTTGTTAATCCACATTCTTTGAAAATTCACAGAAGGTTTTTCACACAAATGAGCAGGATGTGGGGGGCCTGGGTGGTTCAGTCGGTTAGGCGTCTACCTTCAGCTCAGGTCGTGGTCCTGGGGTCCTGGAATTGAACTCCGCATCAGGCTCCCTGCTCAGCGGGAAGCCTGCTTCTCCCTCACCCTCTGTCCTCTCCCTGCTTGTGCTCCCTCTCTCTCTCTCTCTCAAATAAATAAATAATAATAATAATAAAGAAAGAAAGAAAAAAGAGAGAGAGAGCAGGATTTCCAGTGTCTCTTGAATAATATTGCAATATTGAGCTCTTACCTGACACAGGGGCAACTTTCTAGAGATGAGTTGCAAGTACCACTTTCCAACTCCTCCATGCCAGATTACACAAGGCGCGCACTTCACTACAGTCTTATCCACTCCAAACTCATTCTTTGATACTGGCTGTTACCTGCCACTGAATTTATGATGGCTGTTTTAGGCCCTGATGATTGATAGTATTATCAATGTCAGTCAGTGCCACATTTTCCCATCAGAGAAGTCTCCAAGTGAGTCAAGACTCACTGACTCCCCCACTCAAACATCTAGCAGCAAACTGAAGACAAGGCCAGCTACATAATTTGTAAAGCCCAGTGCAGAAGGAAAATGCGGGACCTCTTGCTCAAAAGGCAGGGGGAAAAAATGACAATAAAAATACTACACTATAAAACATTTTCTTTTGTTCTACTGTCATTCTCTCACAGTGTCATGGTGGCTTTTATGTGCTATTTAGTGGCATGTTCCCTCAGACATGGGAATACTTACAGTACAAGTGCAGACCCTCATTGGTATCCAAGGATCCCACCTGTGATTCTCTGTATATGGCCCACTAACAGCAGGATTTGTCTCCCTGTAGCTGCCAGGTGCCTGCCACAGCCTTGGGCATGGAAGACATCTCCCCTTCTCATGGCCCTGCTGTCCCAGTCCATGGTGGATAGGCTACCATCAAGGACCCATAACATACATGCCATGATGCATTTGGTACTTGGATGAAGTGGGCAAAAGACTCTCCCCCATCAGTTCACCCACCAAATATACCATGGAGTTGCCAGCCCAGGGAAAGGATGTCTACCACTTTGTCCTGCTTCCAGATGCTATGAGGCATAAGCTGACCATGAACTTCCCATGTTTGCTCAAATGCTACTACTCAGGCCAGAAAGGGACAATAGAATGCTACCTACAGCATCTCCCCAACCTCCTCTTTGCCAACGCAAGCTGGTTGCCACCTTGCAGAGGACTACAGCAGTCAGGAAATGCAGACAGGGTGCAGAAGGCTGAATGTGGCCAGGGTGTCAAAGACTGGGGAGCCCATAGCTATGAACCCAAGCTGGGGAAGTGATAGAAGGGACCAGGAGTAAGCTGGGGCTCCAGTTCCCCAACACATACTCCTTTGTGCCATCATACTCACGTACAAAATACAAATTCTAAGACAAAATTATTAAGAATTTCATAATAGCTACAGAGCATCAGGCCCCAAATGTGGGGCACTTCTGAGCAGGAGATGTATGATTGCACTGGTCCCACACCTGTGAAGCCAGCTCTGCCAGCAGACCATGGAATTTGAAGAGAAGTATCTTTGTCAAGCCACAAAAAGTTTGTTACACTTTTCCTCTAGGGCCATGGGTGCCTACTCTTTATGTTTCATAAACTAGTAGTGTACCGGGGTACTCATGTCTCTAGGAAAATTTGTTTCAAGGAAGGTGATTTCCTCTATCCACCTAGGCATAGAGGTAGCTGGCAGCTTTTTATCAAAAACATTAGAATAATAATAACAACAACAACAATAAATTCTGTATCACCAAGCACTGTAGTTAGGAAAAGCATAGGCTCTAAGAAATTGAAACTTTTTGAGGAAAGCAATTAAATCATTAGTAGGCTAAAATAGCAACAATAATGCTAAACACACAGACAAGGGCCACTTCAATGGTGTCTCAATACAAGCAAGGATTTCACAAGCACATTTGTATTCATTCAGATGTGATTACTGCTCTTTTAACTGAATTTGGTAGAAAAGAGAATATAAATGCCTATTTTTTCAAGTGTCAGAAGAGAAAACGTGTCCTCCACATTCCCTCTCCCCGCCCCCCACAGGGTGCCTTAAATCCTTGGAATTTCCTACATGATAACAATGATAAAGTTGTCTCAGTATTTATAACAAAACCCTTTCAACCACACCTGAGTATATGTTAATGAAGTGACCTTTGGAAAGGGCCTAAGGCTGGGGGCTGACCAGTGGGGAGAACCAACCATGTGATTAGAGGGTTGAAACTTTCAGTCCTATCCCCAGATCTCTGGGAAGGGAAGGGAAGCTGGAGATTGAGTTAAATACCAATGGCCAGTGATTTAGTCCATTGTGCCTATGTAATGAAGCCTCCATAAAAACCCAGAAGGACAAGGTTCAAAGAGCTTCCAGGTTTAGGAAACTGACGTTCCTACATGCCACCTTGCTAGGCCCCAAACTTTACGAAAACAGAAGCTCCTTTGTTTAGAACCTCACCCTATTTATCTCTTTACCTGGCTATTAATTCCTATCATTTGCCGCCCTATGTAATAAACTGGTAATCTAGCAAGTAAACTGGTTTCCTGAGTTCTGTGAGCCACTCTAGCAAGTTAATCAAACCCCAGGAGAAGGTAATGGGAATCCCTGATTTATAACTAGTGGGTAACAATCTGGGCTTATAATTGGCATCTGAGGTAGAGGACAGTCTTGTGGAATTGAGCCACTAATCTGTGGGATCTGATCAAATCTCTGGACAGACAGCGTCAGAACTGAGTTTTGTTGGACATCCAGCTGCTTGGTGGTGTGGGAAATCCCACACCCAGCCAACCATCCCTCACTGTAATTGGTGACCAGAATCATGATATGGTATGTTTTATTAGAAGTTATCAAGTCATATTGGCCAAAGTTTTCTGATGATCATCAAAAAACAAATATTAATTGGGTTATGGACATTGGGGAGGGTATGTGCTATGGTGAGTGCTGGGACAGACATGTACCCCTGGGGCAAATAATACATTATATGTTAATAAAAATAATTAATTAGAAAACCTTAAAATAAACAACCTACAGCTTAATGAGGAGGCTCAGCTTTACTTCTTAATTAAACAAGGGCTGGTAAGGAGCAGAGAGAATTCTTTTTCTTCCTTCGTCTCACCTCCTTTCTCTTTCCATCTATACACATTACATTTCAAATATCTCTGAACTGCACCACCTTTTCTCTAAAACATTATTTTAGTATGTTTGATAGGAAGCATATCTGACTATGACCTTGATTCATATGATTTGAACTTAATGCTCTATTTATGTTGTAATGTCAACATTGAGGTTATTATGGTTTCATTACATATGTATCAGGCTATAGCATGTGTTGGTCATTGGTTCAAGTTGTAGCAATAAGGATACTAGAGAAACAAAAAAGTATATTAATTTTATAAGAAATAAATCATTGTGAAAACATTCAATTTTATGTCATGGTCTGTTTATTATTTCAAAATTCCCTTCCATAATGTCAATGGTTTTAATTTTAATATCTGAATGTTTACAATACACAAACAGTTTTGTGACTATTCCAATAATAAGAAAACTAACATTAAATGAACATAAAAGGGAAAATTTTGCTATCTACTACTTTGGAGGATTATCCTATCAATATGCTTAATCTAATTAGTACATGATTATGTGACTCTCTGCCACTGTGTTTCTTTGCTATCTTTGGAGGGAAAATTCCTTTTCAAATCCTAGCTTCAAAGAGCTTTGATAGGTCTTCAGGGCTTCAGTATACTTTAGTATACTTTAATAATTCTGACCTCGATTCCAGAGGCTTCCATACACTTGAGTAAACCTCTTCCATGGCCCCACGTTGAAATTTGTCTTCAACCAATGCTAATGCTTAACCCCAAAATACCTCTGACTACAGGTTTCTATCATGCCAGCTCTCTCATTGCTCCCCCACTTTTAGTCTTAGACTACATGCCCTTGACTTGTCCATTGACCCTACTGGCCTCATATCCTTCCCTATTTAAATTGAACCCTATGGTTTATCTCTTGATGACCATTTCTCTCTACCAAGTTTAACTCCCTAGATTTTGTGTCTAATTTCATAAGAACTTCAACACAATTTATAAATTTTTTATTAGTCCTTTGTTTTCTCCTTCATGTATATACTTAACATTCACCTGTGCTCCTAATCTCACCCTAACCTCCTCATTTTCCACAGATGGTCTTGCCTTAAATGCCACTGCATAAGTTAAGTCTAAATCATCTTCCTCCTTTTCTTCATGCTCAGAGAAAGAGCATGGTTAATTCTGTACCCTAATCATCACCTCCTGCCTCCCCAAATTTCCACTTCCTTGTAGACCTTGCTCCAACTATTTCTATGTATCTCTCCTGAATGTTCATCCTCTCTCTCTCTACTAGGTCTTTTTTTTTTTTTTTTCAGATTATAGTATGCTCAACTTTCAGCCATTTTTTTTAAACAACACAACAAAAAAACCATCTTCTCCTGGTCCCATAGTCATGACACTTTTTCCTACCTAATGCATGGGTTTTCCTACCTAATGCATCTTATTTATCTTCACCTCATTAAATCCAAATTACAGTGCATGTATAATTTTCTTAAGAGAAATCATTCTTGCTGCCCAAGACTGATCATTTCCTTTGTCAAACACTTTCAATAAACTGTGTTCCCTTCATCCAGAGAATTATCTCAATTCATAGTTATATATAATTTAGCATGATTCATTTACAAATTTTCCTCCTCACCACTCTCAAAACTTTGGGAGAACAGGCATGTGTCTGTTTTTTTGTTCATCTTTTTCTACATAAGAATTTATTGTTTTTACATTATAATATTTTTGTTTCCAGTAGAAATTTATTTTTTTTGTTTTCTTTTTTTATATATTAGTCACCATATAGTACATCATTAGTTTTTGATGTAGTATTCCATCATTCATCATTTTGATAAATACCATCCCTCTAATATATTACACAGAACCTAGAATGTATTTGGTGTTCAATAAAGTTTATAAAGGAATGGATAAGTTCATTGACTATTTCTCATAGATCCCTCTCTTAAAAGCATATCATACCTCCTTAATCCAGAAAAACTAATATGAGTCTTTCAGTTAAAACAGAACACCTAGTTTTTTCTTCATATTGGCAATGCTAAAAAAGAGCATATGTAGAAAGAAAAAAAGTCATTGACTTGGGAAATGGTAAGCCAATTCTCTGCCATTGTGGGAAATGAATTTTTTGAAGTTTCTTTCTTCCTCTGAAACATTTAATTTTCAGATTATTGCCCACTAAAGTGAGTAATAGGCTATTTCTAAAGGAAATCTTTGAAAATTTTTGGTTTGGGTGCCTGGGTGGCTCAGTCATTAAGCGTTTGCCTTTGGCTCAGGTCATGATCCCAGGACCCACGGATGGAGTCCCAAATTGGGCTCCCTGCTCAGCAGGAAGCCTGCTTCTCCCCCCTGCCACTCCCCCTGCTTATATTCCCTCTCTCACTGTGTCTCTCTCTATCAAATAAATAAAATAAAATCTTCTAAAAAAATTTTTTTGTTTTATATATCTACAAATATTTTGAAATCTCTCCCATTTATTAAATTCCTATGTGACAAATGTTAATTTGGCCTATTGACTTGTTTCAAGGCAATATACTATGTAACAGATCATACATCCACAGTGATCTTCATTCCTGAATATGACTACTTCAATATGCCAGAAAAAAAGTTTTCTTTGACAGAAGGAAGCTTAGCCAGCCCAACTTCAATTTCACATTGAAGCTAGGACTTTGATACCATTTAAGTCCCCTAATGAAAAGATGATGAATGCAGTATAAAAATATGATAATAGATTGTCTATTTTTAGTGAGAAATTTTAATAATCTATCAATAATTAATTTTTCATTGATTTTACATGTGCCTTTTTTCCAGAAGATATGATTTTGGTTCTTTCCCACAGAGGTTTAAAATTTTGTCTTTTTCAATACTCTTCTATTCCTATAATGCATTGTCCATCAAAGTATCTGCCTTGGATTTGTCTAAAAGGATGAAAAAATAACCCTTTAAAAATAGTGTATTATGAATTTACCAAAATAAAACTGCCATCAGAGAAAATATATTCCTCTTCCTCTCTTTATTTATTTATTTTTTTCTTACATGAACACGAAGTAGTAGGCTTAGCTGGTCCTCCAATAGTTCTACCATAGAATAAATTTAAGTTAAATTCCTGAGATACGTTTTAGCTGGTATTTCTATTTCTACAGACATGATCATGTAGACAGATGTTTAAACTAATAATAATATAAACCTTAAGGAAAACATTTAGCTAAACATATGTAGCTGGACTTTAGATAAAGAGTTCAATTATGTATTACTGTGTTAAAAGTAATACTACTAAGCAAAAGAGAGTCCTCTTTGTAAGTCCTCATTGTGTTAAGTTCTCATTATGTTAAGTTTTGTGTCCAGAGAACTGATATTTACTAAGGCTTCCTGATGACATTTAGCAACAATGCTAACTGTAAGAAAGGAGACATACCTCAGCAAAATATTTGGCTTATAAACATTTAGGGAATTAAAGAGTTTGTAAGTGGTTATTAACACAAAAAGATGCATAGCTAAGGAAAGGAAAACGAAGTAGGGACTATTACTGTTTCTCATAGTTAGCACATAAGCAAAAAAATGTGGATTATAAATATGGTATATGTATAGATGTGCCTTTAAAGACACATTGTGGTGAAGCCAGCATCAAAATACGCTCAGAGCACTGGAGTACACCCTTTCTAGTGATAGCTATACACCATTAACGTACTAACAAAGGTACCACCTCAATTTGCCTTGAAACTCCTAGCTTATGCCAAACAAGAGTCTTCTTTGAAGAGTGAAACCAGGCAGCATATGTTGATGTGCAAAACTAATACTGTATGGTGATTCCTCAAAAAAAAGTTAAACATAAAATTACCATATAGTTCAGGAATTCCACTTCTAAAATTGGGCATATAGAAAATAATTGAAAACAAAAACTCAAAGAGATATTTACACACCAATGTACAGCATTACTCAAATGACATTATTCACAATAGCTGAAAGATGGAAAGACCCAAATATCCATCAACAAATGCATATATTTTAAAAAATGGGGTACATTCATTCAATGGAATATCACTCAGCCTTAAAAAGGAATGAAATTATGACACATGCTACAGCATGGATGAAATTTAAAGAAGTGCTAAGTGAAATAAGCTGGTTGCAAAGGGACAAAGATTACATGATTCCATTTATATGAGGTATCTAGAGTAGGCAAATTCACAGAAACAGGGAATAGAATGACAGATGCTAGGGATGGGGAGAGGAGACAAAGGAGCTGTTGTTTAATGGATACAAAGTTTCAATTTGGAAGATAAGAAAGTTCTGGGGATGGATGGTGGTGATGGTTGCACAACAATATGAGTGTACTTAATGTCACTGAATAGTACACTGAAAAATGATTAAATGGTAAATTGCATGTTATATATATTTTGCCATTTTTTATAAATCTCATAAAATAGATGTTAGGCATATACCATTTAGAAAATTCAGATAAGCATAAAATTCTTATAATTTTACCAATTTCATATAACCACTGTTAACATTATTGGGGGGAAACCCTAATACTAACAATTATGCTGAATGTGACATGACTATTCACACCCCTTAAGGAAAAAGTAGAACAGTTTAAGCAAAACCAAATTGAAATGGATCTTAAAATGCATCTTTTACATATGAAAAACAGAAACAGAGGGGCGCCTGGGTGGCTCAGTGGATTAAGCCGCTGCCTTCAACTCAGGTCATGGTCTCAGGGTCCTGGGATAGAGCCCCGCATCAGGCTCTCTGCTCAGCGGGGAGCCTGCTTCCTCCTCTCTCTCTGCCTGCCTCTGCCTACTTGTGATCTCTGTCTGTCAAATAAATAAATAAAATCTTAAAAAAAAAAACAAAAAACAGAAACAGAGTCCCAGAACATCTAAAGAGCTTCCTCCAACTTCATAGAATTCGAAATACAACTTGACTCTTAGCTAATATTCATTAACAAAAAATATCTGTTGCATAAATATTTTATCCTACCTGCAAAAAAGTTAATTGAAGAGTACCTGGGTAGTTCAGTGGGTTAAGCGTCAGACTCTTGACTTCTGCTCAGGTCATGATCTCAGGGTCATGAGATCAAGCCCCACGCAGACTCTACACTCAGCATGGAGTCCACTTGAGATTCTCTTCCTCTGCCCCTCCCCCACTTGCACGTGCCCAAGCTCTCTCACTCCCTAAAATAAATAAATATATCTTTAAAAAAAAGTTGAGTCCTAAACAAACTAAATCTATCCACGTCCACGGTAATCAATGTGTTTCAAAATTAAAATCTTGCTGAATAGATACAGACAACACAAGGCTTTAGCACTTTAATAATTAGCAGACAGAAAGGTTGTTGAGAGGATAATTAGAATGACATCAGAGCTTCTAGTAGGTATATGAGTACCAGAAACGATGTACATTTGAGTCCAACATGATTATTACTGCTTTGTGTTTTCATCTCTTTTTTCCCTATACATATTGATTACTCATTATCAGATAGTTTCTCAAAAGCTTAAAAGTTAATCTTTGAATTAATTAGTTGAAAGGGAAATTGATTGACACACTAAGCATAAGCCATGGCCCTAACTCACCTCATGTGGACTCACTGGAACAAGAGGAAAAATCTACTTGATCTAGGACATAGCCCTGGAAATTCAACATGGCTTGAATTTTAAATAAATATCTATACACACTCTATGAATGCAGCAAAGTTGAGATTTATTAAAAGTATGCTTTTAGGGCACCTGGGTGGCTCAGCTGGTTAAGCGACTGCCTTCAGCTCAGGTCATGATCCCAGGGTGCTGGGATAGAGTCCGGCATCTGGCTCCCTACTCAGTGGGGAGCCTTCTTCTCCCTCTCCCTCTGCCCCTCCCCCTGCTTGCTCTCTCTCTCTCTGTCAAATAAATAAATAAAACCTTAAAAAAAAAAAAAAGGAGTATATTTTTATTACCCACATGGTCAAAAAAAGAGTGTAGGTTTTTTAAGTACACATACTGCATTACTTACCTCACAAACTCACCAACCTGTTTTTTGTTGTGTGGATAATCCCATTCACATTTCTCTCTCTCTCTTTTTTTTAAGATTTTATTTATTTATTGGGGGGCGGGGAGCAGAGGGAGAGGGAGAAGCAAACTCCCCACTGAGCAGGGAGTCCAATTCAGGGCTTGATCCCAGGACCCTGAGATCATGACCTGAACTGAAGGCAGACACTTAACCAACTGAGCCACCCAGATGCCCCCTTTTACATTTCATATCCCAGAGAAAGGCTAAGTAATTTGTTACTTTTAAAAAACCCTCCCCTCTCAAAAACAAACAAACAAACAAAATATCATGGTGACATTTCTTGGTAAGGCCCCAACATTCTTAAGGTATAAGAGAATACAATAGTAACTTATCCAGAAAAGGAATGTGCACTCTTTCAGTGATCCTTGACCTCATTTGTGACTGTTTCCTCCTTCCCTGAATGCTTATTATCCCCATGACCCCAAAGGAGAAATGACTCATCCCCTTAAAGATGAACTTTTCAGGGTATTTATTATTTGAGATTTGGCTGACTCACACATACAATGGAATGTTTTGTTTTTCTTCCTTTGATTTGTTTTATTCAGAGGTTCCCGATCATGATCTTTTTCACCTCCCATGACTCGTACATGCTTTTCCTTAGGAAGAAATGCTCTTCCTCAAACACCACTTTCTTGATGACCACCCATGTGTCCTTCAAGTCCAAGTTAATAAGAAACCTCCTCTGAGAAGTTTTCAGGCTCATTGGATTTTCTTTTTAACATTTTACTTATTCATTTGAAAGAGACAGAGAAAGCACAAGCAGGAGGAGGAGCAGAGGGAGAGAGAGGAGATCCCTCGCTGAGCTGGGAGCCCGACATGAGGCTGAATCCCAGGACCTGGAGATCATGACCTGAACCAAAGGCAGACGCTTAATCATCTGAGCCACCCAGGTGCCTCTCTCATTGGATTGATCACACGTATCAGGGTGTCTTGACACAGGCATCTATTGTTCACTTACTCCACTATACTGCAATATTTTCACATTCATAGAGGAAAGAAATATGTGCTCTTCTACTTACTACACCACCGCTCTTCTTTCAGGGAAAAAAATTTTTTCACCTCTGTATTAATTGCACCTAAAACAGTGAGTGTCATGTACTAACAGTTCCCCAATTAGTTTTTCTTCAATGTTGATTATTTAA
This sequence comes from Martes martes, assembly GCF_963455335.1. NCBI lineage: Eukaryota > Metazoa > Chordata > Mammalia > Carnivora > Mustelidae > Martes > Martes martes. The sequence goes on from NC_137889.1 coordinate 110,965,483, forward strand.
TTCCAAATTCTAAAATGTAATCTATTACCTTACTAGAGGGGCTGAGACTCAAACTTAGCTCTGTGTCTTCAGTAATTCCCCTTCAGTATGCTATCTGTTAATCTGTTCACTAAACCTCATTTTTTTTTTCAGCTTCTTGACCATACAGTTAGACTTCACTTCCCAATAATACGTAAGTAGAAGTGAAATATGACACTTTAAGGCCTGGTCCCTAAAAATTTTCTACCACTTACTTCTTCTCCTCTCTTCTGGCTAGATTCAGTAGAGGAATCCAAGACCCTAGAAAATGGCAGAGCCATGAGATAGGTCCCTAAGTCACCACATGGAAGAGACCAGATATACCCAAGTAGAACCATTGTGAGAGCAAGACATACTTTTATATATCTTTAAACTCTTATTTGAAGCTTTTGTTCATCAACTTGCCCACTCGATGCACTTCCAGAATTGTAATTTTCATACTTTTGTTCCTGAATTTTTAAAAGATATATATATACATACACACCATATGGAAATTTAAAGACGGAAAAGGAATAAAGAAGAGAAATAATCCTCACCATTCAAAGATAAACACTATTTTATTTTTGTTTACATCTTCACAGTTTTCTTTTTGAGGGGTCCAGGGGGATGACAGGTGTGGATATAGTAGAGAAAACAGAGATCTTATTTGAAAGATGGAAGTAGAGGTTTTCTTATGAAGAGAACTATTTCTGCTCCTTAATGGATTATTTCACTGTGAAGTGATGACCCCCAGTTTATAGTATGGAAAACAGAAAAATGAAAAATTCTATTCATTTGCATAATAAGTAAAAGAATTTTGAGATTCCCTGGGCAATGTAGCAGCTTAAGAGAGGAGTGAAGGAGCCAGGAGCAAGAGAGAATAAAAGGAGGCTGGTGAGAAAGGGAAAGTTTCCATCAGGATAGGATAACACCAGGACCTGGAACAGCAATACCCCTGAGAAGTTCCCAGCATTGGGAATTCCCAAGACACACTGAAGAACAAGAATGTCTACTATTCACGCTTACATTGCTGCCACGTTGTGTCTTGCTAGCCTAGAATGCAAACCCCTTTCTACCCCTGAATATAACCCCGTTAGACCCCTGGAAATTTAAAAAAGTCTCACCTACATGAATGCATGTATGAGTTGTGTTTTAAGAAAGTTAAGGGAAATGGCAAGATGTAAGATACAATTGAAATTACAGTCTCTGAGGAAGCAGGACATCAGAGCAAGAGAGAACTAGGAGAAACATAGGACTCTTTCCTCCTACATAACATGTCATATACATTTGCTCAATCTTTAATGTCCCTGAAAATACGCTTTCTAATGGCTGAATGCCATTCCAGTGTATGACCACACCATTTTCTTAACTTTGCCCCATTTGGTGTGCTTAGATTGTTTCCAGTTCCCCACTATTACACATAGTTCCTCAGTAAACATCCTCTTACGTAAAATTTGGGTTCCAATCCATTATTTCCTGACTTAGTCAAGGCTCTTTTTGTTGTAATGAACAAAAGTCCACTCAAATCTGCTTAGGTTCATTTGTAATGAATAAAAATCCACTCAAATCTGTTAAGAAGTACAACTTCACATAAGGATCCAGGATTACTGCACAAAACCACAACCTCGTGTAATCAGCCTGAGAAACAGGGGAGCTGTAAAATCACCAGCAACTGCATCTCAATGCTTCTTCCCAAGGACACCCATTGTCACATATCTCTGTCTCTATGCACGTATGAGAGAGAGAATTTACTATTAATATTAATATTACATAAACTATAAAAGATATACAGCAGTTTCTACTCCATTTCACCTAAGAAATTGCTAAATGTCCTATAACTAATGACCAGGCTACTTTCCTTACAAGTCCTATGTCCTATACTTTTTAGGTCTCTTTTTCTCACATATATTCGTATTCCATGTGTTTACAGTGGGAAACTGACTTTGGGACCACATTCAGTCCTACTCATTCAAAGTTTACAAATTACAAAAATGGCTACTTAATACATGCACTCTATCTTTCTCACCTGAGTGCTCTGTCCTTCGAGAATGCTTACTACATTCTGTCTGCAAAAGGAGGCTTCTTCAGTATAAGGGGTGGGGAAGGGACAGGAATCTGCATCTTCTCCATAATCCTTCACCTTTCCTGTCCTGGTAGCCACATTGGGATCTTGAACCTAGCAAGCATTTGACTTCATCCTTTTTCACTACTTTGGTTTTTCTATTCTTTTTGTGGTCCACGGAGGTGTCTGTCTTGTTTTTGAGTTAGTCATGCTCTTTCAGGTATCTCCTTAAAAAATTATCTATCACTGAATGGATAAAGAAGATGTGGTATATATACACAATAGAATACTATGCAGCCATCAAAAGACATGAATCTTGCCATTTGCGACGACGTGAATGGAACTAGAGGGTATCATACTTAGCGAAATAAGTCAATCGGAGAAAGACAACTATCATATGATCTCTTTGATATGAGGAAGTGGAGATGCAAGGCGGGGGGGGTGGAGGGAGGTAGGAAAAGAAAAAATGAAAAGATGGGATTGGGAGGGAGACAAACCATAAAAGACTCAATCTCAAAAAACAGACTGAGGGTTGCTGGGGGGAGGGGGGACGGGAGAGGGTGGTGAGGAAATGGACATTGGGGAGGGTATGGGCTATGATGAGTGCTGTGAAATGTGTAAACCTGGCGATTCACAGACCTGTACCCCTGGGGATAAAAATACATTATATGTTTATTAAAATAAAAAAAAGAAAAATTAAAAAAAAAAAAGAAAAAAATGATCTATCATTGATCTTTGATGCAGAGAGGATGTATCATAGCCTGGAAGTCCCCCCACTTAATGCTTCTCTTCCTTGTACCTATTGACTTTCTCTCCACCTAAAACATTCTAACATGGGGGTCTTCCCCCAGGGTCTAGAGAAGGAGGGCATGGGCTGGGAAGTACCACAAACTATGTGTCTACACATCCTTAGAATAAGTTCCTAGAAGTGGAATCTCTGTCTCAAAGGTATGATAGTTACACATTTTGATATATATTGCAAAATTGTCCTCCAGAATAGTTAAATCAAGTTATGCTTCTACTAGCCGTATGAGAGAGTAGCCAACACTATGTATTCTCAGGAGCTATGATTTAAATTGGCATTTATTCAACATTACATCTGTCGTGGTCGAAGTCCTGCATTACCTTCCCCATTCGTCATCATAGTCATACTTCAGGGAAAACAATGTTGAGATAATAGCATGGCACTTCCTGGATGCCAGTCAGAGTTCTCTTCCCATCAGTGTGCATCTTTGGACTACCTTCACATTCTTGCATGAATGCAACTGAGCATATGAGATGTGTAATATTGTGATTTATAATAAATACGTATTTGATCTTCATCCCTGTTTCTGAAACAGAGTTTCTTTTAAAACCTTCGAAATTTCCTGAATGATAAGAGCCACACAGGTGTAGATATTCATAACAAACCCCTTTTAACCACACCTGAGTTTATATTAAGTCACCTGAGGTGACTTTTGGAAGGCACATCAGGATGAGGGCTGGTTGCCAGGGGAACCAACCATGTGATTAGAGGGTTGGAACTTTTAGTCATACCTCCAGATCTCTGGAGACAGGGGAGAAGAGCTGGAAGTTGAATCACTTGCCAATGGTTGTTGATTTACTCAATCATGACTGTGCAATAAAGCCTCCATAAAAACCCAAAAGAACAGGGTTCAGAGAGCTTCTGAATTGGTTAACAGGTGGGGCTTCTGACAGAGTTGCACACCCAGAGAGCATGGAATCTCCATACCCCTTTTCACATACCTTGCCCCATGCATCTCTTCTACCCAGCTGTTCCTGAGTCATATCATGTTATAACAAACTGGTTGTAGTAAGTAAAATGTTTCTTTTATTTCTTTAGCCTCTCTATCAAGTTAATTGAACCCAAGGAAAGTATCATGGGAACCTCTGATCTACAGCTTGTCAGTCAGAAGCATAGGTGACAACCTGAACTTGCAACTGGCATCTGAAGGGTCAGAGGAGAAGAGGGAGTCTTGTAGGACTGAGCCCTTAACCTGTGGGGTCTGATACTATCTCCAGGCAAATAGTATCAGAATTGAGTTAATTGCTTGGTAGTGTTGGAAAAAATATATACTGTATAGGATGTCTAGTTAGTATTACATAGAATCTATGGACTAAGCAATTAGTATTTTAGTACAAATTTTACCAGGATATCTGATGCTAAATTCAGGTCACTTAACTTCCTAAAGGCATATAAGCATGTGCTTATTTTTATTATTTATTATGTATTGTTATTTATTATATACTTTATAAGTATTTATAATAAATAACATTATTTATTATTATTTATTACTTCCAGACTAAGCACTAAGGGCTTAAAGGAAATTTTATTAGAAAAAAATAAATGTTATTAGAATATACAATGTCAAATTCAGGTGAAATGTCTTTCTTTTTTTTTTAATTTTCTTATTTTTTTATAAACATATAATGTACTACTAGCCCCAGGGGTACTGGTATATGAATCACCGGGTTTACACACTTCACAGCACTCACCATAGCACATACCCTCCCCAATGTCCATAACCCCATCACCCTCTCCCTACACCCCTCGCCCCGGCCCCCCTCAGTTTGTTTTGTGACATTAAGAGTCTCTTATGGTTTGTCTCCCTCCCAATCCCATCTTGTTTCATTTATTCTTTTCCTACTGCCAAACCCACCCCATTGCATCTCCACTTCCTCATATCAGGGAGATCATATGATAGTGTCTTTCTCCAATTGACTTATTTCGCTAAGCATAATACCCTCTAGTTCCATCCACGTTGTCGCAAATGGCAAGATTTCATTTCTTTTGATGGCTGCATAGTATTCCATTGTATATATATACCATATCTTCTTTATCCATTCGTCTGTTGATGGACATCTAGGTTCTTTCCATAGTTTGGCTATTGTGGACATTGCTGCTCTAAACATTCGGGTGCACGTGCCCCTTTGGATCACTACATTTGTATCGTTAGGGTAAATACCCAGAGTGCAATTGCTGGGTCTTAAGGTAGGTCTATTTTCAACTTTTTAAGGAACCTCCATGCTGTTTTCCAGAGTGGTTGCACCAGCTTGCATTCCCACCAACAGTGTAGGAGGGTTCCCCTTTCTCCACATCCTTGCCAGCATCTGCCATTTCCTGACTAGTTAATTTTAGCCATTCTGACTGGTGTGAGGTGTTATCTCATTGTGGTTTTGATTTGTAATTCCCTGATGCCGAGTGATGTGGAGCACTTTTTCATGTGTCTGTTGGCCATCTGGATGTCTTCTTTGCAGAAATGTCTGTTCATGTCCTCTGCCCAGTGAAATGTCTTTCTAAAAGCAATGTTTACAACCATCCAAAACAATTATACAAGGTTTGAAAAGATTGTGTTCAGAATATAAGAGACTTAGTAGAGTCCCTCTGTCATTTCCCCTAACCTGGCCAGACCACCTCCTGGATGCACATGGCCAAAAACTCACACACTTGTCCATAAGGAACTGGGAAGCGATGCTCACTGAGTATACCCAGCCTAACATATCCCGATTTGTTTTCTGTTTTGGGTGGGGTTTTTTGGAGAATGCATTCTTTTCATTTTTCTCAGTACATTATAATTTTATAAGAACGAGGATCAAAGGACTCATCTCCACCTAGCCCCCATGGAACCATTATAGTACTTGTACATACATTATGTCACTGAATACTCATAATAACATTTGAGTAGATATTATTATTCTGCCCATTTTACAAATGAGTAAACTAAACTTATAAAAGTAACCAATATAAATTGTTGTTTCTGCCCTAAGGCTCAATTTCTCCCTGCTAGTGATGTTTAGCCTAGATTTTGTTTTGTAGCAAGTTTTTCTTGTTAATCCATGGAATGAAGGTAGTATGGACTCCACACACTTTTGGGGGTGTCTGCGTGACTCAACATGGGTCATTCTGCTATCTTCTGGTCACAGAGAATGCTTCAGGGATAGAAAGGAGTAACTTCTTCCTCACTCTTGATCTTTCCCTTATGTTTTGAGGACATTCAAATATTGTAACCAGTCCTCGTTTTCCCCTTCCCTCACACCACCTCAGTAGAGGTGCAGAGATTTATCTAATTGTTACAGTTGAGAAAAGAACACAGGGCATGTTCACCTCAACAACTTCAGGGATTGTCTGTAGAGCTAGTTCTGTGAGAACACAGAGTCTGCTTTGCTCCCACAGGGACAGGTTGAGTGAGCTCTTACAGTGTGAAAAATAGCTGCAGGAAAGGTCTGGGCCACTGTACAGTTGCTATGACCGGGTAGTTAATCTGCAACACCTTCAAGTTCAGTTATCAAACCTATTTTACCCTCATACTAGAATAATCCTCTAAATTATCTTTCCCCACTAATAAGGGTAATGTTTTATTTCTCTGCTTTATTAGGCCAAAGAGGTACATGGCCCAATAAGAGCTAATCCTCAAGCTAGGAGAAGGGTAATAGGGAGGAAGGAAGCAACACTGTTCTTTCCCGCTGGACTTGAATGGGGGAGGATATGAGCCTGTAAGTCTGTAAAAGGAAGGCAGCCCAAATCAAGGATAAAAGCCAGGTTCTGCTAACATCAGGTGAGTTCCTAAAATCAGTTACTCCTGAAGATCACTCTGTAATTTAGACTTCTAGATTAATAATCCAACATATTTCCTTTATTACTTAAACTGAGATGAGTTGGATTTTCAGTCACCTCCAACAGAAAGAGTCCATACACAGGAATTAGCAAAGGAATATTAAGTAAGAAAACATAAGATAATCGATTGGGGAGTTTGGAGATGGAGGTTCAGGCTGGAATGAACTTCCTAGAGAAGATCTTAGTTTGGATCAGTTGAAGACACAATCAATGAATGATCACTATTACATGCTAAACACAATGATGAATAACACAAAGTCTCTACCCTCAAGTTATTAACTCTAATTGACTGGGGGAAGGTGAACACTAAAAGGCTCTTTCCATATGAAGTGGCAGTTTCAACAGCAGAGCCATTCTCACAGTGAGCTATGAGGTTCCAGGAGAGAGCCTCCATCCATGGGGACTGGTGTGGAGATTGTGAGAAGCCAACACCTGAACTGCTCCCTGAAAGGAATAGGACTAGGAGTTGGCTGTGAGAAGATGGCAGCATAGGGCTTTCCAGACAAAGGGAAATGAAGTTGCTTAAGCAGAGAAGTATAAAGTAATATGATGTTAGGGGGGAGGAGTGGGGTACTGACTTAGGCTTGTTGGACCCTAAAGGATGAGGAGGAAGATGGAAACGTGTCACATATCTGGAGCATTAGATGCACATAGAGGAAGAGTTGAATCCATGTCAGAAAAATAGGTTGTCAGCAGACTTCAGAGGACCCAAAATGCCGTGAGGGACAATGAAACTTAGCCCTTACAATAAGTAATGAGATGAAACTGAAGCACAGAGTTTAACAGAGAATTACATGACAAAAGCCATGTTTTTAAAAAATAATCTGGCAACAGACTACAGCATAGATTGGATGCCAAAATACCAGTTAGGAGACTATTATATTGGTCAAACTGAGAGGAGGTGAGGACCTGAACTATATAGAACTAAAGAGGGAATTGATGAAAGAAGTAAAGCTAACTACCAGTATTTGCTCTAATCCTATAGTAGTTGGCTTAAAAGTAGGTATCATGAAGAAGTTTTTCGTCTCCACTTGTATAATGGTTATATGTGAATATGTTTTTCACCATGTAGTTTGCAAGTTCTCAAACACAGGGTCTATGGCTGGTTCTTTGTGATTCTCTTGGCACATAGTAGGTATTTAAAAAATAGTATAGGCTTTAATTGAATTGTCAAATCCAGTTTTGCTGGTTTTATTATTTTTTATCTTCTTCAAATATGAGTCTATGTTTATTTGACAAGGTTTTATTGTTTGCATTGTTATAAAAGTAAACAGGAAAATGAGTTCAGTAGGGCACCGGTCCAGGAGAGAGAATATACATTGATCCCAGTATTGTTTACAAAATAACCATAAGGAGATATTTAATCATATTTATCTACTAAAGTTCACCAAGATAAAAAATGAGAATGTTCTTTTACAAGATACATGGAAACTTCACATTAAAAAGACTGAGGGGGGATAAGAAGCAGTCCTTGTCAAAAAAATCACAAGGGAAAATGAAGACAGTAATAACTATTACATAGATCATTTTCTTAAACTTAGGATTCAGATACCATAAACCCAGGGAGTTTTAAGGTTTTTGGAAGAGACCTAGAGTTTAATAAATAAATAAGTGGCCATTCTCAAGGTTATTTCTTTTACCTAGATTTTTTTTTTTTTTCTAATTGAGAAACCTGATTAAAAGAAAATCAATTTTTAAAAAAGTAAGCTTTGGGGGCACCTGGGTGGCTCAGTTAGTTAAGGGCCTGACTCTTGATTTCAACTCAGGTCATGATCTCAGAGTGTTGGGATCAAGCCCTGTGTCAGGCTCCATACTCAGCATGGAATCTGCTTAAGGATTCGCTCTCTCCCTCTGCCCCTCCCCCCTCTTTCTCTCTCAAATAAATAAATAAATCTTTTTAAAATGATAAAAGTGAGCTCTGGTACCACTACCATTAACTACACCACCAATAACTGAAGCCAACCCCTTGATCTTGCTAAAGCTATGAGTGCTCTCACCTTCTGGCAAATATCTTGTGGATTAACGCAGTTCATGAAGAAATTGCCATTTCAGGTAATGTCTGGAATTTCTGCAATTGATAAAGCAATGGTTCTCATTTTTAAAGGACAGAGAGACTTATCTACAGTATTTGTTTTACTGAATTCAGACTATACCCCCCAGAGATTAGGATTCAACAGACTTGCTGTGGGAATCTTTCAGTGATCACACACCCTTGATGACTCTGAGGTAAGAGCTCCATGGACCATGTTTTGAAAATCATGTACTATCTAGGTTTCTTATGTCATGAATATCTGGATTAAGGTATGAATCTGACTATTACTATCTACTTAAAATATAGTGGCACAGATAAAATTTTGCTCAATGAAAAGGGAAGGCAGGAAGTGGGTAAGAGAAATACTCTCCGAAAGTAGGTGATATTTGATTAGAGATTTAAAAGATGAGAAGAAATTTTACAGGGGGAAAGGGACAAGAAGAGAAACAAAGATGAAGAAGGAAAATATATGCAGAAGAATGACAGGTAGATACGGCAAAATATAAGACTATAGATGTAGCTTGGGCTTCCGTATACAGAGCCTGATGTCCTCAGAGGAGCAGTGTACCCTGCAGGTTTGTGGTTCCCAAACACAACAGCTGCACCTGGAATCTCCTAATGTTTTTATCAAAATGTAGATTCCCAGGGCCTCCAGCAGACCCACTAGATCAAATCCCTTGAGGAGAGATCTGGATATGTGGACTTACAAGAAAGGCCCCCAGGCACTCTGATTAGCAGACAGTATGGGAACTACCAGTAAACGAAGGGCTTGTTGAAACTGAGACTCTAGGTCCTTAAGAGAATATAGCATTTGAGAATTGATATCAGGAAACATCCAACCAGCAAAGCAAAATATAGTCAAGAAGAAGTTCCAGAGCCAGAAATAAGGCAGTCAGAAAATTTCCATAGAGTAAAGGATATATTATAAAGATGAGAGTTAGATAAATGAGTTGGACTAAAAAAAAAAAAAAAAGCAGAAGATGTGGACACAGAAGGCAGTTTCTAGAATAAAGACAATGTGAGACAGATAAGTGTCCTATGAGAAATGAAGCAGAGGTAAACTTCCTGAACCGTACAAGGTACTGTCCGCAGAGATGGTTTAACAGCATCCTTAGCTGATGATGAAAAAAATATGGTTCATATCAGAAGTTGAAAAGACAAATCTAAGAAAAAAAATCTGAATTGCAGTTTGTGGAGATTTTGATTCAATAGGAACCTGAATTTTAATCAACAGAATAGAGAAAAGAGGCACTGAATCATCAAAGGAAAAAAGGTAGTGTGCTGTCACTGATAGTTTTATTAATTACATAGGCTTAGGATTCAACTCAGTTTCCCTTCAATTATCTAGAACTGTTCTTAAAACTACCAGTAGATGGTGCCAGGGTTTTGGTAAAGAATAACGGTAACACCAATGACTGTAAATTCAATGCCTTGTTTTAAAAAAGAAAAACTTGTGTTAAAGAAAGACTAAAACCAAATAAGGAAAAACCAGATTGATATCCGAAGACTTCTTTCTTGTCCAAGACTTATATTACTCCGATTTTTACGCTACTGTAGTTTTAACTTATGACCAAAAAATTGCATAACCTAGCCAGAAATGAAACAGATAATGAAAACCGGAAACATAAAAACTCTGAAGAATGTTGAAAATAGTTGTCACTTAAGAAATGTGTATTTGAAAAGGAATAAATGTCACTTAAGAAATGTGTATTTGCAAAGGAATAAGATGGGATCAGGAGGGAGACAAACCAAAAGAGACTCTTAATCTCACAAAACAAACTGAGGGTTGTGGGAGGGGGAGGTGGGTAGGGAGAGGGTGGTTGGGCTATGGACTTTGGGGAAGGTATGTGCTATGGTGGGTGCTGTTAAGTGTAAACCTGGTGATTCACAGACCTGTACCCCTGGGGCTAATAATACATTATATGTTAATTAAAAAAAATTTTTTTTAATGTGTATTTGCTATAAAGCAGCTAGCTACTTTCAGTGTGTGTCATCATTTGTGGGCTTTAGGCACTTTTACTTTTATGGGCCCTTCCTCCATTATATTTATATTATATGTAAAATAAAGACAAATATGTTCCAAACTGGATTAATAATTTTTTTTCAAGTAGGCGCCACACCCAGCATGGGGCTTGAACTCATGACCCTGCGATCAAAAGTAGCATGCTCCACCAACTGAGCCAGTCAGGCACCCCCAAGCTGGATTAATTATTATTATTATATTCACATTTTCCTCCAAATTTAAAACAAAATATTTTTGTAGGCCACTAAAAGTGTCAGATGTCCTATACACTGTGTCTGTTATGCCTAATGGATAAGTCCACCCTGCCTACTTTAAGTTATCCTAAGAAACGAAACTTGGAGAGTAAAACCAGGGGGAGAGAACAAAGGTGAGAAAACAAGGTAGCCCACGCTGACCACTGCAAACATAAAATTCCTTTAAAGCTTTATGAGTTATCTTAAAATTATATTCAAATATTTCAAGAAATGTTTTAAATTACGTCCCATCAGGGGAAAAATAAGAAAAACAAAATTTCTTAGCTGATTCATTAGTCGATGCATAAGTTTCAATTGCAATGAATCTAAAACTCTCAGGAATTCATTGTTGAGGGAAGCATGGCTCAGTGTGCACACAAGACATGGGTCATGTGCAGTTGCAACAGGAAGTAGAACCAATTTATGAGAAAATATTATTTTGAGAGATCTAAGGTTTCTCTTTTGTCAAGAGGGGAAGGATGGAAAAGCAGAAGAGAGGTACTGTTCTTTTTCTCAGGATCTAATTCTGAAAAAGGAAGTTTATGACTGCAGTATTTAAGAGTCTACAGTTTTCAGTAAGGTTCTACTTTGCACAATAATATAGCAACTTTAAACATAATTCAAAATCTTAAGAATCAGAGACCTGGAAAGAAGAGCCTAGTAACTGGATTCCTGGGGAAGCAAGGAGAGCCATTCTAAGACATTCTGAGAGAAAACACAGCACGGTGAAACAGTGTGGGGTGTCCAGGAGCAGGGATCACAGTCAGGAGTATAGGGCCACTCTCCTACTGGACTGACGCCTTTGACCACCATCTGTGCTGTGGAATTTCCTTTAACTGAGCCAATCTCCCACAATTTTTTGTTAGACTTCAAGTACAATTTGGTGGAGACTATTTTCATTTTCAATTTGTCCTTCATATTTTACCTGTTAAAATAATAACTCATCAAAAACTTTCTGTATTGGCAAACAAAAAAACTCTTCATTCAAATTGGAATGGCATGATTTGCTTTTTTTTTTTAACTCTAATTTTCTTTTAATGTTCACAATTCATAGAGATTATGGGGAAAAAAAGTATTCATCTATATAACTAATTCTCTCCATAACCTTTTTCAAGAAGTTAGACCTATCCAAAGAAGAAAAAATCTTAAAAGTGGAAATAGTGGATTTCTGGATTTCCTGCTTTTAAAATAACAAGCTAATGTCAAGTTGAAATTTATTCAAATTCCAAAACAAATAATTATTTATACTTAAAAACCTTTGGCACAGAAGTACCTGTATAGGGGAGGACTTCCCAGAACCTGCTATATACATGATTCAGGAAAAAAAAAAAACTTGAAGGAGTATAACCTTTTATTGAGGAGTGATTCTCAGGGGATTTTAGTCTTGCACAAGGTCCCAAAGAGATAGTGGTGAAAGTAGCCCAGAGTATCCACTATTTTTCTGAGAGATTGTTACCCTCTCTCCCTACCATATCACCCCGTGAGAGGTAGAGAAGGAGGGACTATTGTCTGTCCACCAGCGCCTGCTCTTTCAGAGGCCAGGGGAGCAACACCACAAAATGACTTTAGAGGCAGCCCTCCAGTTCCAACCCCCAAGTCTGATCATGAGACCTGGGGAAACTGGGTGGGTGTAGGATTCCTAGCGAGTACCGACACACGGAGAAGAAACAATATGGATTGTTCATGCATCTCCAAGCAATCCTGACCTATGGCACCTCCACTCTCACTTCTGTCAATCTAACGCATGTCACACAGCATTTGGCACTTCTCTTCCATTCTGTCCATTAAGCTTGCACTACATCCATTGTGGAGAGCAAATTCCCTGATCACCAGCCATTAAGAGTAGCAAAATACAGTTTACAATCAAATTGCCTGTCTTCAGACCTGGTCTCTGCTGCTTATTGGTTATTTATTATCCATCAAATGGAGATGATGATAATAATACATCAGAAATATCTAATAAGGATTCAGTGAGATCATTCATATAAAGCTCTTAGCTCATAGCACCTGTCACAGAATAAGTTCAAAGTTATTTGTTATTCCAGGAAATAACACTTCAAGACATGTTTGTTAAGGATGGCTGAGGTCCTGTGTACCACATCGAAAGAGCTGGGGCAGAAAAGCATCCCCTAGTGCCTCAGCCAAAAACAACCTGGGAGTTATACTTTTTTTGAATCGCAGAGGTTCAACAGCAGTGAACAAGAAATAAAGGTCAGCAGCCATTTCCTCTGGAATCTGGCTAGCAATTTGTCATCTAGGAATTGGCTCAACTTGTGGGCAGAAATAAATCAATCTTCTACCACCTTACACCAGTTAGAATGGCCAAAATCAACAAGACAGTAGACAACAAGTGTTGGAGAGGATGTGGAAAAAGGGGAACCCTCTTACACTGTTGGTGGGAATGCAAGTTGGTGTAGCCACTTTGGAAAACAGTGTAGACATTCCTTAAGAAATTAAAAATAGAGATACCCTATGACCCTGCAATTGCACTACAGGGTATTTACCCCAAAGATACAGATATAGTGAAAAGAAGGGCCATCTGTACCCCAATGTTCATAGCAGCAAGGGCCACAGTCACCAAACTGTGGAAAGAGCCAAGATGCCCTTCAACAGATAAAGAAGATATATATGGGCCATATATGCAATGAATATTATGCCTCCATCAGACAGGATGAATACCCCACTTTTGTAACAACATGGACGGGACTGGAGGAGATTATGCTGAGTGAAATAAGTCAAGCAGAGAGAGTCAATTATCATGTGGTTTCACTTACTTGAGAAGCATAAGGAATAACATGGAGGACATTGGGAGATGGAAAGGAGAAGTGAGTTGGGAGAAATCGGAGGGGGAGACAAACCATGAGAAACTGTGGACTCTGAGAAACAAACTGAGGGTTTTGGAGGGGAGAGGGGTGGAGGGTTGGGTGAGCCTGGTGGTGGGTATTATGGAGGGCACGTATTGCATGGAGCACTAGGTGTGATGCATAAACAATGAACCTTGGACACTGAAAAGAAAAGAAAAGAAAATTTAAAAATAATAATAATAATAAAATAAATAATAAAATAAAAAAGAAGAAATCAATCAATCTTCCTCCCTGCAACCTTATATAACTATGTAGGGTTATTCTAACTCTCTTCTTTACCTAATCCCCACTTCCCAAAAATGTACAAAATAACTGCCTTCTGTAAGCCCTGTGGCACTTTTGAGGTGCGATCTTAAATAGCAAGGACACATATTATTCTGTTGATGCTGAATATTTTTTCCATGACAGAATTGAACAATAATGGTGGAGACATGCTCTGTACTGAAATTATAAGTAACCCCTTACTGTCAAAATTTGGCCATTATTTCCTTTCACAGACCACTTCTTATTTCACAGTAAGTTACTATACTATTATTTATAAAGCACACTTGGTCAATACTTGATTCAAATCATTGTGAAGAATAGAGTTATCTCCCATAATTTTAGTTCTACAGGTTTTCCACCATAAACAATTTGTTTCAATCAAAATAGAAAAATCCCTATCTACACAATACCATTGCTCTTTCTTAAAAAGAATAAGTCATTTCATACACATTCTTCAAGGTCTCTCAGAGATGAAGAATCAAATAGCATAAGAAATGAAGTCTGTTCCACAATTTGTATCCAGCTCATATTCACTGGGACTAGTTGGAGAATTTTTAAAAATCCTTTGCCTCAAGCCTGTGCTTCTATCCTTTAATTTGTGCTACATACCACCTAAATTGAAGTTGCCTGGATATCTGTTTTCTAAATTATTCATTCTCTCATGCACTATTAGTAGCCTAGTCACAGAAGTACTATGAAAGTTTTAGCATAATCAAGCAAACACCTTGATCTCTTCATTGATTCAAAAACATACCCATTGAATACCCTCTACCTGTGCTAGGTGTTGCTTATATAGTGACAAATAAAAGTTACTACCTCACCCTCATAAGGCTTACCGGTAAGTGGAAGAATCACATATGAGACAAATAAACAACAACAACAACAACAAAAAATATATATATATGTATATATATAATATATATACATATATATATAATTGCAAATTATAATGAGAAAAAAAAAGAAGAAGAAGAAAGAAAGGAAAGCATATGTCATTGCATATGTCATTACAACAAGGAGGCACCCAACTGATGCCAAGGGATCAGAAAAGACCTCTCTAAAACAGAATATGTCATTTCAGACCGTGGTATTCCACAGGGGGCTAGCTAGGTGATGATTTGGGGGCGGAGGGTTGTGTGTGACTGTTCTAAGCAGAGCATATGCAAAGTCCTTAGAACAACAAAGAACTTGCCACATGAAAAAACTGGGAAAGTCGAAAATGGTGGAACTTAGTGAACAATGGGGAGAATCCTATCATAAGGACTTAACCTCATATAACTTCTTTGAATTCAATTTTTTTAATCCAGAAAGTCAATTCAAAAAAACATACTGTCATAAAATTTACAGTGTGAATTTAAATTCAAGTTAAAATTATGTAAATAAGCCTGTATTCCAACCTGTCGTATTCCACAATCTCCTGTAAGCCCTCCCTCTGCTACATGATGCCTACGTCCTTTAAGTTATTTATCAAATGGTCTAAAATTAGTGCAGTACAAACATGAAATTACTTTTGTTTTTCTCTTCTTAACCATGCTCTATAAAATCTCTTGTCTATTTTAACATCTTAAAGCAGATTCCAGTCACATTCAGTTTTAATGTCTAACCTAGTCTAATCCAAATTTTAAGACTTCAGTTTCAGTCCAGTTCTGTATTGTTTTCTTTCCCTCCTGGCACCTGCCATATTTGGCCTCAATGATTTGGGAAAGAGAGGGCAATTTCAGCTCATCCACTCCTCCTGTCCCATGCCTGGCTTCCTTTTTACTCTAATGCATTGGTGAGAAAGAGGTAGGGACTCAAAAGTTGGCAAGGACTAGATCCTAAAGAATCCTCTATGTCAAACTAAAGAACCTGGGCTTTTTCTTTTAAATGAGGTATAGAAAACATTAAAAGGGAATTACACAATTAGGATTTCATTTTAGAATCGTCCATTGGCCACAATGTACGGGGTAGGTTTGAGGAGACAAGGCAAGGATTTGGATTACAAAGAAAACTCTGGTCTCCTGAAATCTCACTGACTGTTCCCTTCACAAGTTTCTTCACACAGCTTCACACATCTTCTCTCAAAATGCCACACAACCTTTGTTGGCTTTGAAATACCCCTAAAAATTCTTTCTCTGGACTTGGGCAAGCCTGACCAATCATTTTTAAGGTTTATTAAACACCAATATGGGAGAAGTGGCATTTTTGCTTGATCCAACTTGGCTGTAAGATAGCCAGATATTACAGTGGGACTCTTTTGTCTTAAAGTTTCACCAGTGGCCCCAAAGTCTAAGAATAATGTTTAAATTGAGGTGCTAGACAACTAAAGCAATATATCCTAAAGACTATAAAACTGATTCTGCCAACATTGTTCAATCTTCCACTAACATTTCAGTAAATGTTGAAACTAAAGAAGCCTACAGAGAGAATGCTTTGGAAAGTGTTCTGGGTGCTATTGTTGTACTGACTATTGTCATGTAACAGATTACTTCCAAATTAGTAGTTTAAGACAAGCATTTTATTATGCTCACTGTATTGATTAAATGTGGGTCACATGCCCACCCAGAGTTTTGAGGAGGAGTTATAGGCCCTATATATCTATCGACAGGAGAATTTCTGATCACTAAAAACAAAATAAAACAAAACAAAACACGTATCTATTTTAAGGAAATTTACATTATAGGACATATTGTAAAAGACTGCCTGGGAGAAAAACAAGCTTCTTGTCTGGCTTTTCGTAAGAAATAGAAACCAGACTGCATGCAGAAAAGAGAACTTCATGTAGGGCTTACTCTGGCTTACTAGTGCCGTTTCCTCTACTGGTCATGTATGTCTCTCACAGCAGAGAATAGTTTATGCTTTTTAAATTAATCCCATATTGCTTAAAATTCCCTGGACTTCCAGGAATTACCAAAAAAATTCCAATATCTTTTTAACAGAAAAGCATAAAATAAAGAGGAGCAAGTATAACCCAGCTTTTCTTTCTTCTGTTTTTTTTTTTGTGACTTGTCCTAATGAGATCATATTACCTAGTTTATTTATTTCATACAAAGTCCTAACCCAGAGCAGGCCATGGATTTTATCTCAATATGGTCACCACATAGCTTTTTTTTTTCTTTTTTCTTTTTTTATTAATATATAATGTATTATTTAGCTTTTGCTTTCTATGTAATTTCTGCTTTCTGTTGATTCCGTATCTCTTGTTTTGTATCTGCTTCAAAAGATATTATAAATTGTGTAGTCATTTTATCAAACAAATTAGACTCTGTAGTGTGTGAATTCTTTTCTATTCTTTTCTTTCAAATGCTTGGTAGGTCTAACAGGTTTTTGATTCCTTCAATCAGTGAGGTGGAAATGACACTACATGGCTTCCAAGGCTAGGTCACAAGAGGTGTTACAGCTCCCACTTTGCTAAGATACTACCTTTGAGACCACTGACTGCTACACAGAGAGGATTTCTCTGGTGTCACTATACTTTTAGGAAGCCCAGGCAATAAGGAGAGGCCTCGTGTAAGTGTTCCAGTTGATAGCCCTGTTGATGCCACAACTGACAGAGACCATCAACCACCAGACAAATGAGAAATGACATCTCCAAATGATTCCAGTCCTGAGTCACTCCTAGCCATTATATCTTCCCAACTGAGGCCCTAGACCATGAGCAGAAACAAGCTATTTGAATTATGCCTTGTTCAAATTCCTGATCCATAGCATCGTTGAGCATAATAAAATGTTTATCTTAATATCCAGTACAACAACAGATTTTTTGCAAAATATTGGCTGATCTGGCTAATATCTAGAATACCAATTTTACCGGTCTCTTTAACCTATCAGCCCAATTTTCCCTTGCACATCTGTTACATGTTGAGTTGTGTCCCCCAAAATTTCATATGAGGTCCTAGCTCCAGTACCTCAGAATAGTACCTCATTTTCTTATTTGGAGATTAAGTTTCTACAGAGGTAATCAAGTTAAAATAAGGTTATTAGGATAGGTCCTAATCCAATATGACTGGTATACTTATAAAAGGGCGGCAATTTGGAGACAAGCATGCATGCGAGGAGAAAGACATGTGATCATAAAGACAGCCATCTATCAGTCAAGCAGGGAATCCTCAAACAGACCCTTCCCTCACAGCCCTCAGAAGGAACAACTCTGTCAATGCCTTGATTTCTGACTTCTAGCTTTCAGAACAGTAAAACAATACATTTCTGTTGTGTAAGCCACACAGTTTGTGGTGCTTTGTTATGGATCCCTAGAAAACAAAACAGCATCCAAACTAGAGTCAGTAATTGGAGAATTCTCTCAGTCCAGGATAGATGCAAGACTGCATAGAGTCCTGTAATCTATTGTTGGCACTATTCTGATATAGGAGTATCATCTACAGTAGTCCCACCATATGATCTGCTGGTTGATGTATTTTGTCATCTGTGACATCAACAGGGGTATCAATTAGAACACTTTCACAAGGCCTTACCTTATTGCCTGGGCTTCCTCAAAGTATGACAACCTCAGGACAATCTTCTTTGTAAAGGTAAGGATATTACTGTGCCCCCAAAGCAGCCATTCCCTCCTTAACCAACTCTATAAATAATTTATTTGGTAAGCCAAAATTATCTCGGGATCAAGCAGTTTGAATTTAATCCACCTTATAGTCTTCATAGACTTATCCTTTACATATTCTCAGACGGCTGCCTATTTCACCTGAGTATATTCTTCAACAAAAAACACTTCCCCAGTCTCTTACAGACATTCCTTATGTGATATTATCCCATGTCCCTTCACCACCACAATTATTCTCCTCTGAATTTAAGCCCATTTATGCCAAAATAAGAAAGAATTTTTTATAATAAAAACCATCTGGTAATACCACAGACTACCTTAAATGGCAGTGAGTTTACTATCACGAACAGAAGAGCTTTGAAGATTCACTCAGAGTTATTGTAGAGAGACAACTAAATCAGAGAAGATATTAGATTGACTGTCTTCAAGGATATTTTTCAATTTTAGGTTTTTATAACGTATTAAACACCTAAGATTCTATTACATTCCCTCAGAAGCCATAAAATAACAAAAAAAATAAATGAGGAATTATTTTCTAATCTTGAAATGGGAATGGCCTTTATAAGCATGGCCCCAAACACCAAAGTCATAAAAGAAAACTGATAAGTTTAACTTCATAAAATTCTAAAACCCTGAATAGCAGTAAATAAATAAAACAAAACCAATGGCTCTAACAGAAAATGATTTCTTACAAAATTTACAAAACTGAATAAAAATTACAAATGTGAAAAATGCTTGATTTCATTCATAATTTAAAAAATGGAAATGAGGGGCACCTGGGTGGTTTAGTCGGCTGAGCACCCAGCTCTTGATTTTGGCTCAGGTCATGGCTTCAGGGTCCTGGGATCAAGCCCCCCACCTCATGCTCTGTGCTTGAGGATTCTCTCTCCTCCTTCCACCATCTTTTTTAAAAAAGATTTATTTATTCTAGAGAGAGAAAGCAAGTATCAGTGGGAGGTGCCGAGGGAGAGGAGAGAATCTCAGGCAGACTCCATGCAGAGCAGAGCCCAACGTGGGGCTTGATCTCAGGACGCAGAGATCACGACCTGCGCCGAAACCAAGAGTGGGATGCTCAACCAACTGCGTCACCCAGATGCCCCAGCATTCCTTTTTAAAATAAAACCCAGCATTGTCATGAGTTGAGGGGAAAAGAGCTTCCAGATAAGATCCCAGTCCTTCCAACACCTTGTAAGATTCTAAGCAGAGGACCCAGTAGAGCCACACTGGACCCAGACTTCTGACTCACAGAGCTGAAGATTTACAAATGGGTCTTGTTGGGGTATCTGGGTGGCTCAGTGGGTTAAAGCCTCTGCCTTCGGCTCAGATCATGATCCCAGGGTCCTGGGATCGAGCCCTGCATGGGGCTCTCTGCTCAGCAGGGAGCCTGCTTCTTCCTCTCTCTGCCTGCCTCTCTCTACCTGTGATCTCTGTCTGTCAAATAAATAAATAAATAAAAATCTAAAAAA
Organism: Martes martes; assembly: GCF_963455335.1. Taxonomy (NCBI): domain Eukaryota; kingdom Metazoa; phylum Chordata; class Mammalia; order Carnivora; family Mustelidae; genus Martes; species Martes martes. Next base: position 110,985,576 of record NC_137889.1, read on the forward strand.
TAAAAATAAAAATGGGTCTTGCTTTAAGCCACTAAATTCATGGTGACTTTCAATGGCAGCAGTAGAAAACTAATACACCTACCAAGTATCAAAAATAGATCCATAAATAGACCTACATATATTGCGAAAGTTACCCTGAAGGGCTGAAGTCTGTCCTTTTAAAGAAGTTGTGCAGGGTCCATTTGATTTCTCTCCTTTAAAAAAGGGTGTCAAGAAGACTATTTCAAACCATATACAAAATGAATCCCAGACGGATTGCAGATTGAAAGTGAGGAGGGTGAGGTTAAGTTTTTAGAAAAAACATGGGAGAATACCTTTGTAAACTTTTTTCTCCAGCTTTACCGAGGTATGAGTGACAAAACTTGCATATGTTTAGCTTGCACAATGTGGTTTTTTTAAAGTTGTACAATGTGATGATATAATACCCATATACATTGTGAACTAACATAATCAAGATAATTAACACATCCATCGCCTCACATAGTTACCATTTGCATGCATATATGGTGAAACATGTAAGATCTACTCTCAGCAAAATTCAAGTATACAATACAGTATTAATAAACATAATCAAGGGGTACCTGGGTGGCTCAGTGGGTTAAGCCTCTACCTTTGACTCAGGTCATGATTTCAGGGTCCTGGGATGGAGCCCCACATCGGGGTCTCTGCTCAGCAAGGAGCCTGCTCCCCCTTCTCTCTGCCTGCCTCTCTGCCTACTTGTGATTTCTCTCTGTCAAATAAATAAATAAAATCTTAAAAAAAAATAGTCAAAACGCTGTACAACTGAACCACAGAATCTACTCATAACTGAAAATTTGACCAAGATCTCCCCATTTTCCCACCCCACCAGCTTCTGGCAAGCACCATTCTATGAATTTAACTTTTTAAGATTCTGTATATAAGTATAATCATACAGTATTTGTCTTTCTCTGTTGACTTATTGCACTCAGCACAATAATGTCCTCTAGGCTCATCCATGTTGTTGCAAATGGCAGGATTTCTTTCCTTTATGGCTGAATAATATTCTATTTTATTTATATATATATATATATATATATATATATATATATATAAATGACATATTCTTTATCCATTCTTTTGTAGATGGACACTTTTGTTTCTAGATCTTGACCATTATGAATAATGTTCTAGTGAGTATGGGAGTGCAGATATCTCTTCAAGATACTTATTTTGATTCCTTCAGGTATATACCCAAAAGTCATATATGAATCATATGGAAGTTCTATTTTTAATTTTTAAGAACCTCCATACCATTTTCCATAATGACTATGCCAATTTATATCCCCACAAACAGTATACTAGGGTTCCCTTCTCTCCACACCCTTGCTAACACCTATCTCCTATCTTTTTCATAATAAACATCATAAAAGTATGAGGTCATAGCTCATTATGGTTTTGACTCTTATTTCCTTGATGATTACTGATACTGAACTCTTTTCATGTACCTGCTGACCACTCATACGTCTTCTTTGGAAAAATGTCGATTTAGTTCTTTGCCATTTTTTAATCAGGTTATTTGGGGTTTTGATCTTTGTAATCTTGAGGTAGCAAAAGATTCCTAAAACAAGTTTCAAAAAGTACAAACTATAAAGGAAATTTTTGAAAAAAATGGGACTATCATAAAATTAATGACTTTTTTCCATCAAAAGATATTAGTAAAAAAAAGAAAAAGACAATCCATGGAGTGGGAAAAATATTAATAATGCAGATATCTGACAAAGGACTAGTATCTGAAATATATTTTTTAAAAACTTCTGTAAATCAATAAGAAGAAGATCAGACAACCCAATGGAAAAAATAAACAAAAGACCCAAGGAAACATTTTATAAAAAAGAATATCAAAATTGTCAATAAATTTATTAAAGTGTGCTAAGCTTCATTAGTTGTCTGGGAAGTGCAAATAAAACCACAGTGATGCTACTACACACAAACTAGAATGGCTAAAATGACAGCAGAGATATGGATCAGCTGGAACTTTTATATACTGCTGGTGAGAGAATAAATTGGTATAACTTTGACATCATTTAGCAATATTTACTAAAACCGAACATAGGCTTAGTCTGTGACCCAGCAGTTACACTCCTAGGTATAAACCTGATAGAAATATAAACATATGTTTACCAAAACACAGGCACTAGAATGTTCACAGCAGCATAACTGGCAATAAAGCCAATTTCTAAAACCTGGACATTACATTTGCTAGTTTCCACCTACTGTTTCACAGCACCAAAACCACCATTTCTGTACCCTGCTTTGTAATGATGAAATTAGAATTCTGCAAACCACATTTCTACTTTGTCAGATAAATCTATGTATAAGTTCTGCCAATGGAGGTGCTGAAGAGGCTCTAGAGGGCTGGAAGAGGGAGAAGGAACTGGATTTCTTCTTGTTTTGCTTCCTATTTCCAACAGCATCATCCCAATAATGATCCTTCATTCTGAAATTAACAATTTTTGCAGTTTGCAGTTTTCAGTTTTTCCACTCTCCTAGAACTCCATCTCTGTCTCCCCATCCCTCTCAGAGATATCAGCACCATCCAGGCTTCTTGAGGGACCTCCTCCTCCAAGGTCCTGATGCACTAGCACCTGTTGACCAGCAATCCCTCTTCAGATGTCTTTTTTTTTTCTAAGTTTTAATTTAAATTTCAGTTAGTTAACATACAGTGTAACTTCAGTTTCAGGTGTATGGTATAGTGATTCAACACTTTCATACAACACCCTGTGCTCAACAAGTACCCTCCTTTATCGCCATCACCTATTTAACCCATTTTCTCATCCCCTCCCCTCTACTCACCATCGCATTTTTCTTTATAGTTATCTCTTTGGATGTCTTGATGCCAGCTCTGCAGAACAGCTCCTTCAAACTTCTGACTTCCAATAATCTTAACCTTTCCCCTTTGTCTAAGAGCCTTACAGGTGCTTCCTTCAGTTATTACCTTTACTTAGCCTTAATGTTTGCTCCCTTTGACTTTTCAGTCCTCCAATACCTACTAAATCTCTTTTTTTTTTTCAGAGATTTTATTTATTTATTTGACAGAGAGAGAGATCACAAGCAGGCAGAGAAGCAGGCAGAGAGAGAGGGGAAAGAGGCTCCCCACTGAGCAGAGAGCCCGATGCAGGGCTCGATCCCAGGACCCTGAGATCATGACCTGAGCCAAAGGCAGAGGCTCACCCACTGAGCCACCCAGGCACTCCTAATTCTTCATATTAAATTATCTCCTTGAAACAACTGATATGTTGGTAGTCCATCAACAGTGGAATGGATAAAGTATAATATATTCTCAAAACGGAATTCTACACAAAAGTGAGAATGAATGACATACCTAATGATGCAGATGAATATCATTAACAAAGATAAGTGAAACAAGCCAAACACAAAAACTGTGTACAATGATTCTATTAATATAAAATCTAAAAACAATGTATAGTGTCTAGAAGGCAGGATAGTAGTTGCCTTTGGGAAGATGGTAAGGGTGTTGGTTGATGGCTTTATTTTATTTTATTTTTTATTTCTTTAAAAATGTTATTTATTTATTTGGTGGAGAGAAAGGGAGAGCACAAGCAAGGGGAGCAGCAGAGGAAGAAGGAGAAGCAGGCCTGACACAGGACTCGATCCCAGGACCCTGGGATCATGACCTGAGCCAAAGGCAGATGCTTAACAGACTAAGCCACCCAGGCACCCCTCATTGGTGGCTTTAGAGCAGGGAAGGGCTTCTGCAGTGCCAGTAATGTTCTGTAGCTTGATCTGGGCTTCATGAGTTCAGTTTGTGAGAATTCACTGAGTCTTATGATTTTAATATGATCACTTTTCTGTATGCTTATCATACATCCATAAAATATTTAAACAATATAGCTATCGGTTGTAAGTTGATGTTTGCAGTCTAGTTGGGATATTGTCAGTAACTTTATATTATAAAAATTTCTTTACGCATTCAAAAAGGTGGTAAAATTGAGTAATTTATATTTTTAAAATTAAAATGGTTTAAAATTAAAATATTATAAAAAATAGGCACAGTACGTTTTCTTAACAGTCTTTTTGCATAATGCTGCATATTTGTTTTTTGTAGTGTCTCATTTCTTTTAGAAACTTGTAGAGTACCTTCAGAGTATTCGAGCTCATTTTATCGCCAGAGTTTTATAAGAACATGAGTAAACCAGAGATGACTTATGAAATGAATCCCACATATCTTCTTGAAAACCTGCCAACACTTTAGATTTTGGTTCTTATCTTCCCTTCCAGTATATATGCCCTAATATCTACTAAAATCTATAACTGCTTCTTATCTGCTTTAGTTATAGCTATTTTTATTCCTTTCCCACATTCCACCTGCTTGATTGTACTTAATACATCTTCAGTCTCCATCATGCAATTTATAATATTGGGCTGTTTGTTCTCTGTAGTGATGCCTTCTGTATACCATGATCTAATTGTAGGCCAACTTTCCCATAGCATTCCCTGAATGATCATCTGTTCAACATCTTCATTTCTAAGTTCTGACTCTGCCTGATCTCCCAGGACCTGCCCTCACATAAGAAATAACCAAAAATAACCTGTAAAATGAGAGTCCAGGTAAAGACACAGAATATTACCAGTATGCCTCATGGGGTAGTTCACTCAAAGTCTAGATGAGAATCTGTTAAAATCATTTATTTATTTATTCCATCCATATTTATAATACATCCATAATGCCAGTCCTACCTCCAGATGCTGGTGTTACCCTGGAAATCCATAAAACCAAATTTTTAGTCCTGGTTCTGCCATGTTCTAGCTATTTGATCTTAACTGGATTATTTAATATTTCTAAGCATCAATTTCTTTGTATGTAAACAGTATTAAAAGATTCTAATGTTTCATAGTTATCTAAGGATAAGCCTTACTGGGAAAATATGAGTTAAAAGTGGAAAGACATAGATGTCCAGTAAAGCATAATTAATTGTGCATGTTTCTATTCTTTTTCATAAATCCCATAAAAATGAGTAAAAAGAGAAGAATCAAAAGGAGATACAAGAAAGGAAATTAAAGGAGTATAAGAAAAAACAAAGAATGGACAAAAACAAATGAAAACTATTTCAACAAATTTACTGGAAAAGAAGATAGAGATAACTAATTTAGCAATGTAAGCTGTAACCCGTCTGCAAAGAGGTATGCTAGTAAACTAGCCCACTGGTCTCTAAAGGCTCAGGGCTAGGATATTTGAGCTCCCATGGAAAACCAGGCAAGGGAAAGGGTAGCTCAAGCTAAAGTCAGGGCCTAGTCAAAGTCTGCATGTATGTATATGAAGCAGTTAGAATTCTAGGCCTCCATCCCACCTCATTCATAAAGGACTAGAAACTGACTCATGAAATCAAAAAGAACCATATGGGGAATAGAATTCACTTAAAAGGATTGAGTGAAAATCTGAATACTGAAAGCTGAGACTGTCAGCCACTTTTTTGTACCCTACTTTCAGAACAGTAGCCACACATACACACCAACTCCTTCACATTTGCCCCCACTTCCCAATTCATGCATTTAAATATATTCAAAATGTTGCTGACAGGCATACGACAGAGTTGTAATACTTGGAAAAATTAACAAAAGGATCTTAGTAAACTTAGTAGATGAAAAGATGAATTATTAACTGCAGGAAAATTATTATATGAGAAAGAGGTGTGGCATAGTATGTAAGACGGCTTAATAGTGCATAACATTTGCACAGTCATAATAATGTTAACAATGAGTATTCATTTAGCCCAAAATTATCATGGAGCTACCTTGGGGGTGAGGGAAGGAGAGTGGTTGGTTGGACACGGGAGTGTGCAGGGTATGATTGGTCTTCAGCATACACGTTCACCCTTTCAACATACCTCCTTAACCACAGAGGCTGGGAAGCTAAAAATGGCCATATTTTCCAAACGGCCTTGAAGCTACAGTTCTAGATAAAATTTAAGTTATAAGATGCACTTGCTTGAGATATGGAAGGCCACAGTGTGGCAAAGGCCATTTCCTTGTGGCTATGACTACAGGTAAAGAAGGCTGAACAGATTAGAGTGTTTGCAGGAGACAGACTTCTATTTAGGACTTTAGGGGTGTGCCATGCACTCTACCTGGTATGCCATTGAATCCAATAGTCCTGTGGTGGCCTGTGCCTCCCACTCAATTATTGCCTGCCCCACCCCACCCCCAAGAATTTGGTAATCACCTAGTTCCCTTATCTGAATGCCTAGAACAACTGCAGTTTCCAGAACTGAACACTGGTACTGGGAGAAAACTAAATACTAAATGACAAATGGAGAAACAGCAGTATGAGCACATTATTTAGAAATCTAGAATTTCTTGCCAGGGAAATCAGCTAACAGTGTGGAGCTGAGTAGCCTTGGAGATACATAGAAGTGAATATAATTTTTAAATTATACTGCAGGTATCCTAAAAAAAATAAGGCCTCATACATCTAATATTATTGTTGTAAATTTAAATATTACTGTAGGGCAGTTTTAAACATATACATATGCCAATTCTCTTCTGTAAAAGTTTTTCCTATATTGGGTGTATAGTATTCATACAGCCAAGGGAAGAAATATATTCAAGTATTTCACAGTACGTCTCACCATACTTCCCTCCATTGACCTCTGAAAACAGAAGAATCCCTTCGTGTTAATACATACAGTGTTTTGATGCGTTCTTTTTAACCCATATACAAGGAGTCTTACACCTCGCCTCCCCCAGATCTCTAAGAACTTTCAGGAAGCTTATGTTTCTATGATCATTTTTGGTTCTGTTTCTAACTGAATTACCATTTTGCGTTTGCTAATTCTTGCAGCCTGGATGGGTTCACATAAGGAGCTTAGCTCCTTTCCTTGCTTTTCTTTATCCCATCCATCCCTTCAACCATACACACACACACACACACACACACAACCACTCATTTGCACACTTTCACACATGCTTATGAGAGGAGCTGAGTGTCAAAAAATTGGGGAAAATAGAGGAATTTTACTTTGGAGAAATACAAGCATCTAAAAAATAAAGTTTTACATTCTTGTTCCTAAAAGCCCTGTGATCTTTTCTACACTTGCCTCCTGCCATGATGTTCAGACTTCTAGGTTTTCTCTCCCAGGCCCCATCCCTCAGAGGAAGAAAAAAGGCATATTTTCTTATAGGGAAAAATTTAAGTCGTGCCAACTTTCTCCTTTAAACTCATCTCAGAGCTTCCCATTACTCAGTGTAGGAGTCAGCAGAAACTTTAAAATTACAGCCATCAGGTCAGACATAGCACATTTTCAGAAGAGAGTCAAAACTTTCCCTAGGGTAGATTTCTAGGAAGGGAGGTTTTAATTCACATTGCATAAAGGAAGACTTTCTGATTATCAGAAAAATAAAATAATGAAAGGAATGCCAAAAGTATATGATAATGTGTCATACTTGAAAATATTATGAAAAGATAAATAGTAATCTCTCCTGAATGGTTTATAGAAGGTTTTGATTATCTTTTTGTCACTGTGTGATAAATCTTTATTCACTGCCTCCCTTAGGAGTATACAAAATAAGATTAGGTAAAGAAATCCAAAGTTATCCTTGAAAATAAATTCCTCACTCTGTGTGTGTGTTATGTGGTTTTATTTAACCATGTCTTCATATCATTAAAATTTTTTCTGCTTTGGCAAACATGTCACTGGCAATATCTCTCAATCTTCTCTGTGATATTTTTGATCCATATAAGGAGACATTGGATTATAGTGTCATTCAAAAAACATTTCCATTCAGCAAACTAGTTTCTAAAACTGCAGAGTGGTGAGCTTCTTTTTTGTTATTTAATGTTTGTGGACCCACTTTCCTCATTAAGAATTAAAGCCAGCAGATGAAAGAAGCCGAAAACTGAAAATTTAAATCCCCTGAAAATGTATTTATTACCTCCATTTATTAGTAAGAAATACATACATGAATTTGTGATTTTTCAGGCTTTTTAAATCAACTTGATTAAATTATAATTTACACGTCACAGAATTAGTCTGTTGTAAGTATACAATTATTTTTAACAAATTTATAGAGCTGTGCAACAACCCCCACAATCCAATTTTTAAACACTTCCATCACCCCAAAAAGTTTCCTGGTACCTATTTTCAGTCATTCCTATTCCTACTTTCAGCCCCACGAAACTGATTTATTTTTTGTCTCTAAAGATTTATCTTTTCTTAACATATCTTATAAATGAAATGATACAATATGTAGTCTTCTGCTTTTGGCTTCTTTCATTTAACATAATATTTTAAGGTTTATCTATATCATAGTAGGTATCAAGAGCTATTCCTTTTTATTGTTAAATAATATCCCACTGTGTAGATGGATATACCATATTTTCTTTATCCATTCAGCAGTTCATGGACTTCTGGGTTGTTTTCACTTTTTTGGTTATTATAAATAACGCTGCTGTAAACATTCACGTGCAAATTTTTGTATGGATATAACTTTCCAATTTTCTAATTGCTGGGTCATATGGCAATTCTATGTTTATCTTTTTGATTATTTCCAAAGCAGCTGCACCATTTTTGTATTCACACCAGCAATGCATAAGAGTTCCAATTTCTATATAGCCTGACAAAACTTGACTTTGTTAGTCTTTTTTTATTATAGTTATTTTAGTGGGTATGTAATAGTATCTCATTGTGATTTTATGTTGCACTTTCCTAATGATGAGCATCTCTTCATGAGCTTATTAGCCATTTCTATATCTTCTTTGTGGCATGTTTATTCACATCTTTTGCCCATTTTTAACTGAGTAGTTTGTCTTACAATTAGTGGGTTGTAAGTATTCTTTATACAGTCTGGATGCAAATACTTTACCAGATATATTATTTGCAAATATGTTCTTCCAATCTGTGACTTGTCTTTTAATTTTCTTAAGACTTTCAGGTTTTAAAATACGAAAAAAAATGTAATTAAATTCAATATTATGTAAGAAAGATACTTAATCTCCTAATAATTTTATTGTTTTAAATCCTCAAACACAAACATTAGAGCTTCTGGGTAATAATACAGAATGAATTTCACTGGAATTAAAGTCTACCTCCTAAAGGATAAACTATAAGAAACACCTTTCATAATAACACATTTTAAAACTAGTGGTTTACAGCTAACCGGCCTGCAGGTGGTGGGGGTGGTGGGGGATGTGTGTGGAGATCCTGATTTGTAAGCATTTCCAATTTCCATGGGGTAAATACTTTCCCCTGGACTATTTCAAGGTACTAATGGTTTAACAGCCAGCTTAAAAAATACCTGAATATTTAGCTATTGTCTCCAGAGACCCAGAAGAAGCTAGCTCTAGCACACTACTGAAAACTTATGATTGAACTTGTAGTAAGTGTTGAAGAGAAACTCCTTTTTAAAAAAAGGAAAAAAGCAACTGCTTTGGAGGAATTTGCAGATTATGAAGAAGTCATTGATACTTCACTTAAGAAAAACAGGAAGATGAATTTTTAAGAATCCAAGTCTACAGATTATAAAATTTATAAGTCAATTCTACAAAGGATGAAAATGAAAATAGATGTATTCTCTGGAGCAGAAAATGGAGAATATTTTGTAATAGTGGAATCACTATTAAGCAGGCAAACCAAATGGAGTGAACTATGAGAGCTGCATGGAACTCACTCCCTGTGGTTTGAGTGGTGCTGACCCTTCTTGTCTTCCAACAGCTGCACACACACAACCCTGGCCATGGGAGTAATTCACCTGCTTATCCTCTATGACTGGTTCAATTTAAGTAGATGAACCAAATCCAGAGCTCTCCCTTGAACTTTTGCTGGAAGGAGCAAGAAAAAGGTCTACTCTTTTTGCTGCAGTCACAGGGCATTGAGAAGCCTGGAGTTGTCGTTTTCTCAAACGGCGGACCACTCTTCTCCCACTATTTAATCATGGGATTTGGGAGGGCTTAAAAAACATCAACTGTCCGTCCCATCTCACTACACAGCAAAGCATTCCCCCTGGCTACAGAGCTGGTCTAGAAGTAATCCATTTAAAGCCAAGTTCAGGACTTTTCAATCAGAGATAGGGAAGTTAAATGCTCTCTTTCCCAGCAAGTGACCTAGTGGCCTCTAGCAATCTAAGAAAAGTCAGCCTGAGGATAAACCTAACACAAGAAGATGGCAAAGCCTAAAAATTCTCAGAGAAAGATCCAAAGTCCTAATGAAGCTATTCTTGAAGATGGTATGTGAACCAATAAGTCTTTTTTTTTTTTTAAGAGTCAGTTTAAAATCAATGTTATTTTACTTACAACAAAGTTTCCTATCTGGTTCAACATTTTCGGCCCTGAGTTTTGTTTTGTTTTTTCTTTTAGTACCATTGCTCTTGATACCACTGCTAATACCTTTTTGGAATTTTGTCCTCCCCAGCTTCAACCCTTGACTCCTCTTCTGCTCTTTAAAGGTACACAGCATATCCACGGAAACAGGCATGGAAAGACAAACAGCACGGCAGGCACATTGCTGTTGATCCGGGATCATTTCTCCTCTGGCACCAGCCACCTCTTTTCACGCAGGTTTATGTGACCCAGTTTTGGACGGTATGCTCACTCTGACCTTGCACACCATCAGAACAGGGCATCTGCTAATTACCCACTGGCTCCCTACAGAGAACTGGGGTCCCTCAAGTAAGGAACACCCTGCCTTGGAACCAAGCCCAGGCTCCTGAGACTCGAGCCCACAGGACACCCGTATCAAGAGAGGGAATCACACATCTGTGTCAGCACATTCTTATCACCTCCCTTTCTGCCTTTGCAACAACTCTATTTCGAATCTTTTCAATAGTTCTATCTTCCATGCCTACTTAGCATTTCCCTAGGTTCCAGCGCCACATAGTAATCCCAATTTTTATAGTCAAATAAAACTAAATCCACAGAAATTGAGTGACCTGAGTCCATAGTGACAAAAACAGGCTTGGAATTCAGCTTTCTAAAGACTTCCCAGGGAAATGTTTTATTTACTTCTACAGCAGGTGGAAAACTCTATGGAGCACTTTATATTTGATCCTGGGGGTGAAATTTTAACCAGAATATTAATATTATAAGTCATTCTAAGAAGGAAGGATCCAAAAGCCATTTTCAGGTGAAGAAATTAAAGGAACCAAGAATGTGTCTCTTGGGAAGAAAATTCACAGAAGGGAGCAGACAGCATCTCAAATATCTAAACATCTGGGCTGTGTAAAGAAAACCAGATTTGTTTCATGCTTCTTATGAGGAAGATTAGGAACAATGAACAAAAGGTACAATTAAGTCAATCTGGGTGAAATATGTAATAAGAGAAATTTCTAATAATTAGAATTGTTCCCAAATGTTACCTTGTAAGGTGGTGAGCTCCTATCAGTAAAAGATTTCAAACAGAAGTTAGATGCCAAGAAGTTGGGGGTATAGGAGACATACACTCTTGATTTGATCAGATGGCTATTAAGAGTCCAGATCCTTTTTAAATTCTAGAATGCGTCTCAAGTGAAACGGGATCACTAAATTTCAGCTGATACTCCTCAAACTTCAACGTGCATAGCAATCACCTGGAGAGCTGGTTAAACCACATACGCAGGGCCTCACCCCAGAGATTAAGATTCAGTCGGACTGAGGCGGGGGCCAAGGAATTTGCTCTTCTAATAAACTCCCAAATGATGCCAATACTGCTATCCAGGGACCATGCTTTGAATAGCCCTACAAATCACAATTATTTATTATTTATTAGGTATAGTTATGATTTGTAGGGCTATTCAAAGCATGGTCCCTGGACCAGCAGTGTTAGCATCATTTGGGAGTTTATTAGATATTGTGAAAAGATGAAAGAAAATAAAGAGGCTTTGGCAAGCAAAAAGGGAAATAAAAAGTAATGCGTAGTTGGCATTCATATAGGAAATAAAACATTGTAATGACTACTTCAAAGGAAAGAATCCTTCCAAAACATAGGCCACATCTACCCGGCAGCATAAAAACATTTGGAGAGGAAATTAATTTGTACATATGGTTGTGGGTGTTCATTTCTAACCATACTAAACATTCCATCAAAGCTTTTCTTTTACTTGTTTAGTTAAGTAATTCCAATGAGATGACGCCATATAAGAACTTCCTATTTGGAGTCAGATAGCTACTCAGACCCAGGGATCTCTTCTGCTTATCTCTAACACCCTCTTTCGAAACTCCAGCTGGACAGTAATAAAACTGAGGGTGAGCTTGTCAGGAGTAAGGGAGAACTGTTTGGGACAAACAGTATAATTCAATTTGTAAATGTCTTTACCTTTGAAATGGAAATCTGAGACAATCATTTTAAAAATGTAAGCTCTCCAATGGCAAAAGGAAATCCTTATCCATCCTTCAAAGTTCATCTCAAATTGCATTCCCTCAAATTCTTTACAGATTCTATCAACAGGCTGTGAGCTCCAAATCCTCATCTTGTGCTCAGATCTCTTAAAACACTATTTCTATATTCTGAGTTGCAAATGTTTTTTGTTGCATTAGTGTAGGCCCAATAACACAGGGGGCTAAACAGAGAATGTGTAATATAAATAATTAAATTCTGATACTTGAGTATATAGGAATAAGTATAAGGAAACTATGTGGTAGCTTAGGGCCCAGGGAGAGTAGCCAATGAAGAACAAAGCTGAAAAGGATTCTCCTCCCCCCCATAACTGGGGTTCTGACCTCATTAGAGAAGATACGGGTAAAAAAAGGAGTTCACTGGTTTGCTCTAGCAGGAGCTAACTGGGGTCATGGAAAGCAGGAGGCATTCCTCCAGAGTATGGGGTGATGATAGCTGATCAGCAGCCAGAGGTGTGGATATACAAGGGACAGGGGCCCTGGGAGCATGCAGTCCACACAGGCTGGAAGAGAGAGTGATGGCTCCCAGAGTGAAAATCCTCCAGACTCCTGGCAATCCACATGCAGGCCTGCACAGGGAATTGGAGCACTGATGTGGGCAGGAAGCCTTCAGGACACCAGTTTCTATGTCAAGGACAGGGCTGCTATGGGAATCTCGTTGCCAGGCTAGACTGACTGCAATATCACCTACTGATCACACATTCCAGGGATGTTGCTAAAGCAGAGCTCCACCAGATGACCTCACACACTCCACCAGCTGGAAACAGCAGGAGACACCCTTCAAGCAGCCTCTATCGAGAAAGCTTGGCATTATGTTTACTATAAAAATGGGTACTTAAAAGAATTCTGTCCATTTCAAAGAGCATATACTAAAGAACAAATCTGGAGCTAAGAGGCAGTAAGTTGGTAATTGACACATTTGTATCATTCCTAGATTGTTGGTTCTTTTAAGATTAAGAACTGTGTTTCATTTTAGTAGTCTCTGTGGTGCCTAGTTTTTACAATAAACTATGCCTTAGCAAATATTAAGAATTTCCAGGGTGCCTGGGTGGCTTAGTGGGTTAAGCCTCTGCCTTTGGCTCAGGTTGTGATCTCAGGGTCCTAGGATCAAGGCCCATCTCAGGCTGTCTGCTTAGCGGGGAGCCTTCCCCCTCTCTCTCTGCTTGCCTCTCTGCCTACTTGTGATCTCTCTCTCTCTGTCAAATAAATAAATAAAATCTTAAAAAAAAAAAAAAGTATTTCCAGCTGTTGGGGTTTTTTGTTTTTGTTTTTGTTTTTGTTTGCAGAAGTTAACCAGGTGATCCTAAAATTCATATGGAAATGTGAGGGACCCAGAATAGCCAAAACACCCTTGGGGAAGAAAAAAAAGTTGAAGGACTCTTATCTCCTGATTTCACAACTTATCACAAAGCTACAGTAACTAAGACAATGTGGAGTTAGCACAAAATAGAACTATAGACCAATGGAAATGAATTGAGACCCCAGATATACACCATGAAATTTGTGCTTAATTGATTTTTGACATAGGCACCAAAACCCTTCAAAATGGGGAAAGAATATCTTTTCAATACATGCTACTGCGACAACTGAATATCCACATGCAAAAGAATGAATTTGGGCCCCTATCTCACATCATATACAAAAATTCACCTTAAATTGGTCATAGATCTAAGTGTTTGAACCAAAATTATGAAACTCTTAGAAGAAAAGAGTAAATCTTCATGACTTTGGATTAAGCAATGGTTTCTTAGCTATAACAACAAAAGCACAAGTGACAAAATAAAAAATAAATAGGATTTCATCAAAACTCAAAACCTATATGTTTCAAGGACATCATCAAGAAAGTAAAAGACAGCTTACCAAATGAGAAAAAGTATTTGTAAATCATATATCTGATAAGGGATTTGTATCCAGAATATATGAATAACTTTTATAAATCAAGAACATAAAACAAATAATCTAATATTAAAACTAGGCATGGACTTAAATAAACATTTCTCCAAAGAAGATACACAAATGGCCAGTAGACATGAAAGGAGGCTCAATATCATAGTCATTAGGGAAATGCTCATCAAAACCACAATGATTTACTACCTCATACCTACTATGACGCCAATAATCAAAAAGGCACTGATAAGTATTGGGGAATATGTGGAGAAATTGGAACTCTTATGTATTGGTAGGGCCATAAAATGGTACACTCACTTTGAAAAATAGTCTCATAGTTTCTCAGATGTTAAACATAGAGTTACCATACCACCATGAATTCCATTCCTAAGCACATACAAAAAAAAAAAAAAAGAAAATATACACCCATACAAGAACTTGTACATGAATGTTTGTGGCAGCATATTTACAATACCCAAAAAGTAAAACAACTCAAGTGTCCATTAACTGATGAATGACAACAAGATATGCTATATCCATGTAATGGAGCACTTATGCTATAATTAAAAGGAATGAAGAATTGATACATGGTAAACATGGGTGAGCCTTACATACATTATTCTAAGTGAAATAAGTCACACACAAAAGGCTACATATGATTCTATTTATATAAATGTTCAGAATAAGAAATGCATAGAAAAAGAGAGTAGATTAGTCATTGTCAGGGCTGGAGGGGAAAGGAGAATGGGGTATGATAATGGATATGATGGGGAGAGATGAAAATGTTCTAGAATTAGGTAGTAGTGATAATATTCATAACATAGTGCACATACTAAAAACCACTGGATCACACACTTCAGAGTGAACTTTGTTTGATATGTGAATTATATCTCAATAAAGCTGTTATTTATTTTGAGAGCTAAGATTTCAATACTTACTTCCATTTTCTTCTTTCCTTTCCAAGTACAGTTACAGCCAAAGAACCTGTAATGAAAACCTAAAATTTCTCTTTCTTTTCTTGGAACTATGAGGATATATAGAAAATTGGAATGTAACAATCAGTCACTTCAAGTTTCAGACACTCTTACTAAGATACCTAATTACAGTTATTGGTTGTCATGAATTTTGAAAACTCATAAAAACCACTGAGACAGTGGAGAGACTATAGGGTTAAATAACAGATGGAAGAAGAATTGAGCAAGTCACACAGTCGCTCTCGGGGTTTCCAATAGCTCACTTGTGAGATACGGAAATTGGGAGAGATGACCTCCAGCATCCACACATCTCCCTAGAAAATTAACTTCAGAATCAAATTTTCACAGACCTTTAATGTTTATGAATTAAATAAATAGTAATAAGGATTATTTTCTAACCAAAAAAAACTTAAATGTAGGTAGAATTATACATTATGCTTTTCTTTTTCTCCTGATGAAGCCTGTGTCTCTTTATCACTAGGCCAAAATACATACTTCTAACCCTGTGTGCATGTGTGTTATATTATAATATTTGAATTATTATGTATTCCTTGGAGGAATCTTTATCCACTTGACAACTTGGGCCTTCTAATTTCTATATATACTTACTCATACTTTGATTACATAGATTTCATTTTTCTCTGTATAAAGTTAAAATATAGTCAGCTAAAAAAAGCATGAGCTATTTCCGCCAGCGCTCTCCTGGGACTTTGTTCCCAAGTTAGGCAGTTATTTAAAACTGAGCAATGTACTGTCTTTTTTTCTAATGGTTATCATTTCAAAAACTCAGGACACTTAAAAAAAAAAAAGAAAACAAAAAATAAAGCAAAATTCCTTCAACTGGTCAGTGTACTCCCTTGAAACACAGCAGATACTCTCCTATCTATCTATATTTGGATTTAAGTATATATTTAGACTCTTTATCCTAGGGAGCTGAGTGCTTTGCACTCTAAAACACATGCTCCTCTATTAGTCATATTAGAAACCATTTTTTCCTCCCCTCGTCAAAAAAAGTATAAAGGCTAAGAAAAAAAATAATTGGATCAAGAGCAGAAAGGGAGTATAACCAGAAAGAGAAAACCATGGCAAATCATGTTTCTTGAGTCCTTATGTCCATCTGCTTTCCACAAAAGATCACTGCCTACTCATTGATCACTGCATCAAAATTAACCCTGCCTTTCCTTTGCATACCCACGGCGTGTTACTTGAGACTCATTTTACTGCTTATTTTATACTGCTATGCATTATATTACTTAAATATAGTATTTAAGTCTGTCTCCCCCATCAGAATTGTATTTCCTTGAATAATGTGTCAGAATAACACTAAGTCACATCAAACATAGAAAACCTACTCATTTCTCAATTTAAATCTCTCCAAATTTCCCTAAAATGGGGAAGACTATCTACTCTATATTTATATTCCTTGAATAGCTCCTTGTACCATGATTTCATGAAGAGGGTTCTCAACACAGGTGGTTGAATAAAATTCACCTGTGAGATGATCAGTTAAAACAAATAAAATGACCATTTTGTTCGCTCAGAATTTAGTAAGAATTCTTTACCCTGGCCCAAATGCATTTCAGAAACCCACTGTTCAGTGTTAGATTTTCTTTTCCTGTAGGTGGGCTCTCTTATCAGGTGCTTCATATTCAAGTGATTTTGTCAACATTTCATGTGGGTCAATTTAATAATTTTCACCAAAGAGTTTTAAATTTATAGAAGTATATTCAAGCACTGTTTGAAATTTCCCCCTCTCTCTTACAGATTTGATATTTAAAAAGTATAACAGGGCAGGGTGAATGGGTGGCACTCAGCATAGAGTCCTCTTGGGATTTGCTCTCCTCTGTCCTGCATTCTGCTCATTCTCTCTCTCAAATAAATAAACAAATCTTTTTTTTTTTTTTTTTTTTAAGGGTAACAGGGCAATAGGGCCAGCTACTTGTGAATGGAATAAAGGTGGAGCAATGGTTCTTAGTCAATGGTTCTTACCTTTGAAAATACAGACATGCTACCCAGAAAAATACACCCCCCACACACACACACATGCGCACACACACAAACACACACACACACCATTTTGCTTACAGTTTCAGCGGGTTAATAGATCTTTCCCTCTCCACAAAGCCATCAATTAATAACTCCTCTTCTAGAGAACTGCACTCAGAAGATTAAGAAAGTGTTGGGTAATTGTCCAGTAATTCCAGTCATTTCCCAATTTTAGAACCAGAGAAAAAAAGTAATCTGTTTCGGGATCTACCCAGTCTACAAATTACCAGATGGTTGCTACTCTTTGCCTGTATAAATACAATTAAAGTGGAAGATCATGTAGCGTATTGTCTAAAATGAGACACTTTTGAGGGTGAAAGGAGCATTAATAATTACACTAAGACAACAGAAACATGATCTATTAAAAAATATCATTAAATATTAAATACATCAGACTTCTATTGTCCAAATGACCATCTCATTTTTTCCATTTTCCACAAAGAACTAATGTCCACCACCATAAAAAAAAAAGACCAAATTTATGGATTTTTCTTCCTTTTATATTTCAACTGGAGTAAGTTAAATCTATAGGATTCAGTCTCCCCACCAGTAAATCCATAGGTGGAATAGATGCTTTCTTAAGGTTCTTAACCGATTAAAAGTCACTAATAGCTTACAATCTACCAAAATCTAATTTTAAAGCATAAATTAACATGTATTATTATCGATAACCATATAACTAACATGTATATTTACTATATGTCAAGCACTACACTAAGCACATCATGTATTTTTCTCATGAAATTATCACAAAGAGGCACATATTTTAGTCCCACTCTGCAGACAAGGAAAACAGAACTTAGACACTTGAGGTTACACTGCTAATGAACAACAGAATAAAGGTCAAAACCCAGTCTGACTGCACAGCCTGGGCTCTTCACTGCTAAATTAGGCTAATGAATTTACCAAGTAATGTCCTTGCTTTGAACTTAGCCATTCTACCAGTAGCCATGACATTAAAAAAAAACGACGTTTCCAAGGTATCTTAAAAGATACCTCTTTCACAATCGCTTAATTGCTTATTAAGACAGTAAATCATAAAAGCCACCGTCTTGGTTTAGAGGCGGAGAATATAGTATATTCAATTACCGTTAGTACATATTAAAAATATCAAGTCTGTTGAGACCAATTATCTAAAGTATAATTCATAATGGACTGCATTCTTGAATATGAAATATTCAATTGTGAGGGATATGACTCCATCTCAAAGGATTTTTAAAATGCCAACCTAGGGGCACCTGGGTGGCTCAGTGGGTTAAGCCTCCGCCTTCAGTCCAGGTTATGATCTAAGGGTCCTGGGCTTGAGCCCCGCATCGGGCTCTCTGCTCAGCAGGAAGCCTGCTTCCCCCCCTCTCTCTGCCTGCCTCTCTGCCTACTTGTGATCTCTGTCTGTCAAATAAATAAATAAAATCTTAAAAAAAAAATTAAAATAAATAAATAAAATGCCAACCTAGAAATTACATTCTATAATTTTATATGGGGTACTTAAAACTAAGTCCTATTGAAATTTTTTTTAAATCTTAAAATATAATTTAAATGTGAAATTGTCAATTGCTTTCAGTATTGAGAAACTGCATTAGCATAACATATGGTTTAATGCCATTTTAAAGACCCCACCTTATATTACCTAAATACTACCTTAAAGAAAGTCATAGACCTTAGTGGATTTTTAAACTTAACAATAGGTTTTTTATTTTATTTTATTTTTTTAAAAGATTTTATTTCTTTATTTGACAGAGAGAGAGAGATCACAGGTAGGCAGAGAGGCAGTCAGAGAGAGGGGGGAAGCAGGCTCCCCACCGAGCCAAGAGCCCAAAGTGGGGCTCAATCCCAGGACCCTGAGATCATAACCTGAGCCGAAGGCAGAGGCTTTAACCCCTGAGCCACCCAAGCACCCCAACAATAGGTTTTTTAAACCATGTTTAAACCATGTCTTAACATGAAACTTAATATTTTAAGTTAACACGCAAGATTGTAATGCAGATTTCCCTGGAGATATAGGGAAGCAACAAGCAAAATTTGGTAAAGGACATTTCATTAAATAATGAAAATGAATCACTTTACCAACACTTAAATAAAATTGCTGAGGACTATGCCATTTTATATGCTCAGGACTACACAATAACTATACAGTTAACAAACATAAACCACCATAGGGTATCTGCCTATAACTGCCCTCCTGTCCTTACATGAACCAGTCAATTTAGGTCTGGGACAAGGCAGAACGAAGATTTTTTTTCAGAATAGAAATCTTTGAAGACCTTAGGGATGTCCCACTGCCTCATTCTGACATCTTCTGAGCTCTAAAACATTTATACTTAGTTGTATAAACACTTTGTATTCCCTATGAGACTGTAAGCACTCGACAATATCGAAGATCTCTTAAGCAAATGTGTGATGCTAGCAAAATAACAAAAATAACAATAGAATCAGAAGATGCAATTATTAAATGAGTCTATATTCTTAGTGATCTTTTAAGAAATATCTTAGAAAAGACTTGAGTGTTTTGTGCTTTTCATTTAGCACATAACTTAAGGTCATATAAATCTTAATACTAACATAAATTATAACCAATTTATTTTCCTCCTACAATTATGCTTACAGTAGTATAAACCTCCCCCAGAAGGTCATTGGATGTATACCAAATTACATAATTAAAGCTAAAAATAGTAAACATTTGTGCAAAATATATCTAATAGAAATCCAAAACTGGAGATAAACTGACTCGTAAATTGTATAAAAAAAATAGGTCCAAATTCAAAGTCATCTTTAAACACAGGCCAGAATTCCTACTAAATCAAAGGCAAAACTTGAAGGTTGTTACAGCACTACTACCCAGAAACTTAAAACCAGCTGGGTTCAGGAAAAATAGAGGGAGGTTTCTTCAAAACCACCCACACAGTGGCTGTCTTCCTCCTCCCAGGTCTGCCCATGGAGACCAGCTTCCTGCTCAAGCATGAGGAGCACACAGTGCATATGGAAAACTGTGGAGTCAGCCAAACTCCCACCCACCTCAGTTCCTATCCTCAGCAGCTTCCTGACAACCCACAGAAACCAATCAGTTCAATGTGATGGCAAGATGAAAGCCAGGACCCACTTCTCCGGTAAATGAAAATCTTTAGGTACATTGCAGAAACACAACCAACCCCCAGAGCAGATAAATGAAACATCAAGAGTTTTAAAAAGCAAAAGTTGAAAAGGTGCATTTTATTAGAAAAGGAGATTTGAGCCATGAAGGAATGGGGTTTTCCTTATTATAAATGGAGGAAGGAGCAAAAGATATTAAAGTACAGTTGATCTTTGAACAACATGGGTTTAACTGCACAGGCCCACTTACACACAGATTTTTTACAGCAAAGTATGATAAATGTATTTTCTCTTAGAATTTTCTTAACATTTTTTTTCTCTAGGTTACTTTATTGTAAGAACACAGATATAATACATATAACATACAAAATATGTGTTAATTGACTATATTATCAGTAAGGCCTCCAGTCAACAGTAAGCAATTAGTAGTTAGGTTCTGGGGAAGTTAAAAATTATATGCAGATTTTTTACTCCACAAGGGTTGGTACCCATAATCCCTGCATTGTCCAAGAGTCAACTATAGTCACACAAAGAAAACTAACATGAGAAATGCAATCCCTTTAAAGGCATTAGGACAGTAAAAAAATAAATTGAGTGATGTGAACAAAAATTAAAGCCTCATCTCTCCAGAATCATTAATGAATGAATTTAGGTATGCAGAGTTTTCGGAGAAGTATATCCTTTATACACATTTAAAACAAATTTAACCATCTAGGGGTGCCTGGGTGGCTCAGTCAGTTGAGTGAGTTGACTCTTGATTTCGGCTCAGGTCATGATCTCAGGGTCATGAGACTGAGCCCTGTATGGGGACCCAGTGTGAAGCCTGCTTAAGATTCTCTCTCCCTATTCCCCTGCCCATACCCAGCTATCTCCCACCACATAAGTGCACTCACTATCTCTCTTAAAAAAAAAAAACAAACCCATCTTGAATGCAAATATTTCTAAAATTTATTGTACATTACCTTGACTTCTTAAGTGGGCTTATTCTTTAAGGTTATGATAAAAAATATTTGTGCAAAACACAGATTGTGCAACTCCAATCTGAGATCAGGTGGTAGATTGACTCATAAGAATTTAGGTCACCTTGTGAAAATATAGAGAGAAGATGGAGTGCCTGGGTGGCTCAGTGGGTTAAAGCCTTCTGCCTTCTGCTCAGATCATGATCCCACGTTCCTGGGATGGAGCCCGCATCGAGCCCCACATTGGGGGGGGGGTCTCTGCTCAGCAGGGAGCCTGCTTCCTCCTCTCTCTCTGCCTGCCTCTCTGCTATTTGTGATCTCTGTCTGTCAAATAAATGAATAAAATCTTTAAAATATATATATATAGAGAGAGAAGATTCTGATTTTCTAGGGCAGGAGTAAAGCCCGGAAATATGTGCCTTTTAAAAACTTTCTCAGGTGATTCTAATTCATAGCCAGTTTCATGAACAGAGTGTAAAAGGAAGAACACTTACCTATTAGTATTCAGGTAGCTTTATTTCTAATAGTTGTTCATGTACTCAATGCACATTGACTGGGCATCTAATATGTCCTATTATTGAGCACCTAAAGTGGACTTTGGTATATAAAGATGAATAAAACATGATCTGTCAAAGAGTTCATATTTAAGTAGGGGAGCCAAATACATAATTATGGTACTGTGGGTCAATCCAATAACAGGATGCCGTGAAAATCAATCACTGGATAGTGAAAGACCTTTTAGCTTAGCCAGGGCTTCCTGGAGGAGATGGCATCTGAGATGAATTCTAAAGGTTGAGATATTAGCCAAGTGAATTTGGAGTGAGAATGAGAAGCGAGAAGGGGGAAATGTACCAAGTCAGCCCCTAATTACACATATAGTATCAGGAATTGATGGTAGAAAGAAGGGAAGGAGTGGATAAGAGTTCAATGTTCATCTTGCAGACAGTGGAAAGCTGTTGCAACATAAAGTCAAGAGTGTCACCATCACACTTGCATTTCCATCAGACGTCTCTGGTTGGATAAGTGGTATATAAATTTAAGAAGGATAAGAAATGGAAGGACAAAGAGGATTTAGGTAATTGGTGGAAGAATTCCAGGCACAAGATATTGAAGGTCTGATATAAGGCAGTGAAAACTAACATGGAAAAAGGAATACAAGTTTGATGAAAATACAGACAAAAAGACAAGGTGATTGATTTGGTGAGGATGGCAGGTGGGGAGGTTGGAAAAGGACTGGAAAAGAGAAAAACAGAGTCAAGAATAACTCCGCACACCAGTAAGACTATAAGGCAAGGAACTAATCCTTTCTAAATGTCATTAATAAAATGTAGAGCCTAGGGGTGCCTGGGTGGCTCAGCTGATTAGGCAGCTGGCTCTTGGTTTAAGCTCAGGTCATGATCTCGGGGTCCTGGGATCAAGCTCCACGTTGGGCTCCCCTCTGAGCTGGGAGTCTACTTGAGACTCTATCTTCTTCTCCTCCTGCCCCTCCCCCTGCTTGTTCTCTCTCCCTCTCAAATAAATAAATAATTCTTTAAAAAATACAAAATAAAAATACGGAGTCTAGATGACCTTTAAGAGTACTTCTATCCTGAAAGTCTATGAATCATTATAATACAGATTATTGTATTATTCAGTGATGTGCTCAAAACCTCTTAATGTTGACCTTACACTAAGTGACTCCTGGACTTTTTTTAAGATTTTTTTTTTTTTAATTTGTCAGAAAGTGGGAAAGGGAGAGAGCACAAGAAGAGGGAGCAGTGGGCAGCGGGAGAAGCAGGCTCCCTGCCCAACAAGAGACCCAGTGCAGGACTTGATCCCAAGACACTGGGATCATGACCTGAGCCAAAGGCAGATGCTTAACCAACTGAGCCACCTAGGCATCTCACTCCTGGACATTTTAAGTTCAAATGCCTGTTTTCTAGAATAATGCTAAGTTCTCTCTCGGTGTTAGCTTATCAGCTGTAATAGTAGCTGCTGACAACATGCCTGCCTACAACAGTTCTTCCTTCCTCTCAGTTTTCTATTTCATATGTATACTATAGGTATGGAAGTTAGGTAACTAATCTCCCTCTCTTCTAAATTACATAGCACTTCATTTGTAACACCTTATGACATTTCTTCATTCTACACTGCTTTGTGTAGAATAATGCCTTGTCAAGGTTTAAGCAACTGAGAATGAAAAAGGACTCAATATTCTTTGTGCCCTTTTTCCATAAGTGACTCCTTGCACGATCACACTGCAAACAGAACTTAAATAATACCTAGGTATTTTTGCATCAAGATTGTTAAAATTGGGGGCGCCTGAGTGGCTCAGTGGGTTAAAGCCTCTGCCTTCGGCTCAGGTCATGATCTCAGGGTCCTGGATCGAGCCCCGCATCGGGCTCACTGCTCAGCAGGGAGCCTGCTTCCTCCTCTCTCTCTCTGCCTGCCTCTCTGCCTACTTGTGATCTCTGTCTGTCAAATAAATAAATAAAATATTTTTTTTAAAAAAGATTGTTAAAATTGTGAATAGATTATGAATAAATAGACTGAAGACCCAAGGAGAATTTTTTTTCCTGAGTAGAGGTACTATAATGTTCAAAAGATTTAACAGTTTTTCAGAAGGCCTTTTGCTCAGTTCCTTATTCCTGTATTCTAGATAGATAACATTATTAAGAGTCAGATATGGGGCACCTCGGTGGCTCAGTCGTTAAGCGGCTGACTTTGGCACAGGTCATGATCCCAGGGTCCTGGGATTGAGTTCCCACATCATGGTCCTTGCTTGATGGAAGCCTGCTTTTCCCTCTCCTACTCCCCTTGCTTGTGTTCCCTCTCTTGCGGTGTCTCTCTCTGTCAAATAAATAAAACCTTAAAAAAAAAAAAAGAGTCAGAGATACCAAATAGCAAAACATTATTAGCACAGGAAAAACTGAAGAAAGTCAAGTACAATTTAAGAAAAGTAACTATCAAATAAATAAATAGAGGAAGCTCCTGGTTTTATACACAATGAATTGCTATAAATTTACATGAGCATTAAATGTGTTCATTTTAGTTACGAAAATCCATTAGGTACAAACATTTCATAGGTGCAATTTGAAAATACAGGTCTAGCGATTTGTATCAACGTTTTACTCTTAACTTCCCTGATAATTGAACCTCACAGATAAACTGAACAAATTAAAGCTAAATAGTGTATTGCTGATGCCAAAACTGTGCCACAAGGATAAGCCTGATGATTTTGACCTTTGCTCAACTGCAGTTAACTTTATGAGGCCTATACATACCCTTATATATGTCTCAACAGGACTTTTATTTAGCACACTGCCACTTTTATTTATAAAAAATGTTATGTCAAAATTCAATTGAATAGTTAAATTGTCACGTGTTCCAAAAAGCACCACAGTGGGGCCAAACTAATCTATTGGCCTTCTTCCTCTAATGGCTTAAAAGAATCATTCTCCAGCTGCTGAACACAACAATACACATTTTATTTATAAGTGTCAATTAATGATGTGGAAAGTGCAAGCTGGAAAAAGTCTCAGAAATTGTGAGTTAACGACTGCCCATAATTTGAATATTTAAGAAGGTAAAGAATCACAGAATTTTGGTTTTTTAGTTTTTAAATAGATACCATGTCTAATCTGCTGCAGAAGCAGAAAGGAGCTAGTTAGTATCCACAGAAAGCCTAAAATTTGCTTGTCTAAAGTCCCCCAAGTCTACTCCCAACTTACATTCTGTCCTACATGAACTCTAAAAAAGAATTTAGCTAGCAGGGGCTTCTGCTTCTTCTCTATAATGATTAAAGTTTGGCAAACATCTTTTTGGGTCTTACCTTACTTGATACAAGATGGGAATTTTCCACAGATATTTTTAATTGGAAACAAAGCAGAACAAGAGGCCTCAAAATGAGCATAGATATGGGATGAGTTTGACAGAGTAAGCCTTTTATCCCAAACTAATAAAAATTTAGATACGGCTGAATCAGCTCAAACATTGATTATGTACCTACTACATACCGGGCACTTGGTAAAGCACAAAGATTAACAGTGGATCTTCCGTCTAGAAACATATAGTTCAGAGAGAGGAATACATAAACAAAGGAATTACTATAATGTGACAAATGCTAGAATAGCCATAATCACATATTATTGGTTTACTAACGGGCTTGATGGAATATTTCTTTTAAATCTATTGATTTTTACTCTCCCCTCAGTCTTAATAGTATTTTTTTTTTAAGATTTTATTTATTTGACAGAGAAAGAAAGCACAAGCAGGCAAAGAGAGAGGGGGAAGCTGAGCAGAGAGCCCGACATGGGGCTCAATCCCAGAACCCTGAGACCACAAGCCGAGCCGAAGGCAGAGGCTTAACCCTCTGAGCCACCCAGGTGCCCCCTTAATAGTATTTATTAGCCTGTTGTCAAGGTCATGCCCTATTGATGAAACTTGCCTTCTTTGTCTTTCATACCTAGATCAAAGATGATAAAGACAAGGCACTTGCACCATCGCTCATATTTCCCTTACCATGGCAGTCATTCTTTGCCAAAAAGTTCTCAAAAGCCATCTTACACCGTATACCAGGCAGTCATTAAGAGTAACTGGCACATGAGATGAAACCCATCTTCTTCCTTCAATCTGGATTTACTTCCACTAGCACCATATTTGCAGATGCTGTTTGAAACTCTCAGCATGGGGTTGCTTGCCCAGCCAAAAACACATATTCTTTAATTTCTGTTAAAGCTTTTTGTATTCCCTTTTGGGTCAACCACTAATTTATTTCCTATGCGAGGAAACTCAAGGTCCAAGCTCATCTATAGAGAAAAAATAACTATAGGTTTCCCATATGCAATGAAAAATCACACATACCTCATTATTAGTTCTACTCACATAACATTAATACTAATTAGTATGTTTTGAGTATGAACTTGAGTGTCAATAATATCTGTATGTTGCAAATACAAAAACTGAGAATTAGAGAGAGTCAGGATTAGAATTCAGGCAAAGTTAAGACTCTTGAATTACTAACTTGTACCTTCTACCACCTCCACTCATTCTCTTCTCCGGATCCTTCTAAATGTTCCCAGACAAGGGTAGCACTCCTCTGAAAAGTCCTTATTTTTTTTAATCTTTTTAAAGCTTTTATTTATTTATGTGAGAGAGAGAGAATGTGTGAAAGAGAGAGCAGGAGCGGTGGGGGGAATGTCAGAGGGAGAAGGAGATTCCCCACTGAGCAGGGAGCCTTGATGAAGGACTTGATCCTGGCACCCCAGGATCACCAGGATCATGACCTGAACTGAAGGCAGTCACTTAACCAACTGAGCCACCCAGGTGCCCCATCCTTAGTTTTTTAAAAAGTCCTTAGTTTTCTTTATACACTATTTTAAACATATACTGAGAGTATAAACATATACATTTTAAACATATAAACATATACAGGAAAACACACAGGAAAGCAAATGTTATGACAAAACATTAACATCTTGTCAATCAAGGAGAAAGTTTTCTTGGTATTCATTATACTATTCCTGCAACTTTTCTGAAGATTTGAAATCTTTCAAAATAACAAGTTGGAGACAAAAGGGTTATAGACCTAATATTTGCTGAGTAAAGGGTCTTAAAATTATATGCCTTAGAATATTAATAGGACAATTTATATGTTCATAAAAACATTTTTAAAAATTTGAGGAGGGTGCAGAAAATAACCTTAGGCAATTTGAGTGATAAAGGAATATGCAGCATAACAAAATTGTTTCTATCCTTTTGAGAATTAATCTCCTAATAAGAACAGCCTGACCAACTGGAATAAACCCAAAACACAGCAGCCAGGACACACAGGCTAGATCTGGAGGCAAAGTCATATGGAAATCATAGAATTTTAAAACAGAGGCTTTTAAAATTGTCTACTCCAATCTGCTCATTGAACTGATGATGGAATTCAATACCAGGATTTAAATGAATTGTCCAAATTTCTGCAGTCTAATAGTTGCAAACTACTCCTTTCTTCTGTTTCTCATTTAGAGCCTGTGTCATTCTAATTCCTTTATTAAGTGATGAAGCCATCCCAAGATGGCCTATGAGAAAAGGGGTGGGGGAACAGTGAATATTATGGTGATAGATTCATTGGCCAACACGACTGAAAAAGGCATATAGGGGTCACTTAACTTTTAGAGGAACTGGCTAAAAATGTTCATCTCTCAGTCATGTATTCCACTAGGTCAGCTTCATTTTTAGGCTATAAGGTGGTTCTCCTATATTTCCGAGTTCATATCATCACACACCAATCCTGTAGATAAGATTTTGCTTTTCTTATAATATAAGTCCCAGAACTAAATTTTATTGACCCTGATCAGCCTGACTTGGTCGTGATGTGTCCATCCTTTAACCAATCTCTGTGGCCATGGGAGGAAAACAGGGTCAAATGCATTTGATTTACTTAGTAATGGTCATATTCCCCAGTCCTGGACTTAGGAAAAGTCATATTCACTGAAATCACAGACTAAGAGTGGGAGAGAGTTGAATCAATTAAAAAAAAAAAAAAGCTGGGATACTGTTAACATAAGAAGTAGGTACAGATAACAAATGGCAAAATCCAAAAATTCTACAACATCGATCCATAAGCAAAAGTTGAAAAAATAAAGATTAAGAGAAGATAAAAATTGCCTTTTAGAAAACGCCCAAAAAAACTATCTTAAGGGGAAAAGAAAGACCAATCTGTTTTTTTATACTTCAGGAAAGAATAAAGACCAATAGGCAGAGGAGAAAAGGATACAGATTCAATTCAGTAGATGTGAAGAACTTTCTAACAATTAAAGATATCCAGTAACTGAACAGGTGGCACCATGAAGTAATGAGTTTCCCATAGTTGGAAGCCTTCAAGCAGAAGGAGGGTGACCATCTGTCATGAATGTTATAGAAGGGATCTCTATATTGGGTGGGAGGTTGCTCTAAACCGACTGTTAGATTCCTTCCAACTCTAAGATTCTAAATTATTGAGAACAGCATGAATAAAAGATCCAAACCCATTCAAGAACTAAATTATTCAACAAAAGGTGATAGAACTTTCAGCTATGGAGTTGAATCTGCCAGACTTTGGGTGTCAGCTATCCTATTTTGTAAGGAAAACAGATACAAATCTTTACAAAATGTTTATCTTTAAATTACAACAGTAAAGTTAATTTTATAAGGGAGCATACCACCCTTCCCCTCCAATTTAAAAATTTTCTCTTTCAGATTTGATCAATGTTTACATAATTTCCCTTCTATCAGACTTATTCCCTAATGGAACAAAGCTAACTTTTGTATGACTCTTTTAATCTTCCCAGCTCCCGAGATATAGGATAGCTGGGTGACACTGCTACCACCAACCTGTACTTTTTCATTCAGCATTATAGTAAATATATTTACTACATTGAGACAAAAATCTCCATTGTTAACATTTTAACACCTTACACATTCAGTTGTGTTGGTGTATCAGATTTACTCAGCCATTTCCCTGTTGGCATTCAGGCTTCTTTGAAGTCTTCGCTGTAGTTCTACCATAAACATCTTTATACAAACAGGCTTTTCCCCTTTTGAATTATTTCTTACATCTGGGGTTACTGGGCTAAAGGGTATGGATATTTTTATGATTCTGAATATGTACTACCAAAAGAATGTTAGCACTTTGCAGTGCTACTGGCAATAACTGAGTTTAACATTTCCTTAAGGCATTGTCCACACTAGGTCCAATTCAACATTTAAAAAATTGGTAACATATATTAAGTGGTACTTTATAATTACTTTTTTTTTCCTCTACTAGTGAATTGGAATAGCAATCTCAACATTTTTTTTTTAAGCCAAACACAACTCTTAATTTGCATTCCTACTGTAGGGAAAGAACTCAGCAGCACATGTAGATATAAAGTTACACCAAAGAAGAGAATAAACAGTGTTAAAGTAACCAAATTAGGCCTTAGTTGGAGTCCACTCACGTTAAGCCCCACGTTAGCAAACCAAAACTTAATTTTCTCTGTTAGGCTCTCCCAGGAAATGAAGGCCTCGCTCAACCAGTCAGCACTTGCCTGCACAAGATAAGTTACCTAACCCAGCTCCCAACTTCCCTTTGCTCCTGTCAGCAAATGCCCAGTATAACTTCCCTGCTTCTTCTCACTTTGGTCTATAAAACCCTCTTGAATTGAACAATTCTCTGGAGCTCCTTTCTGTCTGCTATACTGGATATTGCTCAATCCATGAATCACTGAATAAGCCAATACGATCCTTAAAATCTCCTCAGTTGAATTTTGTTCTTTAGCAACAGCAAGTCTAAAAATTAATTCCAAGAAGGGCAAATGTCTCCTCCTCTGAATCAGCGTGGTCTCTCTGGGAAGGCTAGAGAACATTGAGCAAGCATTGGTTCAACATCTCTCTGATAGAGCTTCCTGAAACTAAAGGAAGGCTAAAGAAAGTGCATGGTCTCCAATAAGTTACTTTTCCTTTAAATTCACATATATGAATCTAGAAACCATACCTTTTCCTGGGATTTTTGGTTCAGATTCCAAACATCTCAAAAATAATTCCTCATACCAAAGGATCTGCTAAACAGAAAAGAAGCAGATAAAAAATCATATATGAAGCAAAAATTAAAACACAGGAAACATAATAAATTAACATTATAGTAATATGAAAAAAAAATCAAATTGAAAATGAAGTTTCCACAAGTAAGTGCACTTGTTATTTCTAAGATTATAGTACTAAATGAGGACAGATCGCTCTGATTTGTTCATTTTCCTCTGGAAAAATGTCTAAGTAAGAGTGGAAGAACATTAAAAATAAGTTATTAAAGGTGTGAAAGTGAGAGATTAAAAGTTCTTATTCCCAAAGCAACGGCACAAGACACATTAGCACTACACAGCCCACTCTTTAGACAGGCATCTGTTTCTTGCCACTTACTAATTCCTGTGAAAACTCAAGGTAAATACACTAATAAAATCACAACTAAACTACACAGAATTTGAGACCAACATGTCATAGTTGCCTAGGTAACTAGGGAATAGCAAATATATTTGCCACAGATAACTGCAATAATAGCTTTTTACGTATAATATCCATATTGTACAGTCCAGTGAAAACAGCCTTCCCTTCCCATAAGATGTGGTTGAAAGTGTGCTGTCTGGGATGTAACCTGAATAATGTTTTTTGTTTTTGTTTTTGTTTTTCACAAAATGCTACTATTAGAATTTTTTTTAAAGAAGTGATTCCCTAAATGTCCAGGAAAGACCAGTCTTTATGAACAAAAGAATCACAGTTCAAAGAGAAAACTCATTCACTAAATGAAAGGTAGACAACACTAAGACAAAAGAAGAAGTTGTGACATCAGTCCTGGACGAGGATCAGATTTTGGCCACTCTTTTGTGGAAGTTCTTGGGTTTTGCCAGATAAACAGACCAGAATTTGAAAGAGAATAAAATGGAACCTTCTTAAGAGTAGGGACCTAGACCTGGGCCTAATGCCTAGTGGTGTTCAATAAATACGTGTTAAATGACTGAATACAATTCTTGAAGAAAAAGCCTGAATCTCTGAAAGTCCAGAGAGTATATTCTAGAACCAAAGGACTTCTATAAGACTTACCCCCAAGATGAACAAAATTAAGCTCTATATTACTCTTTTTACCTGCCCTACTATATCTATTCTATGCCTTCTGAATCCTCACATATAAAAGGAATTTCTGTTCACTCTGTAACCTGACTGAAGAGTGCATAGTTACTTGACTTACCAAGTTGTCAGACACAGGCCAAAGGAGGGGGAACTTTAAAATGTGTGTTAAGCTCCACAGAGTTGGCAGTAAAAGGCTGATGTTCTCTGTGCCACTATATATAATCATAAAGCTTTTTGTAAAAAATGTATAGGCCATTATTTATAAGAAATACTACTGAGAGCCAAAGCAAAATTTCAAGAATGAAAATGTTGTCATTAGAGCAAAGCAAAGAGGCCCATCAGGTACTATTTTTGGCTTCCCATGGAGACATTTGTTTCTCATTATATATATAATATTAAATACTTTCCTCTGGGTCTTAAAAGGTTTTTAAGAAAGGAAATAAACCAGATTAATTTTCTTTCTAATTTGTGATACCCAAAGGCATATTTTCTAGTTTCTATAGTCCTGATTACCAAAAACAGGAAACAGGTCTTAAAATAAGTCTTTAAAGGATGTCTGGGTAGCTCAGTCAGTTAAGCCTCTGCCTTTGGCTCAGATCATGATCCCAGGGTCCTGGGATGGAGCCCAGAGCAGGGAGCCTGCTTCTCCCTCTCCCTCTGCCTGCCACTCCCCCTGCTTGAGTGCTCTCTTTCTTTGTCAATTAAAAAAATAAAAATCTCTTTAAAAAATAAATAAATAAATAGAATAATTCTCTAAGTTTCTATTTTAGTTCCCTCTCTGGGCCTGAAGACATTTTAATAGGAGATTCCAAATAACTCATTCTTCTCCGTACATAGGCATATTAATTTTCCTTTGACAAATAGCCTAATATGTTATCTATACAATAGTCTATAATTTTCTCAAAGAACAGGTAAAAGATATACAAAGTTTTTTTTTTTTTTTTTTAAATACCGTCCAACTTCCCTTCAACAAAATGGGTAGGGTGGTTTAATGTGTGTTTTCTAACACCATCAAGCAGTTAACTCAGTTCTGATGCTATCCACCTAGAGCTAAGATCACAGATCTCACACCTTAAGAGCTCAATACCACAGACTAACCTCCTTTTGATGCCAATTGCAGGTCCAGGTTGTTACCTGTGCTTCTGACCAACTGGCTCTAAATTGGAGGTTTCCATGACCCCATCCTGGGTTCAGTGAACTTGCTGGAACAGCTCACAGAAACTTTTACTAGTTTATATATTATAAAGGATAATATAAAGGACACAGATGAACAGCCAGATATAGAGGTACATTGGACAAGATGTGTTGGAAGGGGCACTGAGTTTCCATCTTCTGTGCGAACCATTCGGCTTACATGTTCATGTGTTCACTAGCCCAGAAGTTCTAGGAACCTCTGTCCTTTTGGGCTTCCAGTGGGGCTTCATTACATAGACATGACTGATTAAATAATTGACCATCCTTGATTGATTCAACTTCCAAAACCTCTCTACCCTCCTGGAGTTCAGGGAGTGGTACTAAAAATTCTAACCCGCTAGTTACCAGGATTATTCTCCCGGCAGTTAGCCCCCATCCTTAGTTAACTAGAGGCTTTCCAAATGTTTCCTCATTAGCATAAGGACGTTTATCATTCTCCCCCAGTAGGAAATTCCAAGGTTTTAGGAGCTCTGTTCCAACAGGATGAAGACCAAATATATGGTTGACCCTTGAACAACACAGGTTTGAACTGTGCAGGTCCACTAATGCTTGGATTTTTCATAGTACTATTAAGTATTTTCTCTTTCCTATGATTTCTTTTCTAGTAGCATATTCTTTTCTCTAGTGTAGTTTATTGTAAGAATACAGTATATAATAACTATAACATACAAAATATATTAATCAAATATATATATATATATATATATATCTCGGTAAGACTTCTTTCCAGTCAACACTAAGCTAACAGTAATTCTTTGAAGAGTCAAAAGTTATACATGGGTTTTTGATTGTGCAGGTCAGTGTCCCTAACCCCTACAACCTTCAAGGGTCAACTGTATATTTCTTATAAATCACAATATCACAGGTAGTAAGGAAAAGACTAATGAATTAGTTGTATCCCCCTTACCATCCACTGAGAGAGAAAGACATATCCCTGCCCATTTACAGAAATATACACAAAGGCAGATACACCACCAAATACTCCCAAGGCTCCAACAACCAACACACATCAGAGAAACACCTAACAGAGACCAAGACACAGACCTTCAGAGAGATACTAGACAGAAGACAAAAGGAACAAAGGGGAGAAATGTGTATTACTTGCAAAGGATGGACGTCTACTCAGGACAGGCATCCAGCAGCACACCCAGGCACAGCCCCTGTTCCAGGGAAGAACAGAGGTACCCTGCAGGGGTGTAACTGTGTATTACACACACACCCCAACACACATGCTCCCCTCCCTCCCTCACAAACACACTTTCTTACATACACACCTTATTTCTCGCACACACTGCTTTTCTAACACTTTTACACACACACTCTCACACATACAATCTCAAAATCTCTCAGTCTGTTATGTACCTAGTCACTCTCACACACTCCAACAGTCTCACACACACACACACACACACACACACACAATCTCATACACAGACTCTTTCTTCACATACAATCTCTCACACACACATGCATACAGTCTTTTCATGTACATTCTCACACAGTCTCACAAACACGCGCGAACACACACACAGTCGCTCTCAGTTCTCTCACACACGCCTCCGTTGGCTCCGCCCCCGCCGTGGCCCCTCCTCCGGGTGGGCTCCGCCCCGGGGGCCGGGGCGGGGCGAGCCAGTGACAGGAGAGGCCGGGCAGGGCTGGTACTTCTGGCACCCTGGCCATCGGGGCGCGCTCCGGAGGCTCCAGTCTGTGGCAGCGCGGCCGATCTCCGGACGGCCCTCGGGTGGCGACCGCTGCCTCGCGTTTCACGCTCGGCCTCCTCCGGCGGCCGTCCCGGCGGCGGGAGTTGGCGACGGGATGTGCTCGGCCGGGGAGCTGCTTGGTGGCGGCGGCGGCGGCGGCGGCGGTAGCAGCGGTGGGGAGCGCGACGAGGACGGGGACGCGCTGGCAGAGCGGCCGGTGGCGAGGACAGAGCCGGAACCCGGAGCGAGCCCGCGCCGACGCGGGCAGCGTCCGCTGGAGGAGCGCGAGCAGGTGAGCGGGGAGGGGCGGCGCGGCCCGGCCGGTTTCCCGAGCCCCACCCGGCGGCGGAGGGAAGTAGGCGAGCGGGCGGCGCCTATACTCTGCTCGGCGTGGGGCGCTGGTCGCTGCGGCGTTCGGGGAAGCTGCCCCGAGGAGCGGTTAGACGGCGCGCTCTGGGCCCGGCTGCGGGGCAATGCGTGCGCGGTGGCGAGTGCCCTGGGACCGCGTATCTGGCGGGGTCAGCACAGCCCTTCTCCTGCTGTGGGGCAGAGGAGGCTCTGGCCAGAACCCGGGGCTCTGTGGAAGTACCTCCATAACGGTCACTTGTCTAAAAGCCTTACATGTAAACAGTTTTTTCCCCCCCAACTTCAAGTCGATACCCCTTGTGCTGTGTTTTAGGGGATAGTTGCTCCCTTCCTGCCCTCCATCTTGGCATTTCTGAACACACACCTAGCGCCTCTGAAAAGGTGTGGGTGTATTTCTCTAGATATGCAATCAATGTCTGAAGGCATGTGTAGGAGCGAGTATTACAATAGATATCTTGACAGGGACTCTCCAAGAGTAGGTTCGTCACACGAACACAAAAGAGATCTAAACTTCATTTAAAAAGTGAAAAAGCAAGAAAATTGCTTTCTGTTAGTACCAAACGGAAAGAAGTATTAGTAAGGGAAAGGAGAAGTTGGGTAATTTTTGAAACCCTCTGAATTTGTTCTCACTACATGAAGTATCATAATAAGCATTACAACATATCAGTTGTCTTCAAGAGTAGGCAAGAAATTTAATAAAAGAAACTGAGTTATATGTAGGATGGATCTTCACCAGCAAAAACAGTAATTAGACTCTCGAAAATACCTGAGATCAGCCAATCTTCAGAATCACATTAAGGAGCAGGAATTCAAATGATTATCTGCCTTTGCTAAAGCCTGTAGTGTTGGGACAAGGAATTGATACCTGTCTCCTTTAATTATTCTCCATCTGTCCTTTTTGTAACATCTCCTAGACTCCAATATCATCACTAAATGTATTAATAGGTAAGGTATAACTTCTAGGATTTCAGTATTTCATTCAGAAAACAGAAATACCATTGCATGGGACGCACAAAATATGTCTTAGCATTAGTCTCGCTCACCGTGTAGAAGTGTAATTTTTCATCCTTATGACAATATAAGAAATGGCATGGTGACTGAAGCAAATAATTGGTTGCCAGGAGATCTTCCTGATTCCCTTCCTAATGCTATCCTGCTCCCCAACTATACCAACTATACCATGACTCAGTAGCTAAAGGGCTTAGTATCCTCTTGCTTTAGTTCAACTGGAAAAGTGAAGAAAACAGCAACAGGAACTCCCTGGGTGGTGGTGGTGGTGAGGGGGATACATTTGAACTAAGGTTCTCAAAGTAAATTTTCAAATGTTGTAAGGGAGCATGTAAAATATTATTTCATTTACACTTCTGTGGATTTTACATCATCAATATCTCTGGTCTTACCAAAATTGCTTATGGTACAAAGAAAAAGCATGACACAAAAAAATGAAATATATATACTAGAAAACATATATCCTAGCACTTTGCATACCTGCTTCTTTCATTCCCTGTCATGGAAATTTTTTTTCCTGTACTCCTTTAAAATTTTCGAATTTTTTTTAATATATATATTTTTTAAGATTTTATCTACTCATTTGACAGAGAGAGAGGGAACACAAGGAGAGGGAGTGGGGAGAGGGAAAAGCCGGCTTCCCACTGAACGGGGAGCCTGATGAGGGGCCTGATCCCAGGATGCTGGGACCACGGCCCAAGCCTAAGGCAGACACCTAACAACTGAGCCACCCAGGTGCCCCAGAAAATGTTATTTTTTATTGATGATGTATTTTTGTACTGTAAGCCCACATACACAATAATTGAGGATTACACCTGAGATATGCGCTTACCACAAATGAGCATCAAAGAAGAACTTAGCAAGAAACCAAAAATGAGTGCTTGCTTCTACAGCGCATATACTAAAATTGGAAAGAAACCTAAAATGAACAAAAAATTGGGGCAATGCAACCCTTTGTATAAGAAGCAAGCTTTTGTGATAAATCAGTCATTGATAATATTATCACCAAGGCTAGTTTTTTTTTCTCAAGTCCTATAAATGAAATTTAAAATTTTTATGCACTCCCTTGCAATGATGGTAACCATAGATATAAAAATGTTTGAGGAAGAAGTAAATGAATTCAGTGACTATAAAATACATCCTAAGGAGTTGTTTGATTTAGTTTTTCTTTAGGGGATGGTATGTGTTTGTTTGTCATTTTAAGAGCTCACAGACTCCAAATTACAAGAGAATATTTTTGAAAACTTGTTTTGCAGACTGGTTTTTAGAATTTAAAGTGACTTTTTCCACAGAAACAATGATAGACACAGAAACAAAACCAACACTAATTAGCTGGAAATGAGGCAGAGTCCCTCTTCCTGATGTCCTTTCTGCTTAACACACACACTTGGTGTTCCACAGTCTTAGCCTCACGGTTGTTGAGAGAGAACTGGCGGCATCCATGGGGGCATCAGCAAGAGACCGCACAGACTCTTCTTTACTTCTGGATCAAGGCTATGGTAGTGCTCTTGAATGCAGTAGCTCCAGAAGACACCTGACTTTTGCTCCTGCAGCTTTCAGTGATTTTTTTTTTTCAGCCCCTAATTTTTTGTATTAAATACCTTTCTATTTTTATTTCCTTCACTGAGTTTTGCCCTTACCTGATAACTTGATGAAGCAGGTTTCTTCCGGTAGCTATTCCCCAGGCTAAGGGTCCCTCGACGTGCATCCTTTCCTTCACTGATTTTTCTTTCTGTTCCTGTCTGAAAGTTTTCGTGCCCTTGCTTCAGCCAGAAAGTCTCTTGTATCAGCTTCGGCTGTACAAAACCTACCTTTCTCTCATTGGTACGATACCAGCTCAGAATGTATCTATAGCTTGGTATTTATTTCATGTAATATTGAAATAGTAACATAGGTATTTTCTCAATAACTAAGATTGTCAGCATTGCTTTTTTTTCTTACTATTTGTTCTTAAATGCCACTCCATCTGAGAGAGAACGAAGGTTCCTTTGTCTCTCCTGGTAAGATGATGGACAAAGGAAGCCTAGTTAAATTCAAGTATCCTTGATGACCTGAAAGGAAGACTTGAAAGAATAGAACAGGTCCTTTAGATGAAGGAACTGTCAAGTTTGAAGTAGGCATCAGACATCTCAGAGAGATAACCAAGGGAAAGAGACAAAATGCCCAAAGGATTGAAGGGAGAGGGTATAACTATCCCACGGGTGTGTTGTTCATTGTATGTATGAGAGATGATTCAATGATATTCATAACTATGACCATCAGGTGGCTTTATATAAGAGAGTCTCTGATCTACTGCATAAGTAAAGGACTAAACATCTCTAGTCCTTTTATTATATGCCTACAATGTGAATAGCATCTGTTTAGATGTGGCAGTTCACAACTTGAATAACCTAAGATGGCTCTTTGTACCTCCTAGAGCACAGAGATCCTATTATCCTCAGACTGACTTTAGAATCATTATCTTTAGCTCTAAGGTCATTATGTTTATTGAAGTAATATACTTTGGAAACTGTAGGAATAAAGAAAACTCTAGGGAAGAAAACAAAAGCATTTGAAATCCCACTCCAAATAACATTTTGTTAAAAAATACCAAACATTTAAAAAAATATATCTCATACATTGGTATTTCTACATTCATCTCTCTCTCTCTCTCTCATATATTACTATACTTGTATATATACACACATATATTTTAACATGTTTTAATGTAATACTGAATTTGCTTTCTTGTTTTAGCTACTTAGCGTGTTGTTTCATTTTCCCGTGTTATGAAAAATTATTTGTAAAAATTATTTTAAGGCTGCCAAATAGTCCATTTTCTACTACTGTACATTAAGGTACAAACTTTCTTTTTAAATAATGCTATAAGGAAAATCTTTCCTTGTAAATCTTCACAGTTCTACCTTGCAATAGATTCCTAGAAACGAAAGAACTAGGTCAATGTGTCAAACTCGTTGAAGCCTCTTGGAACATTCTAAAGGATTGCTTTCAAGAAAGATCACACCAATGTAACTCCCAGCATTGGTGTGTGAGAGTGCTGATTGGAAACCATCCATGCCTCTAATGAGTGGTATAATTTATAGATTATCTTTGCCAATTTAGTGGGTCAAATTATCTTATGTTATAAGAGATTGCTGGAGAGGTTTAATAAACCTTTCATATATTTATTGAGCATTTGAATTTCTTTTTAATCATGTTCTTTGAACTTTTTTGACACTAAAATGTTAATCTCTTACTTCACATTGATTATAAATATTTTCTCTGCTTGTTATTGACTCTATAATTTTGTTAATGATATTTTCGATTTAAAAATGCTTTAAATTTTTATTTGTTAAAGGAATTTATTTTAGTAGTTTCATTTGCACATACCACACATATACAGATGCATAATGTATATACATATCTATATCTGTTCAGAGCATTCTTT
Source organism: Martes martes (assembly GCF_963455335.1). Lineage (NCBI taxonomy): Eukaryota > Metazoa > Chordata > Mammalia > Carnivora > Mustelidae > Martes > Martes martes. The sequence continues at coordinate 111,024,176 of NC_137889.1, forward strand.
CTAATCCTACAATCAGTTAAATATCCAGTATTTTCTTGTGTGTGTGTGTATTTATGGTTTTATTATTATTTTTTAAATTCTGTATGTTTTGTCTCTTTAGAATATCTTTATGTATTGGGTGGAGTTATGGAGCTAATCTGTTTTTTTCTCTGCCAATGATTGGATAATCCACTTTCTCCCTGGCTTATACAATCCTTTATAATAGTTATAAATAGTAAAATCTATATTAAGCTTTTACATTTTTGTTGGTATTGTGAACGGGATTTCTTTCCCCACAAATCATCCTTTTGCTGCTGGTTTCTAGCTACTGACTTTTATATATTTAGTTTTTAACTAGTTACCTTTCTGAATTCTTTTATTAATTCTAATGCTAATAAATAACAGTATCTCTTAGACTTGATTCCTTTGCATCTTCTAGATATATAATCATCCAATCTATACATAAGGTTGATTTTTCTTCCTTTCAAATGCTAATGCTTCATTTCTATTTCTTGCCTTTGTGATACCTAGAACTTTCAGATCAACGCTCATTCATAGATAGGTAGATGAATAAATGAAAAAGCTTTGTAAAACCCATTGCCTGGGGCGCTTGGGTGGTTCACTCGGTAGAGCTTCTGACTCTTGGTTTCAGCTCAGGTCTTGATCTCAGGGTCCTGGGATCCAGTCCCCATCTGGCTCCACGCTCAGCGGAGAGTCAGCTGGAGAAATTCTTTCTGTCTCCCTCTCCCTCTTCTCCTCCCCCTCATGCGTATGTGTGCACTCTCTCCTCTAAAATAAATAAATTAATTAAAAATAAATAAAATAAAAGCACTTGCCAGAGTATATGTTCCACAGGATTATCTGTTTAAAAAAAAAAAAAACTGCAGCAGAAGGAAGGCTTAAGCTTCCTCTTTGATCTATTAAAAATATGATCAATAGTATAAATTCTAGATCCAGAATACCTGGGTTTGAGTCCTAACTCTGTGACTTACTAACTATAACTTTGGGCAGTTAATTAACCTCTCCAGACATCAGTTTCTTCACCTATATAAAGGGAATAATAATTTTATCAACCTTATAGGATTGTTGGGAGGATTCCATGAGTTAATGTGTATAAAGTGCTTATAGCAATCCATAGCACATAATAATCATATAAATGTTAGCTTTGGGGCCTAATTTTCAAACAGAATCCACACTGAAAAGAAATCTAAGAAATACAGTTTTCAAGTTTCCTAGCCTCTGCATTTAGAAAGTCACCATAGAGGAAGGTGCTCCTATGTTTTAGTGTGCATACGAATCATCCCTTATTAGGTGCAGATTGTGATTTCCTTGGTCCAGGGTGAGGCCCAAGATTTTGCATCTCTAATAAGCACCCAAGTGATGCTTGTTGGGTCCCCCAGTAATGGGTTCATGGTCAAAGGAGCGAGACTGATACAAAGCGAAGGTGAAACAAAGCTTTATTTCGTGCCAAGCATCGAGAATCAAACTGACCATCAAACTGACCGGTCGGGGACACGCCTTACAGAGAGGGCGATGACCCCTCCCTGCCTCACAGACTAACTTTTATAGAGCAAAGGCCATGTGGTTGGGCCTGGCCACACACAAGTGGGGAATGAGATTGTAATGCACAGAGAAAGCTGCACAGTCATGCTAGGTCACACATGGGTGGCCAATTGAATTACAATTCACCCCATAGTAGCTATTTGAACTAGCCTATCACCTTGGTCAGAATTGGCGCCCAAAAGGCGGGGCCCACACTCCTTGGTAGCTAGGGAGACAGTATGTGCGCTTTACTGATTGGATGTCTCCACCTGACCCGACTCATCCCGGCATTTGGGCTGTTATCTCCACCTGACCTGACCCACCCTTGTATTTGGGCTTTGTTACCTGGGACTGGTTTCCCAGACTTGGTTTTAAGTAAGTTCCCCTGGGGGGGCAGGGTCAGTTTAAGTTTTACTGCATAAACAACAAAATGGCTGTTCAACTGGGGCCGTTCTGGCTAAATAGGCCCTTACAATGCTGATGCTATGTCCATGTACCGCATTTTGAGTGGCAAAGAACTAGAGAGGATAAGCAAGTCAGTCCATAATATTCACCATACTTGCCCTTCAACATAGTAAATACAGGTAAAGAAGTCATTTAACTCTTCCCTAGAAAGATATATTTGAACTCTTGGTGAGGTACAAGAAGCCAACAGTAATTCCTCAAACCAGTGATTTGTTCTAGGTCCTACAACTAACTAGTCCTGGAAAAGACCAGACCCCAGGTCTCCAAATTCTAAAGCCAGTGTTTTCATATACGCAAAGAGGCCTCCCACAAAATGGGAGAATAGTTCTGACAAAACCCTTAGACTGTGTAGTTCAAAACCAGATATCTGTTTATACCTACTTCTCTTCACATTGTATTTATTTTTTATATGTGTATTATTTATCTAATAGAAGAATGTGGTCTTAAGGAATTGTGGGAACTAGTTAAGCAGTCTGTAAATCCCTTGAATCATGCCTGATGCTGGAGCTTGAGGTTCACTGGGCAGGCAGCTGGGAAGGAAAGATGGATATAAATAATGGGGCAAATCAGGAGCAGCCTGGATCTCGTAAGCATGTGCTAACCCATAACCATGAAAACTTAACTGGATCCTTGACTTTTGCCACTTCCCAGCTTGCCAGTGTGGATGACCTGCTACAGCCAGGGCCTTTTCTCAAGTAGCTTTTCTGGGGAAAGGCGAAGCAGTCACAGGCCCAAAAGCTGTGTCACACTGACCAGGTGAGATAACAGATCAGCAACAACACACGAGCTACAGAGTGGCTGCTGCTGCCCTTCCATCCTCCAATCTTCCAAGAATCCCATGGTACACCCTAACTTTGTGTTGAGCAGGAGTCCCACAGTCATGAAGATTTAAAGCCAAGGCTCACCACCATGTCTTGCTGAATGGCATGTTCTAGAGAGTGATTCAGTCAACTGGGTAAGGGTGATGCTGGGGAAAAGGAAACCCCAAGGTCAGGATTGAAGAAACTGGATGATGTTTTCCCAAGATTTCCAGGGCCATGAGTCAGGAATTGTCATTAAAAAAAAAAAAAAAAAAAAAGCCAAGGGCATGATTTTGCCTCTTGTTAAAATACAAGTTCTGATTCAGTAGATCAGAGGTATTTCATTCCTCACAAGCCCTCAGATGATGCTGACGCCACCGGTGAAGGGAGTGCACTTTGAGTAGCAAGATCTGCTCTTTCATACTTTTTTTTCTCTTTCATACTTTTAAAAGCAGTGTTCAAGCAATAACTGTAACAAGTGTTATGAGCTTGGTGAGTTCACCCCTAAACCTCATCTTGTTCCCAAGGGCATCGTCCAGTCTCTAAAGTAACTTGGAATAATTTTATATATGGTAGGCTTCTTTTGTTTGTTTTTATCATTATTCAGAGTGGAACCTATAAATCAATGGCTCTTTACTCGAGCAGTTTTGCTCACAGGAGATATTGGCAATGTCTAGAGACATTTTTCATTTTGAAGACTAGTGGGATACCACTGGTATCTAAGAGAAGGAGCCCAGGAATACTGCTAAACGTCCTATAATGCACAGAACAGTCCTTTACAACAAAGCATTACTTGGCCCAAATGTCAATAGTACCAAATTTGAGAAACCCATCTCAGAATATATTAATAATATAATAATATTCCAGCAGTTTGACTTGTCAGGAATAAGTACTCTGGGGGCGCCTGGCTGGCTCAGTGGGTTAAAGCCTCTGCCTTCGGCTCAGGTCGTGGTCCCAGGGTCCTGGGATGGAGCCCCACATCGGGCTCTCTGCTCAGCAGGGAGCCTGCTTCCTTCTCTGTCCGCCTGCCTCTCTGCCTACTTGTGATCTCTGTCTGTCAAATAAATAAATAAAATATTTTTTAAAAAGAATAATTACTCTGTTAATTGAGATTTCGATGGATAGTAAAAATTATTTATTTTCTGAAGCCTATGTGCCAAACAGGTAGTCCCTCAACTGATCATTTCTCTTATCTCTTCTTCTAATAACTTCTCTTAACATTCTCTATTTTGTTCTCTCTCTCACATCCTTTTTCCACCCTGCTTTCCTACTACCCACCTCCTTCCTCACTCTTCCTATTGAGGGTCTCATTCTCCCACTGTCTTTTATTCTTCCCTGACCTCTCAGCTACTTTCTCTTTTTCTTCATACAGCTTCTCTCTACTACCTCCTCTCCTCTGTAGAAGCTAAGCCTTATGGAACAATGAAAAGGGTTTTGGAGTATGACAATTCTAAGTTTGAATTCTGGCTTTACTGTTTTACTAATCACTTAATCCCTCAGAGACTCAATTTCCTCATTGTAACTGGTATTTTGCTACCCACTTCTTAAAGTTCTTATGAGGATTTGGTGACATTATGTATACAGAATACCTAGCATATAATAGACCTTCAATGAATATTAGCTCCTTATTTTATCCTCACCTTTCCTCTCATTTTTCCCTCTGGTTCCCTTCTTTTTTTTTCCTCTCAACTAACCACATCATAAAACTGTATTTTTAGTATACGCAATACTTAGGTTTATAGAATAAATATTACTTATGTATTGAATAAAGTATTAAGATTTACTAATCTAAAAATTAACTGTTTAATATTTCTTTTAAAAAAATTAACTCACCAAACCTAAAATATGTTGCATTTTGTGGAGATCTGCAGTTGATTTTTTTTTTCAATTGTGTGTCACTTATCCTTCCTAGGAAAAAGAATATCCACTTTCCTCTATACAAGTTATTCTCAATTTCCTATTCAACAGAAGAAGTAAAGCAAGGTTAAAGGAAAAAAATAAAAGCACCATGACGTTAGCTTGTCCTGAGAGGCCTAAGTAAAAACTTTATCTTTATTCCCACCTTCTTTAAGCCTTAGGACACTATCTTCATTTTCTGCCTTCTTCTCTGGAGTTGTAATCTTATCTTGCTGTAGCAGCTTCAAAAACATTAGGAGTCCTTACTAGTCATGTTTTGGTTCATTAAGTGTGTTGTATGTTTGTGTGAGGTGTGTGTGTGTGTGTGTGTCTATGTGTGTGTATATTTAAGGGAAAATATTAAGAAAAGCAAAAGAGTAGTTTCATTTCAGCAGAGAACTGAATTTCTAGTTAACTTGATGCAAAAGATATTTTCTGTCTTCTGATCTATTTTTCCCTCATATGCAGTGGTTGTTTTTTGTTTTTTTTTTTTCCATTTAACCTCATTGGCTGCTACACCTTTTCTTAGCAAAGGAAGAGGAAATGATTGGCTTTCTTTGTTGTTACTGTTTTCTTACAGCATCAACTATAGCTTATTGGTGTTCTGATCAAAGAAAAAGCAAAGTGCAAATGTTTTGAACTTTATGGAAAATATAGGATAAAATTATTATTAATACTTAATATCTACACACAGTGTCATGAAAATTAAAGTTCTATTTATGGTTTTTACTATATTCTCTTTGATATCATATTTTCTAACATCTCTGAGAGTTTTAAATTCTTTTTCAATTAATCTGAAAAAACTGATTTTTTTTTTAATCTTCCTGATCAAAATCTTACTTGAACATATATAGACCATCTACAGAGTCAGGGAACATACATTTGATTTCCCATAACTGGCAAATTCCATCAATCTGATTGAATTCAGAATACCTTATTTATGGTGCTCAGAAGTCTTCTAATGACATATAACGGAAGCTATTGTCACTTCCCTAAGTTGAGAGTTAAAAAGGAATGTCAGGGCACCTGGGTGGCTCAGTTGGTTAAGCGTCCGACTCTTAGTTTTAGCTCAGGGCATGATCTCATGGGTTGTGGCGTCAAGTCCTTCATCAGGCTCCATGCTTAGCAGGGGGTCTGCTTTGGGATTCTCTCCCTCTGCCCCTCCTTACGGCTCATGTGTGCACACACACACACACACTCTCTCTCTCTCTCTTTCTCTTAAATAAATAAATGAATCTTTTTAAAAAAGGGGGGGGAGAGTCAATTTTAAGGAAACATGTTTGATTTTGATGACTTTCAATAGACAAGCTATTCCATCTTGTAGTAACATCTAGTGCACATATAAGATATTCATGTCTTTAAAAATATGTAGATTTTAGAAAAAGTACAAATTGTGGAAATTTTTAACCTATAGCTTGAATTAATCATATTCTTCATTTCATGGCCTAATACTATCTCTCATTAGTTCATGCATAGCCCTTTTTTTCTTATTTATTTTTTCATTATGTAGCAATTCTCTTCCTCTACAATAGGCAACTTTTTTTTAAAGTGATCTCTACCCTCAAGGAAGGGTTTTAATTCATAATCCTGAGATCAAGAGTCGCATGATCTACTGACTGATCAGCCAGGTACCCCATAGGCACCTTTCTAAATATGTTTAATAACTTTGGCTGAAATTGTGTGTTACCTTTTTGACTACTTGATGATTTCAATAGGGTACGTTTGCAAATGTGATATAACACATTGGATCTTAACTCTTAACTATAGAGAACAAACTGATGGTTACCAGAGGGGAGGTGGGGGGAGAGATGGGTAGAATAGGTAGGTGATGGGAATTAAAGAGTATACTTTTCATGATGATGGGTGAGTAACGCATAGAAATGTTAAATCACTGGGGCACCTGGGTGGCTCAATGGGTTAAAGCCTCTGCCTTCAGCTCAGGTCATGATCCCAGGGTCCTGGGATCCAGCCCTGCATCCAGCTCTCTGCTCAGCAGGGAGCCTGCTTCCCTTCCTCTCCCTCTGCCTGCCTCTCTGCCTACTTGTGATCTCTGTCTTTCAAATAAATAAATAAAATCTTAAAAAAAATAGAAATGTGGGGTGCCTGGGTGGCTCAGTCATTAAGCGTCTGCCTTTGGCTCAGGTCATGATCCCAGTGTCCTGGGATCGAGCCCCACATCGGGCTCCCTGCTCGGCCGGGAGCCTGCTTCTCCCTCTCCCGCTCTCCCTGCTTGTGTTCCCTCTCTCTCTGCGTCTCTCTCTGTCAAACAAATAAGTAAAATCTTAAAAAAAAAAAAAAAAAACCCTTTAAAAAAATAGAAATGTTAAATCACTATATTGTACACCTGAAACTAATATAACACTGTATGTTAACTACACTGGACTTAAAGTTTTAAAACTTAATAAAATATTGGATTCTATTGGTTAAAATGGAAATGAATACAAATTTTAATATTTTTCAGTTTATAATGATATAACAGACCAATTCAATAACGAGCCCATGGTACACCTGAAACTAATGTGTGTATCAATTATACTTGAACAATATTTTTTAAAAACAACTTACAGTACTATATATTAGAAAGGGTTACTTGAACTGTTTTTAAATTATACCTTAATAAACCAAACCAACTTAAAATAAAACAAACAAAAAAGAACTAGCTGATATTCTCATTGATTTTCTCCTCAAAAAGTTTTTTTCTCCTTTACTGGATCTATGTAATTTCAGGAGGTTAAGTGGAAATAAATAAATGCTATAACTTTGCATTTAGTTAGAAATGGCAAACTAAGAGCACCTTGATGGCTCTTAATTTCTGCTCTTGATTTCAGCTAAGGTCATAATCTCAGGGTCATGAGATTGAGCCCCACGTTGGGCTCTGTACTCAGTGGAGAATCTGCCTCTCTCCCTCTCCTTCTGCCACTCCTCCACCTCTAAAATAAACATATAAATCTTTAAAATAAATGAAGAAATGGCCAACAAGTATAAATCTAATAATAAACATGTTATAAGTTATAATATATGATACTACAGTTAGGTGAAGCTTTATATGGTTGGTAAATTTTTATGTTTAACATATTATTTTGTACATTTTGTAGGAAATGAAAATTGTGATTATATTTAATATCCAAGGAGGAGGAAAAGTGTACAACCTCACTAGAAATAAAAGAAATGCAAATTAAAACTATTAGGAATTATTTTTCACCCATCCAGTTGTTAAAGATTAAAAAGATAAGTGGTGTGTGTTTAAAGAAATTCTATGACATAAGAATACACTACAGTTAAAAATATAAACTGGTTCAGTGTTTCAGAAATCTCGTATCAAACCTCATGAGTACATACTATTATTGCCCCTACTTTAAAGATGTAAAAAATGTAGCACAGGGAGCTTAAGTAATTTATTGAAAGTGTCACAGCTAGTAAGTTGTGGAGTTGAGATTCAAACCCATGCTTAAAGCCTGAGTTTTTAACCACCAAGCTAGTGTTGGGCCATGAAACCAATTTAGTGGATTGTGAACAGGATAGGATAGATAAAATTTTTAGAATCTATCACACATGGTATGAGTGTCATTTTTTAGATGTTTAGTTTATATGTACAATTCAAAGTATAAAACATATTTTTAATGTAGATCATAGTCAAGATCCCAAGTCAAGATCAAGATCATAGCTAGTTCCTTTCTGTCTCAAGGTTTTTGCCTGGACTCTTTTCCCCAGCTCTTCCCTTGACAGAGCTTATATCATCAACCTAGCTCTTACCTCTCAGATACCAGCTCTGCTTACCACATAGAATCTCCAACCCACCCAACTTCTTCTGTTCCCCTATTATATTTTCTTCATAACTTTTCTCACTATTTGAAATTATCTTAATAATTTGTTTGTTAAAATATTTATTCTCTGACACTCTCCACTCCCCCCTCACACGCTCAGAAGAACATGAGAGCAGAGATCACATTTTGTGGCAAATGCTTCAATTATTTTAGCATCTCTGGGGTGTAGCATAGAGTCTGTAAAACCTTCTATCCAAAACAACACTGCTGGTAAAAACTCAATTGATGCTTTTGCTTGTGGCTTCCCAAGGGCAATTATGACAAAAATTAGTTTCAAAAGAGAGAGGACTTTGGGGCGCCAGGGTGGCTCAGTCATTAGGTGGCTGCCTTTGGCTCAGGTCATGATCCCAGGGTCCTAGGATAAAGGCCCACATTGGGCTCCCTGCTCAATGGGAAGCCTGCTTCTCCCTCTCCCACTCTCCCTGCTTGTGTTCCCTCTCTCTGTGTCTATCTTTGTCAAATAAATAAATAAAATCTTCACACAAAAAAAAAAAGAGAGAGAGAGAGAGAGGACTTTGTATATAACAGGAACATTCTCTATTGTCAAAATCAACTGAAAAGAAACCAGTAGTGTTAGTTGTGCATTGAGCTAAGGATCCTGGTAAGATACTTGATTTAGGCAAGGATTATCTTCCTTGATATGCTGTATTTTAAAACCACCCATTACTGAGAAGGTGAAAGGCTAATGAGCATAGGATCTTGAAATACTAACTGATATTAACTTATGTAATTGGTCTAAATTTGCAAATTTATTTTTAATTTTTCTTGAGCTCGACATAGGAAAGATAGTAGATAAAACCCAGAACTAACATAAATTAAAATTCAGATCAGTCATTTTAATAATAGCACTGTTAAAGGATAATTTTCAAGAAGAGGTAAAAGTATAGTGCTCATTAAATGTAAAATGATCACATGTTAAGGATTTTACTTAACTCGTCATTAATGAGGGAACCAAGCAAATGTTACAGCTGATTCACAGGTGAAATACAAAAGTCAAAAATGTATATGGGGAAAAGATATGTTGAAATAAACTTAAAAGTGGAGTCAAAACTGGCTTTTTCCCATAGGCAGGGGAGGGAAGACAATTGAACTCCACTGAAACAGAATTTATTTGTGTGTCTATAGATAAGAATTATTTTTCAGTGCTCTTGGTTACCTAATTATAGATATAAAATACCTCAAAAGCTATGAAGGCTAAACAATATTCTAAACAATGCAGAATTTCCACAATTTTTTTACTTATTCTTAATTTCCTTATAGTAATAAAGAAACAAAGTAATTTCTAAAATTTGCTATATGGATAGATTAATTGTTGGATAGTGAGATACTTGATCTCTCCTCTTAGAATGCCTTGTGCTGCTAGAAAATATTAATTCTATTCTCATCTTTTCCCATGACAGTATGATAGATAGATAGATAGATAGATAGATATAGATATAGATATATATATACACATACATATCTACCTACACACACACATTCAATGTGCATATGAAAATACATGACGTATATGTATGTGAAAAGCAAGGATTGATTTATACTTGAAGTTCTTTCTGTTGAGTTATATAGCTAGACTTCACCTGATACTAAGATAACTACTGAAAAATTTTGATGAGAACAACATTGCTGCTTTCATATCTATGATGAGTTTTTATTCAGCACACAAATTCCAACTGCTTGTTCATATCCTAGCATGTGTTGAATGGTTATTGGTTTCAAAGACAATTCAACTCAAGAGTTTCACAGGAGCGTAGAAGTACATTAGTTTGCATTTTTAAATTTAAAGAAGGGTAAAAACAAAGTGATTTCTTATAGAAAGTTAACCACTTAGTATGACCATCCATGGTATCAAAATTATCCAGTATAAAACACTGGAGAATAAATATATGAAGAAAAAATTAAATACCAAACTTCATTATTCAATATGTATGCATAGTCTATTTAACAGTAATATAATTAAAGGGATATAATGATTCTGCTATTTCTGGATAATAATATTTTCCCTTTGGAGTTTAAATGATTAACTATTTGGAAATCTGTCTTTGGACACTTTATAATTAGCTACTGTTTAAGACTTCATTTGCTTTAACAGCCTGGCCGTATACTGAAGATATTTTCTTTCTTTATCCATTTGTTTAATATTAAACATCAATTTTTTTTTAATTTTTTTTTAAAGATTTTATTTATTTATTCGACAGAGAGAAATCACAAGTAGGCAGAGAGGCAGGCAGAGAGAGAGAGTAGGAAGCAGGCTCCCTGCTGAGCAGAGAGCCCGATGTGGGGCTCGATCCCAGGACCCTGAGATCATGACCTGAGCCGAAGGCAGAGGCTTTAACCCACTGAGCCACCCAGGCGCCCCAAACATCAATTGTTTTAACAACTGATTATAGTTATTTCATTATTGACAGTTTTCAGTATTATTTGTCTATTCGTTATTTTTCTGTTTAGCATATACTTTCTCGATAGCTTTTTATTCATTCATTCACTCAAAAACTTTATTGAGCTCCTATTTTCCAGGTACTGTTCTAGGTATCTTTGTATCTAGGATACAAGGAAACCAGCCCAAATTGTTTTCCTCATTAAACTTGCATTGTAGTAGGGGGAGAGACAATGAATAAATTAACAAGTAACTGGGTTATAAGTGCTATGGAAAAAAATAAAAGGAGGGGAGTTGGTAGGGAGTGTGGGCATGGCGTAAGGTTGCTGTTTTAAATGAGGTGATCATGGAAGGCCTCACTAAGGTGACATTTGAGCAGAGAACTAAAGGAAGTGAGAATTATTTGGCTGTGCCCCTTCTTTTGCTTTGACTTCCTAGGAGGGTAGAACCAAATTTGAGGTTTGGTTTTAGTAATTGTGGTAACTTATCTTTCCCCAATCTAAATTCTCAATTCTTTCCCACCCACCCCACCTTCCAGTTCTCTGTTTTGTTTTGTTTTGTTTTGTTTTTTCATTTGTTCCTACTGTAAGTAAATTCAAACTCTTTGTGGAAGAAGAGAGGGAAAAGTAAATTAATTATGGACTAACAAATTTCATTTCTTAAAAAATACATTTCTTAAGGAGTATCATATAATCACACCTTATAATGAATTTGTTTAAATTTTTTTTTCAATGTCTGGTTCAGATCTTTTGCATAAAGGTTTGCATCACAGTTTATTAGAAAGTGCTCAGATTTATATTCAGAAGTCTACATTTAAATCCTGGCTAGTTGTCTGATTGTAGGGAAGTCACTTGACCTCTAAAGTTTAACAACACACTTAATGATGTTTTTGCAGGACCAAAGGCTTGGAATGTGTGTGTTTAATAAGTTTATTGAACAAATGGCTAATAAGCAAGTAAAAATGGGAGAGCATTACATTTAAAAATTGGGGAAAAATAAAATTAAAACTACAGGGATTTTTTTTTTCCTGAAAAGATTAAAAATACTTTGCTAAGTGTTTTCTCTTGGCCAGGGTGTAATTAAAGTGGAATCTTTAGCATATAAGTCATGTAAGCAGTAATAAAATCATTAGAGTGCATGAAATCTTCAACAGGAAAGACTATAGAATAAGAAGAGAAGATGGCCTACAGATAAGTTCCTGAGGAGTTCTAACATAAACTCAGAGGGAAATGAGCCAATAAAAGTACACAAGAAAGGACAAAGGAGGTGAAGACATCTACAATGACTAACAGGCTTCTTGATTACACTTCTGGGTTGTGCCATTCTCTGAGGTAGGAGACCGTGGAGGAAGACCAGTTTTAGGACAGACGATTATGAATTTGGTACAGAGCATGTTGAGTTTGAGCTTCCTATAAGAAATCTCCATGAAAATGTTGAATATGGAGTTGAGCATGCAAGTCTAGAAATCTGAAGAGTTGCCTGAGCTGAGAAGTAATGCTCAGAAAAATAAAAAACAACTATGAACATTTGATAAAAGTGCAGGTCATTTTAATTAGTAAGAGAGAGTACAGCAGTGTTTTCATATGGTGATTTGAGTGCATATCCTTCCTTATATATTAAACAGCTTAATGAGACAGAATATGGATAATTTCTTTTGTGTACCCCATAGCACTTGCTCGTAGTAGGCAATTCAATTATTATTTACTGAATTTCACTAAATTGACTAAAGCAATTATTTTGCAAGGCCAGGCTGTTCTGTAAGTCAAGGATTGTGAATTATGGGAGTTGGAGTTAAGTAATCAGAGGTTAGTGGTACTCAGAGAGGACATGACACACACCAAGAACTGGAGTGTGGTTTCCTGAAAGTAAGCAGCTGTCGGTCTGGCAAATCAGTCAGGTCTGTGCAGATTTGCCACAACACATCTTGCATAAAATGCAGGTGCAAAACATGCTGAAAGGAGAGGATCATAACTTTTTAGAGTAAATACAGACTTTGTTACAGTGGGCAGAAAACTTATAGTCATTTTCACTATATCACCATTTACATAACATTAAAACAACTATTATACTTCATTGTAAGATAAGGTGGCTTTATGTACATATACTGTTATTGAAGTATTTTTTCCAGAAGAAATGTAATAAGCCCACATACTTTTCCTTATTTATAAAACCAGATTCCTACAGATTCTTTAGTGCCATAAATAATAAAAAGCAAACTTTTCCCCTACTTCATCTGAATGGTTGATTAATAATTTAGTAGGCATTTCATTTCAAAGGAATTGCACCATGATGGTTAAATCAGAACTGCAAAGAAAAGTATCACCCAAGTCACTGGATTTGACAAAAAGTGCACTGTATAAAACAAGGAGCTATTATTGTACAAAACACAATAAACAACTCCCAAGCATTGTTATATGTGGCATTTTCATAGCTTTTTTGAAAAATTGTCATAGTCGTAAGTACTGTTAACTTTGCTATTAGACAAAATCTCATTATAGACCTTAGAAAGTAATGATAAAGAGTTAACTCTAAAGGCAACTTAATTCCAACAAGGATGGTTCATATATTTGCATAGTTCTGTTAGACATAACAGTCATGGTTACCTTTAACTCTTCAAATATAATATGGAGAAGATACAATATAAACAAGTAGAATTTTCAGATTTTCATAAAGCTATACTTTTGTGGCCTAGGTACAATCTTAAAACTCCTGTCCTAAACTCTGATTTTTTTCCTAAAGTTTCAAGTTATTTAAATTCTAGTTAGTTAACATATAGTGTAAAATTAGTTTCAGGAATAATATTAGTGATTCGTCACTTACATGTAACACCTAGTGCTCATCACAAGTGCCTTCCATTACTGATTTCTGCTCAGGTCATGATCTCAGGGTTGTGGGATTGCCCTGCATGGAACTCTGTGCTCAGGGCTGAGTTGGCTGGAGATTCTCTCTCCCTCTGCCCCTCCCCCACCATGTGCAAATGCTCGCTCTCTCAAATAAATAAATATATTTTTTTAAAAATCTCTTATAGTTTGCCTCCCTCTCTCCCTTTTTTTTCTTTTCCTGTATTCATCTGTTTTCTTCCTTAAATTCCACATATGAGTGAAATCATGTGGAATTTATCCTGCCTTGACTGACTTATTTTGCTTAGCATAATACCCTCTAGCTCCATCCACATTGTAGCAAGTAGCAAGATCTCATTCTTTCAAAATCGAATTTAAAAGAGGTATTCACGAAGTCAGAAATGTTGATGATTCTCTCAACAGAATCAAGCAACTAGAACAGTGACCTTCAGTAATAGACCTGGTACTTTTAAGAATCCATCTTCATCTAGTTAGGTACTGACCAGCACCCTAATTTTGTAATATCTTTGCCTTTCTTGGTTTTCTTTTTAAAGTGTGGTTTGCCTAATACATAAGTGGTACAATTCCAATCAGGATCTCTATTTTTTTCTTTTGTTTTAGGAGTAAAAATAAGTGTTACAGTATAAAAATTCATTTCTGTACTTAGATGTATGGGTGAAAGCATTTGGAATTATGAATATAGGTCAACCTTAAAAAGAAAAGCAATACCTCTAAGGAAGGAGAAGATAGAAGAGTGGGAAAGATTTGGAACAATAAATATGAAAAATTGGATTAACAGTTAGCAAGAAGTAACTGAAAGGACTTGAGAGTATGGAAGAGTACTAGGACACTGAATAAACATGGTTTTATAACAAGGCATCTGAGCACAATTTTTACGTTAAGACTTAGCAGCCTAGAAAAAAGAGCAGGGAAATTGGAGTCTATTGAAAGTCAGGGAGTGGGAGAGAACATGGGACTATGAATTCATAGTTAAAATAGTAGGCAGTGGGTTCTAAACTGCAAGGAGAAAGTAAAGCCAAAAGGGCTAAATCTGTAACTAACCCAGAAGTTTTTCTGGTTTGGGGGGGGGCCTTTTTTTTTTAAAAACCATTTCTAATTACTACTTTCTTAATATTTGTTTTCTGTATTTGTTTATCACTATATGATACTATCTCTTGTTGGTGTTTTGGGAATGTGAGACTCCTGTCCTTTTGAAAGAAAGTATTAAGATCTTTAAAAAAAAAAAAAAAAAAAGTCTTTCATTTGAGAGGCTGAGTGGGATAGTGGAGTGGATTGAGTGAAAAAGAATTCCAGTGTTTGGAAGTGAGGAAAGACTTTTCAGTCTAAAATGCCTATGAAACTGACTCCCAGTTTATTTCTATCATTGTTCTTCCTTCCTTTTTGTATCCCCATAATTATATTCATTCGAAGTTATGTTATTTATAAAGGCAGACTTCCTATGATAATTGGATCACATTCTACTATGTTAGTACTATTGTTCATACTACTAAGGCAAGACAGTTTCAGGGGGGAAATAAAAGGTGGTTATTTTCTGTCCAAATAAGATACATTTTTCTTTTTTAACTGAATATAGCTAGAAAAATGAAACCCAAAAAATCTGCCTCTGAAGTATTCTATGTGCTTAGTCTTTATGCCAGTTTATGTTGCTTTTCTTTTTGGGGGGAGGCAGTGGTGGTATTAACAATTAGAGATTGGTTTGGTGTTTATTTTTTACAAAGACAAATTTTAAATCCTGGTCAAATAGTAAGTATCACATTCAAGACCACAGGTTATACTGTAGAGTGAACCAAAGGTAAACGCCACAAAACCATTTATAAATAATTTAACATTTTTGCTAAATATAAATGAATCCAGACAAGTGTAACTGTTTGAACTGCTGTTAAAAACTGATATATTAAAACAAATAGAATGTGAATAATTACCAGATTGTTTTTTTATTTATAAGAAAGCAGATAGCGTAGGGCTTTAGAACATTGTCTTTAGAGCAGAATGCCTGAATATATGTCTTCACTCCACCAGTTACTAGGTGACCTTGACAAAATTACACAATCTCACTTCCTTGATTTCCATTAGGTTTGGTTTTTTTTTTTTAAGATTTTATTTATTTATTTATTTGACAGAAAGATTGATCACAAGTGCGCAGAGAGGCAGGCAGAGAGAAAGGGGGAAGCAGTCTTCCTGCTGAGCAGAGAGTCCGTTGTGGGTCTCAATCCCAGGACCCTGAGATCATGACCTGAGCTGAAGGCAGAGGCTTAACCCACTGAGGCATCCAGGTGCCCTCCATTAGGTTCTGAAGAGCAAAGTACTTAAAACACTGCCCAGCATATAATATTCAGTAAATATTAAGATTTTTTAAATTAATAAATATGTTGCAAAATTCATTAAAAACTTCACTTAAACATTATTTAGTTGTTTATAAGGCTTATATACCTCTACATAGGGCATCTCTACATAGGACCAGCCTTTAAAAATGAAGAGGAATAAAAAGCAAAAATGAGTCTTTGCAGGTGATTAAATGCTGAAGTGAAGATATTTTTGATAACTACAGAATCATTTGATAGTACATCAGCTATAACAACTGTTCTGTTATATAACAAGACAAAAGCAGTTAAACACACCATATCATTTTTTAAAAACATCATTTAACTAAATATTTGAAAGCATTATGTTAGTGATTGTTTTTGGCGGTGGTAGTTTTTTGGCCAACTCTCTTGATTTAATTTTTTGACCAAATTGACCTTTTTTGAACTAAAGGCCAAGCATTTTACAATGCTAAACACATATTTAGCCTTAAAATATACTTAGTTTTACATAAATAAGTATGTAAATTCCTTACCAAATTTCTTAGTTTCTGAAAGTTAAGGATGTAGTCTTATTTATCTAATATATTATAGGCACCAGAAAAATGTTTGTTTTTTGTTTTTGGATTTATTTTAAGATTTATTTATTTATTTGAGAGAGAAAGCATATGCATGCAAGTGGAGGGAATGGAGAGAAGGAGAGGGAGAGAATATCAAGCAGACTCCTTGCTGAGGGCAGAACCTGATTCAGAACTCAATCCCTAAGATCATGACCTGAGTAAAACCAAGAGTCAGATGTTCAACCAACTGAGCCACCCAGACGTCCCAAGAAAAATGTTTGTCGAATTGAATTGGTTATACAAATAAAAGTGTTTTTACAGCAAAATGATTATAAATGTTATATTGGATATGCATAACTTAAGGTAATTTAATTCTTATATGTTTTGGGGATATTTTCTTCTTTGCTCATTATTTTTCTTTCTGGACTGCCAGGGATTTAATGTGGAGAGTAGGAAGAAGGCAGTGATTTTAATGCTCAGAGCATTTTTTTTTCCTTAGGGAGAAGAGGCAGTGGGAGAGGCAGAAGGAAAGAGAGTGTCTTAAGCAGTCTCCATGCTTAGCGGGGAACCTGATGTGGAGACATGGGCCTGATCTCACAACCCTGAGATCATGACCTTAGCCAAAGTCAAGAGTCAGACGTTTAACTTGACTGAGCCACCCAGGCACCCCAATGCTCAGAGAATTCTTGATTTACTCCTGACATTTCTGCATCTTTTAAAAATTTTCTGAGTGTTAAAAAAAATAAAAAATTTTCTGAGTGTTATAAATACTAATAAAAAAAGTATTTTAGAGGCACCTGGCTGGCTCAGTGGGTTAAAGCCTCTGCCTTAGGCTCAGGTCATGAACCCAGGGTCCTGGGAGGATGGAGGCTGCGTTGGGCTCTCTGCTCAGCAGGGAGCCTGCTTCCCCCCTCTCTCTGTGCCTGCCTCTCTGCCTACTTGTGATCTCTGTCTGTCAAATAAATAAATAAAATCTTTGAAGAAAAAAAAAGTATTTTAATTATGCTAAAATTGTTTTTAAAAACAGATTTGGGTGTGAAATTTAAGGTATTGATAGAAACTAAGGAAAAAACAGGACTATTCTGAGCTTTTAATTTCTGGTTAATTTACCTTAGGCTTACTTTTAAAAATGAATTAAATCAGCTAAAGTACTTGCTAGACTCTGCCGAGCAAAGAAGGAAAATTGCTTCTTTAATGTTGGGTGTGAGAGGAACTGAGAAAGGAAGAAAAGAAACCCAGTGATTTTTATTTGTTTAACTTTAAATATAAGTAAATAAAGACTTTTTTTAAATGTTAGTAGAAGAACCATTTGATTAAATGGATCCTCAGAAGTTGAGCTTTTATACTCAGAATTTGACCATTACAGGACTATGAAAAATAATAAACACTCTTCAAAGCTTAAGATCCCAGGACTGAATCAAAAAAACTGGCCGTCAGGTCATGATCTCAGGATTATGAGATAAAGCCCTATGTCAGGCTTTACACTGGGCATGGAGACTGCTTATAGTTCTCTCTCTCTCCCCCGCCTCTCCTTCACCTCCTCCACCCTGCTGTCTTGCTCTCTCTTTATAAAAACAAACAAACAAAAAAAAAACAGCCATCCACCATCCAGTATCATCCAATTCACTCTTACAGGAACTGTACCTCAATTCATCAGTTCAACATCCAAAACAATTAACGTCCAAAAACAACCAAGGTAGGACTTCCAAAACAATGAAGTAAGGAACTCAGTGGGCTTTCCCCCCAGCAAAATAACAATTTAACTGGTGAAAATTATTCAAAAACAACAATTATTCAGTCTTTGGGAATTATTCTAAGGGCATACAGCAAATCAAGAAACATTCTTTTTTTTAAGATTTTGTTTATTTATTTGACAGAGAGAGAGAGAAATCACAAGTAGGCAGAGTGGTAGGCAGAGGGAGAGGGAGAAGCAGGCTCTCTGCTGTGCAGGGAGCCTGATGCAAGAGAGCCTAATCAGGGCTCAATCCCAGCACCCTAGGATCATGGCCTGAGTTGAAGGCAGCTGTTCAACCAGTTGATCCATCCAGGCTCCCCAAGAAACATTCCTTAAAGAAAATCTGCTATATGTCAGAACAGTGAGTTTTTATGGCATTTGAGCCACAACCTGTTACTTCTCCCTCATAATGTCCCCTTCACAGTGTTTCAACCCCAGCATATTAGCCAAGAAGCCAAGAAGATGGGGTTTCCTCTCTCCCTAACCCCAGCCATCTAGAGCTGCAGGCTGACCATAGAGGAGTGGGCATCTAGTGTTTCTCATCCCCCTGCACCCCAAATCAACTCCATGTTACAGAAATTCTATTCCACATAGGCATGATTGAGAGGACAAACTCTCTCTTCAGCCAGCCCCTACTCTCAGCAGAGCAAGCTGAGAACACTGTGGCCGAATTACCCTGCCCTAACTTGCCATAGGGTAGAGGTTCCACGTGAAGAGAGGCAAGCCAAGACCAGAGCTGCTCCCCCACTTTCAGTGTATACTTGTAGAGCAGGGTTGTCATTGGAAAAAAAGGGTCTCTGTCCCCAACCTCCAGTGCATTGGTGCAGATGTTCCACCCAGGGGTAAAGGCAGCTTATATGGGTAAAGATCTCTACAAATCTGACCGAGAGGACTGCGTCAAACCAACAGAGCAGCCAAAAGTTTTAAAGGACCAGGGAAAGAGTTAGCCAAGAATAGCCCTCCTGGCATCATAATCAACTGTGATGATCAGGAAGGTAATATGCATGTGCAAGGCTGCACCTACTCAGGAGCAATCAGAGCAGGATGTGGGGCAGACTTGAAAGCATTCCCCAAGCTGCACACAGACCCATCAACACAGGGCAGAAGCCTCACAGGAACAAGGGGCTTCAACACAACCTGTGATCAAACACTTAGGGAGCTATATATAGTAAGTTACTCTGACCCAGGGGTAACTCCCACAAATAAATATGATCACTCCTGACAGTCTGAAAAACTGTGCACATGTCCAAGGCTGTGCCCTCTCAGGAACAGTCAGAGTGGGAACCTCCAAGCTTCTAGTCCCTGCTGAATGTGGGATAAACAAGTAAAATCCCCGAACTAGGATAGCAGTGTCTAGCCTACAGATACAGCCAATAATGGAGAGTAAAATTGACTGGCAAAGGAGGCTTAAGCATAATCTTTAACCAATGGCTTGTGCTAACTGAGGAGCAACCCCTAAATAATGAGCCTAAAAGATCAAAATAGTGGCAGAATATATGAGTAGAAACATCAGAGGCTGCACGCTACAGGGAAAAAAACTTTGCAGAATTAGTTCAAGCAAGTCATTAAGCAAATAAACAATCAAGGAAACAACAGCAGCCACCTCCAGGATAGGGGTAGGGGATCAGTATCTAGTGTTGCTAAAATATATTATCTACAATGCCCAATTATCAACACAAAATTATGAGACATGGAAAGAAATGGGAAAGTATGACCCAGGAACAGGGGGAGAAAAGGAAATAGAAAATGCCTTTGATGGGTCCCAGATGATGTACTTCATGGACAAAGGCTTTAAAACACTAATATAAATACATTCAAAGAACTAAAGGAAACCAAGCTTAAAGAATGAAGGAAAATATAATGATGGAGTCTCATCAAATAGTCAATGTTAAGAGAAATTTTTTAATTAAATGGAAATTGTGGAGTTGAAAACTATAATAAACCAAGTAAAAATTATTTGAGCTGGCAAAAGAGAAAAATCAGTAAATTTGGGGCACCTGGGTGGCTCAGTGGGTTAAGCCTCTGCCTTCGGCTCAGGTCGTGATCTCAGGGTCCTGGGATCAAGCCCCGCATCAGGCTCTCTGCTCAGCAAGGAGCCTGCTTCCCTCTTTCTCTCTGCCTGCTGCTCTGCCTGCTTGTGTTCTCTCTCTCTCTCTCTCTGTCAAATAAATAAATAAATAATAAAATATTTTTTAAAAATCAGTAAACTTGAAGATAGATTAATAGAGATTATACAATCCAAAGAACAGAGAAAAAATGGAAAAAAATGAGTAAAACTTCAGAGAATTGTGGGACATGATTAAGCACACCAACGTACAAATAATGGGAGTAACAAAGAGAGGAGAGAGAAAAAATATTCTAAGATCTAATGGCTGATTTTTTTTTTCCAATTTAACGAAAAGCATTAAGTCACACATCTAAGAAATTCAGTGAAGTCCAAATAGATTAAACAAAAAGCAGTCCACTACCAGACACATCATAGTCAAAATTTTGAAAGACAGGGAAGAAGAAAATCTTGAAAGCAGTACAGGAAAACAACTTATCGCATACAAGCAAGATTAATAGTTGACTTCTCATCAGAAATATTGGATAGCAGAGGCAATAGGGGAACTCATTCAAAGTGCTGGAAGTAAAAACCTATCAATGAACAATCTACAAGCCAGGGTTCTGGCTTGTAGAAGTTAAGGATGGATTTCATTCCTGATAATCTGTTCATTGAATGAAGGCTAGTTTTGAGGAGGGAAATCATGGGTTTGGCCTTGGATGTGTTGAATATCAAAGTATATATTCAAGATATGCAAGTGTAAATGTCAAGAAAGCAGTTGAATTTATGGGTCTGATGTGCAAAAGAGAGGTCTGAGCTGGACATAATATTTAAATAATTGATTCATTGGTAGTAAATATACCTAATTTTTAAGGGGAAAAAATGTGGAGTGAAAGATGAGGGCTGAGGACCAGAGGTTGAGGGCTAATATTTAATGGCGGTTGAGGATGATAAACCCACAAAGGAGACTGAGACTGAGAAAGCATAACCAGATGGGTTAAAGTAGAACCAGGAGAATGTGATATCATAAAATGCAAAAGAAGAGAAAAAATGGTCATCATGAATGTACTTAGGAGTAGAATAAATGAGAACTGAAGAATGTCTATTTAATTTATTGATATAACAGTGTATTGGCAACCTTTTCAAGAGCTTTTTGGTGGTGTGATGGGGACAGAACCAGAGTGGAAGATGAGATATGATTGGATGGAGTAATTCTGCATGGATCTCTTGCACTAAGAGCTTTTTTTCAAGACTTTTTTCCAGGATATTTGTTGTTAAGTGAACAGACTTGGTAGATAGAGACACTGTCTCCTGGAACAGAGAGGAAATTTATTTGTTGTCCAGTATAATAAAGATAATGTCTCCCTCTGGGACAAAGGTCAGGAAGGTTTGCATGTAGCCCATAATAAAAGATTAGAGTTCTTGAAGTTCAGAGTTCCTCAGCTGTGATATAAACCCATTGCCTGCAGCATCTATCTGTGCCACTCTGTGTCATCCGGTGGGACTTAGGTGGAAAGGAGAACCAATGTCAACATGAAACTCATGCTGCTTCATGTGGCCCAAGTAATAGTCTTTTGCCTCTAAGCCAAAAATCTTATGTCTTCTGCCAGCATCCATGAAACTGTGATAGGCTAATTTGTTCACTTGCAGGTAGGATAAAATGTCAGTCTCTTACAGTTCTTGGTAACCATGAAATTTAAAAAATGGAAATAAACCAAGTGAAATGTTTCAAACAGTTGGGCAATGAAAGAGAAGAAAAGGCAAGGCAGTACTAATAGAGGATATGGCAAGGAGGGAGCTTGTATTTAAGAGTAAAGATGTAAGCATGTAGAAATATTGATGAGGGGCCAGTTGAGAGGGAGAGATTCAATATACATGAGACAGAAGATAATGGTAGAGGGATGATCTAACTTAGGAAAAGATCCTACATACAAGTAAGAGGAATTGGGACAAAGAAGGGGAACACTTCCTCATTTCTTTATGTGTAACAAAAAAGAAGGTAGGGAAGAGGGATATAAAATGAAGTAGTTGTTACCTTTAGTATCACAAAGTTAAGGAAGCTCTTTTCTGACTGCTTCTCTTTTCCCTGAGAAGTAGAAGCTCAGGTAATTTGCTGGAGGATGAGGGAAGCTCAGGTGATTTGCTGGAGGATGAGGGATAGAGGTTTGAAAGAGAGAAGAGATTTGAAATAGACTGGAGAGAGCAGAAAAAAATGAGCTGAGCAGAGAAATGAAGTAGGAATGCAGAATATTTGAAGATCTGGTGGGGGTTAATGGTCAAAAACACCCAGTGTTATGACTTTCTCGAGCACCACTCAGGTGTAGGCAGAAAAAATAGTTAAGTTCCTCTAAAATTAAGGTTTTGCCCAATAAGACAATGGAGTTTAAAACTTTATTGAAATTCTGGGCCATAGAACTCAAGCAGAACAAGGATAGAGAAGAAAGGAATGGACTGAGCTAGTGGATTGAGAGAAGTTAGAGATCAGTGGACTACAAGCCCAATGAGGATGAAAAATAGTCAGTGGGAATAGTTGAAAAAACAAGATAAAAGGAGAAAAGGTTGCAGTGAGAAGATTTAGGAGTGCATTCATTCATTAGTTCTATCATTCATTCAATAAAAACCTCAATTCACAGACTAATATGTGCTATTTAAAGACTATTTTCCTCTTGCTTGGTATGCATCTTGAGATGTATACTTGAGATGTATAAATTTACCTACCCAGTTATGATTTCCTTGGGTTTGCTTTATTGTGGCTGCCTTTCCTTAATAGCTAGGGAAGGACAACCGAAAGTAGCAAGAAGAAATCAGCATTTTAGTTTTTATCCTATATTTTCTTTTGTTGTCTGAATATGTACAATAATAATTTATCTACATGTTCTTACATAGTTTTTTAAAGCAACTTTTAGGAAGTTATATCTAAAAATGTCCACTTGGATTATTATTATTGGAACCTCCATTAATTGCTGTTTTTAACATTATGAATACATTTGTCATATTAGTTATTGCTAGTAACAATAAATCCCAATTAATGAGGAAGTAGTTGAGCACTATATTGAAAAACACAGGCTTTGGAATTAACAATACTTACTGTAAAAAATGGAGATTAAATGCCATTAAAGAATGTAAAGTACTTAACACAATATCCAGTATATAGTACATATTCAGTTAATAACAGCTATTCTTTTTATAATCGTCATCATTATCATCATCTATAGTCAGAAGTCTTGGTTCCAAGTGACAAAAATTCAACTCCCCCTCGATTTTGCAAAATAGGAATTTATTGGCTCACATAATTAAAAAGACCAGAGGTTGATACACTAGCTGGTTTTAGGTATTGAAACTATATCAGCTGTATCATTTCTTGGCTTTACTTTATATTGGCTTCATTTAGATCAGTCTTTCCCCTCATGGTAATAAGATAACCTGCATCTTACCAGCTAACCAATAGCAGTGAAAGAAAAATGTCTCTTTTTTAATAATTGTAGCGAAAGTCTTAGGTAGAGGTGTTTCGTTGGCCTATCTTGGGTTTCATGCTCATTCCTTAACTAATCATATGTCCAAGGAAATGGAATGTTCTGATTGGTCAGGCTTCAAAGTGGGGGATGGGAACATCCTCAACCAAAACACAGGGAGTAAGAGTAGAGTGGATGGTTACTCCAAAGTTAAATCAAGGTGCGTGCTTCTAGCAGAAAAAGGTGGGATAAATATCAGACAGGCAAAAACAGCAGATTTCCAATACTGCACATGTAATGCTGTGCAGTAGTACAAATGTAGTACCGCAAACAGGAAAACAGTTGAAACTACATTTTAAATTGTCACCCACTCAGCAAAAGCCTGTTTATAGAATGTAGCCTACACTCTTCATAAAGTGAATAAACAGAACCCTTGCCATACTAATGCGCACAGATTGTGCCATAGGTCCATACCTAATTCCACAGAAAACACAATAATTAACGCGATATCCAGTATATAGCCACAATAATTAATGGGGGTTATCCTTACCTGTTCCATAGAAAACATCCCACCTCAACTTCTGTATAATTAAATTGTCAGAACACTTGAAGAAAAATACAACTGAATTTGATTATTATGAGAAAGATGATCCCTAAGGTATTATCTCAAGCAACATGGCACAATAGAAAGAGAAGTAAAAATCACAAGACATAGGGGCGCCTGGGTGGCTCAGTGGGTTAAGCCTCTGCCTTCGGCTCAGGTCATGATCCCGAGGTTCTGGGATCGAGCCCCGCATCAGGTCTCTGCTCGGCAGGGAGCCTGCTTCCCTTCCTCTCTCTGCCTGCCTCTCTGCCTACCTGTGATCTCTGTCTGTCAAATAAATAAATAAACTCTTTTAAAAAAATCACAAGACATAAATCTACCAAAAATATAGTAATAGTTATAGTTACCATATATTGAACGATTAGTATATGTATTCTAAAAGCTTTTTATCCATGTCTTCATTTTAGTATCACAACTCTATGAATTAGGTATTATTATGTTCCTTTAACACATGGGGAAATGGAGGGTCAGTGGTTAAGTAATTTGCCTTGTAGGCGTGCAGAGCAACATTTGAATCTGTCCTAGTTGCTTCTAAAACCTGTGCTGTCATTAATAGGCTGAGTGACTTAACCTCTCATTCCTTGTTTCTTAAAGTAGGAGATTTTGTTTTAATTATCTTTAAGGATATTTCACTCTTAAAAAAAATCCTATGATTATGTAAGGGTTCACCTTCGGTTTCTCATCACTAATTTTGTGTATTTTTGAAGAAGATTTTTGAATCAATCTAACACCTCTTTGTTTTTACGTATGTCTTTAATCATGGATGAAAAGATAATAATATCACTATCTTGGTAAGAACACTTCAGCTCGCATGTCATACCATTATTGTATGATCATGAAGGAAACTGTGCTTTTGACAAATGTTCTTTCACCAGGACCTCAATACAGAGAATAAAATTTGGCAAATACACAAAGTGATTAATGTTAGAACAGAGCGAAAAGCACCATCTGAATTTCTGCACTGCTGTGCCACTTTATGTATGAAATGTTTTGTATGGTTGGTTTTTTGGTTTTTGTGGTTGTTGCCTTACTGCAATTCTGCCAAGTGTATCTCTGCATTTTTGTTTGTAATCTTTTTTTCCATACTTGAATCTGAATTCTAGTCAATACTGAAAGGGCTATGAAAAATCCACTAAACTGTTGCAAACAGCTTTGCCTTGTCTACATTTTTATATAAGATAAAAATAAAAATTTGAGTAATTTTTGGCTTGATAAACTTACTTTCGATATGCTGTAAACTGTGAGAAAGAGGTGAAACAAAAAAAGATGCTGATGTTCATTTCACTTTGTTAAATGTATTCATTCTGTGACAAATGGAAATGTGTTCATATAGCTTTTCTTTTTGAGAGTTCAAATATGTAAAATTTACTCTGAAAACTAAACAGAATTAGACAGACGCTAATTATTAATATAATAATAACTGGAGGGAGTAGAGTATAGGGATTAAAGGAGTGGTCTCTGGAGTAAGAGCTCCTCCATCTACTAAGAATAAGTCAATGGCCAGATATTTAATACCTGTGAAATTTAGTTTCCTTATCTGCAAATGAGGGAAAATAATAATTCCTCCACAGCTTGTGGAAAAAGCAAACAAGATAAAGCGTGTAAAGCCAGTGCCTGGCACATAGTAGGCACTCAGTGTTAGCTTTTCTACTATATCTTCAATAATACCACCACTTATTACTATTACTCTGAAAATTACAAACATGTGAGGGAATGAAGGACTCATGAACTCCTCTGTGTATATTACTCTCCACTGTTCAAATACAATGGTTTAAAAATTGAGCTGAGCATGTAAATCTTTTTTAATTTGTTGTGTTTAGAGAGAGAGCATGTGGGTGAATAGTGGGGGAAGGGGCAAAAGGAGAGGAAGAGATAATTCAAGAAGGCTCCATGCCCAGCATGGATGTGGGGGACAGGCTTGATCTCACAACCCTGAGATCTTTACCTGAGCCAAAACCAAGAGTCAGATTCTTAACAAACTGAGCCACCCAGGTGCCCCCAAGCATGTAAATTTTAGCTAGCAGCTACCATAGCTTGTAATCTAATAGAATTTATTTATAAATATTTGAACAAATTCACAACTGTACTCATAGAGGAATAAAATATTTGATGTTACATGTAACTTTTGTTTATTTTTTGTGGGGTTTTTGTTTTGTTTCATTGCCTAACATGTTGTTATTGTAAAGTACTATTATTATTCAACAAATACTTATTATGAGCCTACAATAGGCCAGGCACAATGCAATATACTAAGTACTAATGTTAAAATTTATAAGACATGTTTCTTACCCTTAATGGCCTTACCCTTCCTATCAAAGCTAGTGACAGAAAATAGATATATAAAGAAATAATTTTTATAATAAAATATTGCGGTGAGCAGAATAATGCCTCCCCAGAGATGTCCGTATTTTATTCCTTAGAATTTGTGAATGTGATACCTACATGGCAAAAGAGATTTTGCAGATGGGATTAAATTTAAAGACTTTGAGATGGGGGATTATCCTGGATTATCCCATTAGGCTAGACCTAATCACGTGGGTCCTTAACAGCAGAGAACCTTTGCCTGCTGTGGTCAGAGAGAAAAGTTAACTACAGAAGAATGGTCAGAAGAGCTGCAACATTGCTGGCTTTGAAGATGGAGGAAGAGGGCCAGGAGCCAAGGAATATAGACAGCCAGTAGGAACTAGTAAAGGTAGGCAGATTCTCTGCAATCCTGCTGACATGACTTCTAACCTACAGAACAATAAGGTGATAACTCTTGTTGTTTTTAGCCACTTCATTTGTAGTAATTTCTTACAGCAGGAATAGAAAACTGATAAAAATACAATAAAGTGTCTTTACTTATAGGATTATATGTGGAGAAATAGAAGAAGATAAGGATCACTTTCCAAAGTTGTGTCAGAAGGGTTAGGAAGACTTTTCCAAGAAGACCCACAAAAGTCATTGTTCCAAAGTGGATCACATGCACTTTCCAAAGCCAAATTCTGGTAAAGAGAAGTTTATTACTCTTAAGACTTGTCGTCTCTGGACCTGTAGGTGGGGTCTGCCTCACCTGAGGAATGTGGGCTGGAATAGGTTCTAAGAGGAAAGAGGGAATGGATGCTTAATAATTTTCCAAACAGAAATATTTGCTTTGAAACTACTATAATAAAAATACTTCGGAAAAAAAATCATCTTTTGTTTGGCAAGAAATGAGCAATGGAAAAATCTATCAAGATATTGCTCCAATGCTTGCCAGACACATGATAAATTTTCTCCATTTATTCAACAAATATTTATTGAGCTCCTTCTATGTGCTGCTATTCCCAACAGAGCTCCTGCTATACACTGACACTAGAGGATAAATGGTCAGCAAAAATAGATACTGTCCATATCCTCATGTACAGTGATAGAGACATTCATCAAATAATCACACATACATCTACACTGATTTAGAATACACTGAAGGAGCATTATAAGGTGCTATGAGATTGAGTCGAGGCTTAGGCTGAGGCTAAATGAGGAGCAGGCATTAACTGAGCAAGGGAGGGAGGAGAGTATGGTAGGCAGAGAAAACAGCGGGTGTAAATCTGTGGCAGGCAAAAGCATGGCCTGTTCAAGAAGTTAAAGCCCCGTGTGGCTGAAACAGGAAAAGACAGAGGGAGGCTGATGACAGGGTGAGGCCAGAGATCCAGAGAGAAACCAGACTAAGCAGGGCCTCATAGATCGCATTAAAAATTTGGGCGTTTATCCTAAAAGCAAGGGGGAGTGATTGGATCTGCATTTAAAAGGATCACTTTGGCTGCAGTGTGGTAAATAGCTTATAGGGGAGCCAAGGAATATATGCAAGACCAGCTAGGAAACTACTGGAATAGTCAAGACAAGAGATGTTCATCGATTATTTTGAGATTACAGCAGCAGATGGAACAGCAATATACACAATAAGGAAATATCTAGAAGGTAAAATAAAGAGGATATGTTGATGAGCTTGATGTAAAGGGGAGGGAGGTAGGAGGAGTCATAAAGGCCCTTGGATCTAGCATATGGATGGAGGTGTCATTCATGCAGCCAGAGAGCACTGAAGGAGCATTACTTCCTCACAAACCATCCAGGCTTTTTAAATTTTATTGTAAATAAGAATTTATAAAAAGTATTGAATTGAATGAACTCTTGATATCAGTATGACACAGACCAGAAAAAGCAAAATTCTGTTAATTGTGGTAGTTTTGTAGCATTACATGTATTTCATTTTATCTGCCCTATCTACTACTCAAGTCATAATATATTTAATACAATTTTCCTAATTTCAATATGTTGTATTGCAGTAATTCTATTTAACTATCCTAGCCTAGCAACTTTGTAAACTTAAATTTGCATTAAATGCACTAATTGATGGAAAGAAGGGAGCGATCAAACTAATCAATTACAACCATGTGGGTCTTTATCTCAACTACTGTACCTACAGTGGAGTACTGATGGCAGCTCCTACCAGACCTCAAGAGCCAATTGTTAAATTTTCAGGAAACTTGCAAGCTAGGTGTGAGTAGCTTGAAATTGACCACAGCGGGAGGACCAGCTACAGAAACTGGAAAAAGCTAAGGAACTGGCAAACAATTCCAGTCAGAGATCCACCCAACTCCCACCCCAGACAAAGCCTACTGCTAAACATTTAGCAGTGCACCAATGTTTGTACCTTTTAGGATAATGTATTTGTGGTGGATATTCTGGGTATAGAAAATACTGTAATGAAACTAACTATAATCGCACTGATTTAAAAATGCTGCCTATTTTCTTTTCCATGTTCTTAAATATCTTTCCTTTAGGATTGTTTGAAACCTATCTAATTCTTTGCTGGATATTTTGGATGTTTCCACAGGACTTCATTTGTGAAGATATGCCACTTTTAAGCATTCTCCTAATGATTTTTACTTTTTCTTCTCCTTTGGCTTGTCCAGATTAAGAAGTGCTGCTGTAAAGTGGCAAACTTTTAGTAATTGTTGAATCTGATTATAGGTGTACAGGGGACCATTGTACTGTTTTTCTCTAATTTCGTGTTTGCTTGAAATTTTTCATATTAAAAAACAAAACAGGCTGTAGCACCCACATCTTGCCAAGACCTGTCCTTACTGGGTCTTCTACTTACGGTCTCAATCCCAGCTGGTATTCTCAGGATTTGAGATGATGTGATCCATTGCGGCCTGCCTGCTCGCTTGGCCTCTAGGAGTTAGCTAATTCCTTGTTTTGATTGTTTTGATTTCCTTGCAACACCAGCTTCTTCCCTGAAAAACCCACAAGCAGTCTGTAGAAAAATTTAAAGCGAATCTTCAGAAGGGACCATATCAGATTAGGGTACTTTCTTTGTACTACAACCACAAAAATGTTGAAAAAAAATTTTAAAAATCTTCGGTAACAACAGAAAACCCCAAAGTACAATGAGTACATAGATTAAAAGAAACTGGAAAAAGTAAAAAAGAAAACAAAAAACTTTAATAAAAAGTAGAAAAAGGAGGCTAGAAATGATTATCAACAATGTAAGACACTGGTGGAATAGAGAGAAGTGAGGCACCAGAAGAATTACAAACTAAATCAAGCAGTCTTCAAGTTCTGTCCTAAAGAGAAGAAGGGCTTGATCTCAGTCAAGAACAAGATTTTTTTTCTTTTATAATGTAGAACATCATCATCGAACACATAAAAGTATGAAAAGCTGAGAAACATAAAATTCACCCAATCACAGCACATCAGTGAGAAATAAACTAGTTTAGAAATGAAACATGGGGCATCTGGGTGGCTCAGTGGGTTGAGCCTCTGCCTTGGGCTCAGGTCATGATGTCAGGGTCCTGGGATCTAGCTCCATATGGGGCTCTCTGCTCAGCAGGGAGCCTGCTTCCCCCCCACACACACACACCCCCGCCTGCCTCTCTGCCTACTTGTGATCTCTCTCTCTCTCTCTCTCTCTGTCAAATAAATAAAGAATATCTTAAAAAAAAAAAAGAAATGAAACACAAAAATTAAGGAAAGGTTAACAAGTAAATTATAATTCAAGAGAAAATTATCATTATCAAAAGGAATTGTGTAAATCCGTTTTGTGGATTAGAAAACTGAAGCTCGTGCAAGTGATTTGGTCAAGGTCACTCGGTTTAAGTGTTGGAGCCTGGATTTCAACTCCCTCTGCAGAATTTTGTTTTTTCCACTCTTTTTTTTTTATAGAAATGCAAGTCCAAAACTAATTTTAAAATTATATGTAAATATAATTCTGGTTTAAAAATAATAATTCAAAAATATTTCTGGCTTAAACTTAAAATATAGACTTAACAATGATGCCCCAGTAAGTTTAATTTTCCTACTACTTCATCAATGATACTCTGTGTTCCACATAAACTGCTGTTATATGGGGAAAGATCACCTTAAAGTCCTAATGAACATCATTTTATCTGCTATTGTAAATAAAAATTAGATTTCACTCTCTCTTTCCTTAAATATATGCTTTAAATTGTATATATAGAGAGAGAGGTGAGATAATAAGGCATTTTTAAAATAAAAATATTTTTACTTATATATTGATGGCTGAAATGATCAAGCTTTGGTTTCTACTAAAGGAATCTAATGTTTGATTCATATATTTGAAGAGTGCCTCAAAACTTGCTCAAATTCATTAGCGCTTTTCACAGGTGACTTTTGTCTTCTAAGTTTACTTTCCTCTGGTTAGACAGCACACTTAATCTTATCTAATACTTACTTTTTATTATGTCAAACCATTTACCTAAAGATTTTTTTGTCCTATGAATAATTCTCCATCTTGTACCTACAATGAGCTAGTAGGTATTCAGTATATAATTACTGATTTGAATCATGACTCCTAAATATAATTAGGTTTAATAAATTGTGATCAGATAACTCTGTCACCTATGTGACATAGTTTTTCTTTTGTGGCTATATTAGGGTCTAGTGAGGAGAAATTATATCAATGATTTCAACAAATATGATTTAATTTAAAGAATTGTTAATTAGGCATTGAAGAATGGAAAAGGCAGAAAGAGAACACTAAGGCAGTGATTTCTCAAACAATGGTCACCAGACAGGCATCATAAGCTTCAACTGGAAACTTGTTAGAAATGCAAATTCTGACTCCAAGCCCTAGCCCCAGTTTATGAATTAGAAACCTTGGTGATAGGCCCAACAGTCTGTGCTGTAACAAACCCTCCAGGGGATTACAGAGTATGCTAAAATTTAAAACTCATGTAGGTAACAATACGTGGAAGCAGCCCCTGGCCTGGGGCAGCCAAGAAAAGGGGTAGACTTACTAAAACTGAGAAGATTGGGGAAAGGCCCTGTGGAGCTGAAACTCAGACTTTCAAGAACCCATCATTGCTCTCCCAGTACTGATGTCTCTTCACTCAGAGGGGGGATCCCATAGAACTAAGAACAAGATAGCTGAGGAATAGACACCCACAGGTTGGAGCTAGTCTCAAGAAGGCACATTGAGATTGGTTCTGCAAGTGTTGGGAAATCCCCAAGTTGAAACCAGTGGCTGCTACTCGAAGAAATTACTACTACCAGATTGAAGAAGTGTTGCTAGAGCAAAACCGACAGCACCAACAAACCCTTCAGAAGCAAACGAGAGCAAATCGCTTTCCTTCTCCACCTGTGCAGTGTTTCATTAGTCTCTATATTGGCAGAGACTAACAAGCCAAAAATGTTTCTAGAATTCCAAGGATTGACTTCAAGCTGAGAGACAGTAGTAGCTCAATAACTGGCATAAAGGCCTTACTGGTAATAAGACTGGGAGGTAATAGAAATAGTAAACTTTGGGGGGAAATATTTTTTGGTATGTATATTAGGTACACATGGACATTTTCCTAGGAACTGACCTCTAGGTGGACTTTTTGACTTACTGTACAAAATTATTCCTATTGGAAAACTATTTGTGTCTTCTGATGAGATTAATAAGACACACTTAGGACATTTCTGGAATCTGGACAAGAAACTATGCAAGGGCCTACACTGAGGTCTCCTTAGCCAGGGCTAAAACTGAAAGATCACAGCAGTGATGGCTGAGAAATGCTCAATAGTAGCAACAAGCCTTGACAAGTCAGCTCAGGCTAGGTTCATTAAAGTCTCAGTGTCCAGGGAATGGACTAAAAAGCTTACTTTCACAAGGCAGAGCAATCTGGGTCCCTGCCTCAAAACAGGAGGTTGATAGAAACGTTTTTTGAAATCATGGTAAAGGGGAAGGGTAATACAAACATGACTCCTCATTTTAAGCAGCTGTTTTTTATAATCCCAGGAAACTAGAAAATGAATGGAAATGAATCAGCTCCTTCCTTAATCTTATAAATCAGTGTTGAGGGTCCATTGTTGGTTCTACAGAAATCAATAAATCAGTGCTTTCCAAATTCTTGAAAGGTGGGCACAGACATAGTCATTCTATATGTTAATCAAAAGGAACAATCCCAAATATTTACTGAAGGATTATCAGAATTACACCCAGTATTTTGGGAGAATGGTGAGATATTCATTATTCTTATGGACCTTCACCTGTTTCTCATTTTATGTTTATGTTTTGTTTTCTGTTTTTTTGTTTTTGTTTTTGTTTTCAAGGATATTGAAGAATCACAAAATCACACTGACCAACCTGTTGGAGATGACTACAAAAAGATGGGAACACTTTTTGGTGAATTGAACAAAAGCCTCATCGAGATGGGCTTCACAAGGATGTATTTTGGAGAACGAATTGTGGAACCAGTAATAGTCATGTTCTTTTGGATAATGCTGTGGTTCCTTGGCTTACAAGCCCTTGGACTAGTTGCTGTTGTTTGCCTTGTCATTATTTATGTGCAACAGTAAAATATGGCCAAATAAGCTGTTGTTTCACATTTGGTAGCCGTATATGTATTGGTGAAGTTATATATTTCACTACGTGAAAGCTGAAAAGTTTGCCTTGTTTCAAATTATGTGCTGTTTTATAATTAAATTTATAAGTGAACGTTGTTTAAAACTAAACTCAACTCTTGATTATCACAGGGTTGAATATACATTTGGTAGCTTATTCAGAAGTCTTGTTTTATTACTGTGATCTGTGCCCACTTTTAAAAACCCCACCTTATTCCCATTGTCATTCTTAACACACCAAAAAGTGAGCAGAGAAAATAACAGGATATGGAATTCAAACCAGGCAATATAGATCTTGTAAAGAATTCCAATAAAACGTTTTAGAAGAAAAAGGATGGAACACGGAGCTAAAACAAAGTTTTAATGGGAGAATTGTCCCCACCCATACCCACCAAATAACCCCTTACTATTTGGGAAATAATTTGGATATCTATGTTCCTGCTCAGCCCAAACCAATATAAACGTAATTACTATACACTACCTTAATAATGTGATGAAAATCAGTAAAGCTAGCACATTTTCTAAAGATTGAAAAAGATATATTTATTATGACTGATGAAAGTTAAATGTAACTTTTTTATCGTGTAACATTTGGGTCTGGAATCACTTCAGTATATCGTTTGAAATTTTAGACAATTTTGGTGCTAATTACCTTTTGTGAATTTTTTAAGACTCTTAAGCCATGTCCATTGCTGGCTGCACCCCATGGTAATGTTATATTTTCTTGTGTCTACCAAGTTGTGTGTTTTTTTTTCTAGAGAGACATTTTCCATGTATTTTTTTCCAGAAATTTACATTTTATAGTTTTTTATAACAATTATTCTAAGATTTAAAAAAATCTATTTCCTATCTTGGCATGGAATCCCCCCCAAAAATTGATTTGTATTATGGCTAAAATGTTTTACTATGTCTTTAAGGGAAAAAAGATCAGCTTTGTCTCTTTGATATCTGTATTGGAAAATACAGTATTACAGTATAAAACCAAATGCTTAAATTAGAAATTTAACAGCCAATTTTAATAATATTCCTCTAAGGCTAGAGCCACGTCAGTAACTGGCTGGTCATGTTATTAATGTGTTTTAATTCAGCACTATGGGATTTTATATTTAAACAAACATTTCTTTAAATACACTTTAAAAACAGAAAATGGCTTAGTGATATTTTGGATTTTGTTAAAGAACCTAAAATTTGTGCACTTGCATCTCGGAGACCCTCTATACAGAGAAAGGAGGGGCACTAAAGATAATTATCTAGAAATTCAAGTTAAATAAGAGGGAAATGGGACAATGGGGTATTTTTATCTTTGGCAGGACAGTAATTAAAGTGTATAAAGTGTTTAATATTCTGTTTTGTAAAATTTTTACCCAATCCTATTTAAAAAAATTATTCTATAAGTTATCAATGTCTTCCATGCTGAAGCAGAAAACTGATGAAAAGTGTTCAACTTTGATTTCTAAAATCAGATAATCCTGAACAAAAATACCAATCAGAGGGCACTAAAAAGTACTGTGGATTTATAAAAATACAGACCTTTTAAAGTTTGACAAAGAAAAGACTTTGTATTATATCATTGTGTTTTTATTGGGTTTGAAATATTTTTATAGAAACCTTTATGAACTTGGCATATGGGCAAGTTATTTGAAAATGTGTCTTCATTTGTGCACAGTAGAATTGTGACGTTTTTAATAGAAGTCATGAGATTTTTGTATATCTGCATTAAATATTAAAAAGGGCATTCTTTTCTAATGCTACCAAGAAATTTAATTTTCCTTTGGAATATAAAAATGATACAGTATGCACAATAATAGCTCTAATTCCACCAGTGCTAATATTGAAAAAAATTTGTAAAGTAAGTTTGAATAGCAATTATTTAAAATATACATCAATACTATGTATCTGCACACTGCTGTTGGTAGGACATATATTAAATCACATAAAGAGATATTTTGCTGCTATTCTTATGGAACTTTTTTATTGGTTAGAGCAACATACCATCACATTGTTTGCTTTGATAGGGAAAAAACAATCTTTGCTTCTTTGATGGAAATAATATATTTTCTTTTGTGAAATATATTAGACTGTGGATTATACTTGTACCCTGAAATGGAAAGAAACTGGTCATTTCTTTGGTTCACGGTGTAAGGAATTAAATGGAAAATGGTTCTCAATCATTTCAATCTCAGATACAAGCAATTTTAGACACCGTTAGTGATTATGGATAAAGACATGGAGGTTACAATACTAAGGTTATTAGATTATTAATATATACATCATTTATACCACAGCTCTCAATTCAAATGGAAAAGGTTAAAATATACAAAAAAACGGGCCAGAGATGAATAAGTCAATTTTCCTTAAAGTGGAAACTCAATGTCTTGTAGAATTCAGTCCTTTCATATCTTAAGCTGTGATATGCAAGGTATTTTCCCATCCCAGGCCACCAGTCACATCATATTTGGTCCAGTATTGTGCCAGGGCCAGCTTGCACTGACCTGCAAAAACCGATTGTATACCTTTTTCCCCCCAGCCCACCTTCAGTGGCATCAGTTAGTAGCCTGAAATTGTCTATGAAGGGAGTATTCAGACTATCAACATTGGCAAACACAACAAATCAAGGCTCTGTTCGCCTGGCAAGCCAGTTGTTAAAACATTAGCAGCATGCCACCTATTAGCCACCCTACAGGTTACAGCCCCATTTCGACTTCTGTGGATCGAAAAGGAAGCATATTGAAGCAAATCCCCATCAACCCATCCAAAACTGTATTTGGATCTTTTCCATGTGGGAATGATGAATTATGGTTGTCTTCTGACCAACACGTCCCTACATAATCTCATGTTTTGATCAGACAAAATCTCCCTGGGCTGTCACTGAGCTGCATATCCATTGATCCAGATGATCAGGAAATAAACAGTTACAGAACTGATGGAAGGCAAATTCCAGCCTAAGTAAAGACTTGTTGTAAAGTAAGAAGGCTCAGATGGTCAAAGGTAGATACTGAGCAATTAAGGGCTGTTTGTAGGGTTTGTAGATTATACTTAACAGTTATTTTATGAATGTTTACTGACTTCAGGTTATTTTAAATGTTTTTCTTGTCAATATATGGCTTCAGCAGGTCAAAGAAGAGAAAACAATAAGACTTTCATAACTGTTAATGCTTCTAGTAATAGACTTGACCAAGGATAATGTAAGAAGAACCCAACCTACTCTCTCCCTACCCTACACATTGCCTCAGACAATGTGTCCACTCCACGTTTCAGTTACATTTCATACTAACAACTCCACAGTCAGTATCTCCAGTTCAGAGCACCGTACAGAATATAAAATCCATACATTCAATTGCTTGCCCAACATATGTATTTGCTTATGCCTTAGTACCTCAGGTTCGGTATATCCAAAATCAAAAGGAACTCAGCATCCTTCTCCCAAACTGTTTCTTTTTTTTCCTGTATTTCCAATCTCAGCAAATGACAGTTGTCTCCTACACTGC
Organism: Martes martes; assembly: GCF_963455335.1. NCBI lineage: Eukaryota > Metazoa > Chordata > Mammalia > Carnivora > Mustelidae > Martes > Martes martes. Next base: position 111,060,971 of record NC_137889.1, read on the forward strand.
CCACTTATAACCAATCACCGTGTCCTGTCTGTTTTGCTTCCTAAAAAATCTTTAATCTTCATACTTAACTTGATTCCCAGTATCACTTAGTTCATACCCTATCATCTCCCTAGATAGCTATCACGGAATCCTACTTGGTCTCCCCTGCCTTCATTCTTCCCTCTACAATCAGAATAATCTTCCTAAATCATAACTCTGATCTCCTGCACCTAAATCTTTTCAGTGGCTTCCTGTTGCCATTACGAAAAAGTGCTTGCTCCTTACTATGTTTTACAAGGCCCCTTAAGAGCTGGTTTTTGTGTACTTAATCTCTCTGCACTACGCCTGTCCCTTTTCAACACTCAGCTTTACCGAATTTGTATTTTCAGTTCCATGTGAGAGACATGCCTACTCACTTCCAGAACTCTGCACATGCTTTAGCTTCTCTCTTTAGGCCCTCCCCACCAAACTGACCAACACATCCGCAGCTTTAAGACCTTTAGACATAAGGTCCCCCAGGAAAATTTCTCTGTTAAGTCCACTTCTACTATTTCATGTGCTTTCAGAGAACCCTGCACTTACCCTATCAGTACTTGTAGTGCTATATCATAATAGCTTATTTGTCAGCTCCTTCCTTTTCTTAAAAAAGATTTATTCATTTATTTGAGAGAGAGCACACATATGCAGATGCACCCACTCAAGTGGGGAGGGCAAAGGGAAAGGGAAAGAAAGAACCCCAAGCAGCCTCCATGCTGAACACAAGCCAGAGGCAGGGCTGGATCCTTCCAACCCAAGATCACTATGATAGCCACTCTACCACCCAACCTACCAAAGCCATGCAGGCAGCCCTGACACCTTCTTCCTTTAGACAATAAACTTCAGAGGCAAAGAGCATATCTATCTGGTTCATAAATTGCATTGTCTAACACAGTGCCTGGCACATAATAAATGCTCAAAATATTTGGCAAATTAATAAATCAACTTCATTTACTCATGTACTCCCTATAATGCATTAACAAAGATTTAGCACTGGTTGTATTTTAGAGTTCTTTCACTCCAAAAGTATGCTTATAATGCACAAAGAAAGTGAATTAATGTATACGTTATCATTTATAAAGTTTATTCACTTTTGATAGAAGAATATTGCTACTATTTGCATATGCAGGATTACTATTATACACTTGCATATTTTTAGGAGTATGTATTTTCAGTGTTATACTTGATGAAATCACTGTTTCTCCAGAAAGAATATTTTAGAATACATGTGGTCATTGATGCTACCTAAATTTCATATTTTTCCAGTATTTTTCAATAGACTTTTATCTACTAAATTTTGATTTTTTAAAAAAACTCAGAAGTTGTGACCAGGAATTCTCAAGTATCTGAGCTTGGGTATTTCAGGCTACAGAATAAATCCACTACTAGAATGTTCGAGTCACCCAGATCGTATATGTTAAATAACATGTATATAAAGTACTTTGTTATTTTTTCCAATAAATAATACTCTTTCACAACACTGCATCTTTAGTTTCTCTTCTGACTCTCTATATCATGTGCCATATATCAGTTAATTGCTGCCACACCAAGTTTAGAAATTGCCAAAGCAACAACATACCTGAAAGTGAACCATCCCTAATGCTGCAGCAGAAAGCTAAGGCCTGATGTGTATATGGCTTCCCAGGCGATAGAATAGTAGGAAAACCTAGCTCAAAATCAACCTCTGCATCCAAAGTGTATTTCTGCTTTGTTGTCTTGACTATTGTGTAAGTTAGAATTATTGAATGAGCTCTGCAGGGACCTGCTAAGATCCAGAACTTAATCATACACATGCTTATTAAATTTGAGTTATCTTTTCAGCAGTTAACACTTTATCATTTAACCTTCCAACAACTTAATTAGTTGGAAATTTCCTTGATAACTTTCCAGTCCACCACAAAATACAATGAATTTTATCATAAGGCCCTGCCTCTTTTTAATTGGTTTACTCCTTTATTATAAGAAGCTAGTTGATGGTATATTTTTAATGTGAGTTTTTTTAACAGAAGAATGAAAATTCTGTATACAATATCCTTATTTATACCATAGCTGTTTTAAGACAAAATCTTAAGAGTTATTCCTTGAGGGGAAGGGATGGGATATGTAAAAAATCCTATCGATATTTGAGTATAGATGCCATTTACTGAATGCCCTTCTCTGGTCTGCTAAAATTGCTTCTGTTGTATAGTTTCTTGGTTTTATATATGTAATATCAAAAATATTTATGATTCCATTATTTGGTGTATTTTCAGCTTTAATAGGCAGAGGAGTATATATGTAAATGCAACATACAAATAAAGGCTAAGAAGAAACAATCACAAAAGGAAAACACACTGCTTAATGTTGGTTTGGAAGGATTAACTTAAATAAATTGGCCTTGCACAAAACTGTAAGGATGATTTTTCATATAAGGTGAAGCGTTTGTTTAAAATTAGATTCGTGGCTTTCAAAGATTTTTAGTTTGGTTTGCCCTAAGTGAAATCTTACATGAATAGCCAATATTTTTCAGCAATAAAAGCAGAGCTGCTATAATTGATTTTGCTGTAGGTCCAGTTCCCTGGGAAACAGAAGAAATTAGCATGCAGGAAGTTTATTAGGGAGTGCTCTGGGATCAGCAACTGTGAAGGAAGTAAAAGAAACAGGATTAGACAAAGGGAGGCATGCAATACAGTCACAGCAAGGCCTCAGCGACTCTATGGGGTGCCCTCAAACAGAGACAGCACTTAAGCATTGACCTGTGTTGGGACAGGGGAGCTCTTCAGCCAAAAGCAATTCCCAGAGAGAGCTGACAGCTGGGGCTTGTCATCTGGCAGCACTCCCAGCAGTTAACAGAGTAAATCCTTTGGCTCTGAGGAGAGGAGCTGAGCCGCCCAACACAGCATCCACTATGGACTCTTGTTCTCACCTTGCCCTCCATGATACCTGAGTCACTTCCAAAATCCCCCCCACTCTTTGGAATACAATATGAGGATGACTAATTTAAATCACAAACTCATTGGTTTGGTCAAGATGGATTTTTTAAAAAGTAGTGGTAGAGCCTTTAGTCTTCTATATTGCCTGCTGCTACTGTGAGAGTCAGGTCTTCGGCTTTGATAACGTTTTAGTTGACTAAACATTATACTCAGGATTCAGCAAAGGCTTGAAGCTACTAGGAACAGGTGAAAAAAATGATTGACAGAAAAGCCCATTACTTAAAACTAGGAGTAGGAAATCCATGAGATTTTTGTATATGTAACCTGCTTAGATCAACTATAAGCTAATAAATCCCTGAGATAGGGTCTCGCAAGACATCAGGACAAACCATCATTAGGGTCTGTCTTAGAGGTTGGGTATGTTCAAGCCTGACATACGTTAAGTCTGCTTTGTGCTTTCTGGCCTCTTTCCCAAGTTCCAAAGCAGTTTTACTTCTCAAATTTTTGGAGCACATTTAAAATAAAATTTTCAAAGGCAGAGCAGAACTCACTTGTAAAGAAACTGTATCTTCCCCAACCCCAACACACAATCGTGACTGATTTATGACTTGGAGACTTGGTCCTAATCATGACTTTCCTATTTAATTTTAGCACAAAAGTTTTCAGCAATTGGAATTGGTAATTGATAGGCACTTGAAAAGAGCTTTCTCCAGTCTTGGTCCAGAATATTTTGGGGGCCCCTAAGTATAATTTTAGCTGATATTTTTATCCCTGGAATCTTAGGAGGTGGCAAGATCAAGCAAGACAGTGGCTGTAAGCAAAGTACATATTAAAACTGTAGCAGTGTTTGGGCATATTCCTCCCTTTGGTTATATGAAAATATTAGAACAATAGGCAAATTAGCTTTCAGATAAAAAGATTTCTTTATGTCAGACCCAAATTTAAGACTTGGTTCTGCTATTGACTAAGTGTACAGTTTATTTAAGTCTTACGCACATCTCTTTAAACTCCAAGATCCTCGTCTCTAAAATGGGGGAACTGTTATGACTAGTTAAATTACTGCATATCTTTTTTTGTGCCTTACACATAGCAAGCTTTCAATAAATACTGGTCCCTATTATTAAATACAAATAACTACATGTAAGAGAGGAGATATTTCACTATCCATGGAAAGCTTGTAATTGAAAAGGCCTGATCTTTTTTATTGTTGGCAAAAGACTGATAAATACAAGCAAATTCTATGCTGTGATCCCAGTTCCTCATGACCGAAATCTTTTTGAGTTCTCTTATTATTGTCAACTATTAGTGCTTCCTGAATCAAAATGATCATAAAAAGAAGGAATGAAGAACCTAAAGAGTTGATGAACAGAAATGAAATAAATGTGCTCTATGCAACCACACCTTCTTTAATGAAATACTGTGTTTTCTTTAAACATCTACTTACTACAATGCCATGCATTTTCCATTGCTCCTTTGCCTTAATAAACCTAGGTGCACAATTAACACTCACCAATGCATGGGCAATTCTGCTGTGCATGTGAACAATTCACAAAATGAAATCAATTCCGAAAATGCTTTTCTGTTTTACTCCAATTGCATTAGGCCAAGAATATTAAGCTATGTTTATAGAATCACAAAAATTATCTTGCTTTGATTTCAAAGCGAAATTTGAGACTAATTTGTTGCTCTGTTACATTATGGTATTTATCAATACACACTAGAAATGTTTCACCAAGATAAATATAATTATATATTAATACTCTAACCAAAAAATCCTGTACCTACTAATACACATGGATACATTCTGTGTACAGCTAGATAGAATGAGCTAGAAATACTATTAACATGTAATGCTTACAAGAATATTAATATGTTCATAGAGTCTTATCTTTTTAGTCTGTGAAAACATGCTAAAAGCATAGAATGATCTTAAGTAATCGTTGTTTTAACAAGTCTTCATTTACATTGTTCTGTCCTCCATTCCTCTATCTTATTTCCTTTTCTTTCAAACAATCCTCCCTACCTGAAAAATGGAAGTTTCTCAAATCCAGATCTTTACAGACATGAATGTTTTATAATAAGCTGTGGCATATCTTTAGTGCCATCTCCTAATGCATTTCAAAACTGGTTCTCCCACATTTTCCTTACCTGTCAATTTATGCTTTCAGATATTTTTATAAGATGCTCAGATAGAGCTGATGCTGGCCAAATACAGTTCTCCCCAGGCATTTCTCCCTTTTTCAAGTTGTAAGAAACATATCTTGAGAGCTCCTTGCCCGGCTACCCTATCATCACAATCACCTCCTGCTGTAATGGAAATATACTGCGCTTTTCCTTCCCTCCCCCTATCACTGACACCCAAGTTTGATGGCATAGGCTTTTTTTCCACTAACTTGGCTTGCAAAGGCCCTAGGCTAACAAAGAAGACATTATTTTTGCAATGCAGAAAGATTCAGACACAAAAAGACCTAAGCTTTCATACTTGTGTTAAATTACAGGCACCTTACTGATACCATTTACTAGTGCTAGGTGCTCCTGCTTCATCTCTGCCAAGTCAAGTAAGACGAACTACCTCGACCGGGTGAGTCACTTCTCTTCATCACTGACCGTCAGAAATGTTCATACCCGGAGAAACAATAATGCCGATGCCTCAAAGTATACCCATATTTGATATTTCATATCTCCATTGGCATCTAGTCAAAGAGCAAAACTGTTGCACCCTTTGCCTACCTCTTGTATTTCCCCTAACGTCTACTGCACTTCCAGTCTGATGCAGTGCTTTCTTCCCAGCAGAAGCGTGCTTTTCAATGCAATCTGATCTTCAGAGGAGGCCCAGAGAATGGACAATGATTTTTTGAGTAGATTTGGCACATACAATCAGAGCAGGACTGAAATAAAACTTGCTGTGAGACACCATCTGTTGCCAACTTTTTCCCTTAAATACAGAACAAGGGACATCAGTATGAACTCATGTTCAGTTTAATATAGAAACAGATAAAAGATATGGAAATAAGTACAGGTTATATATATATATGTCATTTTTATTGAAGGAGTTCATGACATGCCATCCCAAAATATGCCACTTTGGTACATTGATTATTTTGAACTGAAGGCACTTGAAAAATAGCAAATGCAAGAAAAGGCTTTTTCTGAGCTCCCCTTATGTGCCTAAAGAAAGATGTTCCAAAAGGAACTCATTGTCATAACCTGCCTGCGAGTTTCACCAACCAGGGAACATTAATTCTTATCACAAGAGAGGAACTGGAAGTGGACACCACACCCAAACTCTGTCATAAACCATCATACCTCCCTCCTATCTATTCTTCAAAGAGTCCATTCATCTCCCCTAAAGATCATATATTGCCTCCTAAATCCTCCATTCCCACTCCCTTCCTCTCTCAAAATAATATAAAAGTTCTCAAATCTCACTGATTTTGGGGGCGGGGGGTATTCTCTTTTTTTCCCTGTGATATTTCTGTGCACCTAATAACAATAAATTTATATACCTTTTCTCTTGTTGATCTGCCTACTGTCAGTTTATTTCATAGACCCAGCCAAACAAACCTAGAAGGGTAGATAGTCTTTTCCCTACAATACACAATCTTGTATATCCAAGTTGAGATCACTTAGAAATAACATACCCTGGTAGTAACCAGCACACCAGCACCCAGACCTTTGTGTCTAATACTATTGTCCAATAAAAGGAATCTAAGGTCCCTGGAAAAATGGCCAATTCTAGGGCTGGACAGGGAATATACAAGATGAGCTTGGGATATCTTGTAGTGCTGGAAAGTGCCAGAAAGAGGGTGCACACGCACGCGCGTGCGCACACACACACGCGCACACACACACACTGTAAGAGCCTATTGAAAGGGTTCCCAATAACAAAAGCTGGAACAATTTGAGCAAGAAAATACATAAAGTAGTATTGGATTATAACCCAAAATATAAAATACATATCCATGAGTTCATCCTGATATAAATAAATGATGACATCAATAAATTAATGGGAAAAAATAGACAAATCTCCTGTCAAAGAAAAATTCCAAATAATTTATGAGGATAATGCCCCTTCAAGAAAGTGGAGCATAACTCCCTTAAATGTGAGCTTTTACTTTCTAAAGAGCACAGTATGGGAGGGAGTAGAGGGAGTAACTTTATATTGAAGAAACCTGACAAACACCACCTCAAACAGGTCATCAAGCTTAATGCCATCAGTGATAAGTCATGTTGACAGCATATGCCCTTGATAGGATATGATGAGAATGTCACTTTACATCTGTGGTCTTCCACTCAAGAAACTCTAGAGTTGAGCTGCTTATGAGAAAAACATCTGATGAGCCCAAACTGAGGATCATCCTACAAAATATCTGACTAGTACTCCTCAAAACTGTCAAAGTCACCAAAAACAAGGAAAGTCTGAAACACTGTCCCAGACAAGTGGAGGCTAAGGACACATGATGATTAAATGTAATGTGGTATCCTGGAAAGGATTCTGGAACAGAAAAAAGACATTAGGGAAAACTAAGGAATTTTGAATAAAATATGGATTTAATTAATAATAGTGTATCAATATTGGTTCAATAGTTGTGTGAAATGTAATATACTGTAAGTATAAATATTAATGTAAGATGTTAACAATAGGAGAAACAGGATGCTGGATATACAATGTCCTTACGTATAATCTTTATAACTTTTCCATAAATCTAAAACTATTCTAAAATTAAAAGTTTAGGGGTACCTGGATGGCTCAGTCTGTTAAGCATCTGACTTCGGCTCAGGTCATGATTGCAGGGCCCTGGAATCAAGCCCCACATCAGGCTCCCTGCTCAGCAGGGAGTCTGCCTCTCCTTCTCCCTCTGCCCCTCTGTGCTTTCTCTTTCTCTCGAATAAAGTCTTTAACAACAAATAATAATAATAAAATTAAAAGTTTATTTTTTAAAAAAGTAATTTAACAAATTTAACAAATTTCAACTGAGCTCTTAGTCATGTCAGTAATTTATTTACAATAAACATAATTTGTGTTATCAGACAACATGCGTTTCTAATGACTTCTGCTTTTTCACTCTCCTTTTTATAGATTATTTTACAGCAACAATAAAAAATTCACTTTAACTCACTCTCCTTTGTAAAATCACTGATCTATAATTTTCCGTGTGAGCATATGATCAATGTTTAATAATTTTCCCGGGGAGGCGGGGAGAGAAATTATAGGAATCCACTTGTTGTAATACAAAAGCAATTAGCTCACTCCTAATAGAGTCTTTGGGTTTGACATATACTCCCATACTTCTATAGGTTCCTACTAGGTATGGGTGTGTCTCCAGAACACCCCGGAAGTGGGCAGGCTGGAACAGTGACAGTTGGCTTAGGGGACCTGAAGAGCCTCACCACTGTTGAGTTATTCTCTGCTCAGGATGACACTGTACGGGAACACCATCTCCTTCCTCCCTAACGCTCTAAGAACAGTATCAGTCTCAAAGACAGTCTACTCATTAGAGTTCGGAGGCCCCAAAATATTTTAAAGAGTCTTTTAGGTCAGTTTCCCAGGGTTGATATGAATGTAAAATACATCTGTGGCCTTGGAGGACCCCAAAGAGGAAGCATGTAGGGAGAGGTCCTATGAGCCTGGCAACCCCATTTGCACTCCTGCCTAGCCATAGGGCATCCTCAATATATCTGCATCTCACTGAGGCCCTCCCAGGAGGAAATAGCTGGTACTGTGTACTCTCTGGAGTGTAAGGTTTTACCAGATTTGATAACTGCTGCTGACAGCAACACCTGTTTTCTTCTTATTCCGAGACCTCTGGCTTAGGAGAATTTGAAAACATTTTTGCCTAACTATCCCCAGTATATTCTTGACCATATTTTGAAGGTCAGCTACTCCAACTATCCAATGTGATTATGAAGACTATCTGTACATTGAACAGGTGACATGACAGAGAAAAAGAACTGCACTTTCTATGTATTCTTAACTCCTGCCCTCTAGGAATCAGACTGTGTCTTGTCTTTCTTATTTGTAAATGCCAATTTGATCTAACTCTCAAAGAGGAAAACATTATCAGATAAGGTTTAAAAAACATCTTGAGTTGGGTTAAATATTAAATTTAAATTAACTTGGTTATATTTATATATAAAATTTATATATATTTATTATGACTGCTTATTATATTTATTTTTTAATAAACATTTTCCAGGAGTATAGTAAGGAGCTAATGATAGTGATTTCTGAGTGGTGGGCGTGTTTTTATTTAATATTTTTTGTTTAATTTATATTCTACACTATATGTACACTAATAATAAAAGGTTATTGTTTTTCATATATGCTAATTTGTGCATTCAGTGCATTAAACTTCTTTACTTTCCACCTGTTCTCTGCCTAGCAGAAAAGTGGTTTTTAAAAGGATAATCTATTTAATAAAATAGAAAAGTTACAAAAATATACACTAAGAATATTAATATACTGAGTTCCTATTAATAAATAAAATGCTTCTCAAAGTTTTCCATGAAGTGTTGGCCTCCAAGATGGAAATTTCCAAACTATTTTCACTTGCTACTATAAAAATTGCATGAGTGGTCAGGCCTAAACACAGATGGGAACACTTGGTGGTGCCTGGATGACAAAAAAGATAATAAGGGCCAGATGCTGAGCTGTTTTCTTTACACTGAACCTGGTCTATGGGGGCCCAAAGTGCCCCAAAGGTGATGGCATAATTTGTTGCTGAGAAAATGAACTTAATGTCATGGAAAGGTCAGTCGTAACACTGAGAACCATTTGAACTGAGAACTGGTTACTGCCAGTTACTTTGAACCTAATTTCTACAGTTATTTCTTCAACTGTTTGCATGCCTGGAATTAAATTCTAGAACCCTGAACACGTGTTTCATAAAGTTCCCTACTTCTGCTGCTTATTCACTCCTTCCATAACAGAATGCCAGGAAGGAAAGGAATAATTCCAAACCAAGGCCGAAAGATGTTCCTTTTGAAGCCCCCATGGGTTGTCTGCTGGAGCAGTCTGTTTTTACCCTCAAGTCAGCAATAATGCTTATTTTAGTATAACTGATCAAATAAACAGCAGGCCCGAAATTCTTATTTCTTAAATCTTAATTATTTCTTCTATGATACCCAAAGTATCTTGCAGACCTGCTTTCCCATAATCTGGAGAGCCTGGGAATTAGGCATAGCCCTGAAACCAAATAATCTGATCCTGCTCACAAGTGATTTGCTGATCTATGGACAATTGTCCATCCACCAAGCCCTACCACTGCTTTCCTCTGTCCCTTCATGTAAACGTATAACTTAAACACTGCAAACATAAAAATCAAATCTAAATAGAGATTTTTAAAAGGTTTTATTACTTCTTTCAACGTTTTCTCAAAACAATGGTCAAAGTGAAAATTTCTTACCTGTATGTTATCCAGACATTTGCATAGAGAAGAGAACTCTTTGGAATCAGTTTGTAACTTTAGTGGGCATTTGCTTCCATACTGAGATTTTTGTTGTATTTTGTTTTGCTTTTTTTGAGAAGGTTTTAGAGGTGTGCTTTTTCTTTTGAATCACTCGATCCACAAACACTTACTAAACACCTACAGTCTGCAAAGCAATACAGACGTTGAATGCTATAAGAAATTCAAATTATAAACTCTAGTACTTATTTTTACAGTTTATAATCTAGCTGAAGATATCAGAAATAACTCTGAAAGCTTTAATAGCAACAGCAAGAAATAGAAATAGATTATAAATCCAATTCTGTGGTTGAATATGATGAAGTTAGAATACTATTGGATGGGAGAGTGGCATCAGCAAAATGGTGGCAGAGGGATTTCTAGTGCTTTTAGAGAGCATACTGTAGAAGTAAACTTTCTTAAGAATATCATTTATAAAAATTCAATGCTTGCAGTGAATTTGGAACATACACAAAGTGATAATCCTGCAAAATAATAGGCAAAGGGTAGTATCTATAAAAGTGGAACACGCAAAGAGCAAAAGAAAGCATATTGGACTGGAAAAGAAACCATTGTCTTAAACCATCCATGATTTATAACTTTTACCAATACCTTAAAGAGGGGGAATTTAAAACACTTATGTGTGTATGTATTATGTATTTGTATGTAATATCTCTAGAAGATTATACCAGACACCGATAATAGAGGTTGCTTCTGGGTAGAAAAACTGGAACACAGGGAAGAAAGAGATTGAATATTTCACTGTGTGCCCTATTGAACCTTTTTATTTTGTTCTATGTGTATACATTAAGTAGTTTAAAAAAACAAAGCAAACAATTTTTATAAATGCATGCATATAATATCTAAGAGGATTCTTACCAGTATGTTAATACTGGTTGCTTTTCTTTTCTCTTTTGTATTATATAGTGTTCAAATTTCTACAATAAATGTGTATTTCATTTGTAATCACAATATACATATTTTTAAATTTTTCTAAAAACATGGAAAAATAGTGAATCAAAATAAATAAAATTAATAATGTCAATATTCCCAATGTATAGCATTACTAGTTCTTGGATATAATTTCACTTAACAATATAGAAAACTAAATATAGTTCTCATTAAACAGTACTCATTTTTAACTAACCTCTTTTGTTTTCTTCATTAATTCTACATCTTAAGGACCTTATCAGGTATTCTTATAGATTCTTGAATTAAGTGGTCCCTGACCCTGGATATTTAGGTGTCTGGGAAGTACAAAATTGGATAAGGAGCAGTCCAAACATGCTTGAACACGGCTAAATTCTATGTATTACCTACTCAAGACTGGTCCTAGAGAAGCAGATGCAGCTAATAAAGGGTAATTTATAAATGAAGCTTTCATATATAAAATGTCTTTAAAACTTTTATACCTATACCTATTAATGTCTGGATTAATAGGCGACATGAGAAAGTTTTAAATTTTTTCATTATGACATTTCTCCAAAGAAAATATACAAATGGTCAGACAATAAGTTCTGAAACGATACTCAAGATCATTAGTTATTAGGAAATGAAAATAAAAATGAAGACCCTACTTCATCCACAAGGATGATGATAATCAGTAACAGATAATAACACATGTTGGCAAGGATGTAGAGAAATTGGAACCCTCATACATTGTTGATGGAAATGTAAAATCATGCAGCTGCTTTGGAAAACAGTTTAGGAGTTCCTCAAAAAGTTAAATTTAGAATTTCCATATGACCCAGTAGTTCCACTTCTACATATAAACACCAGAGAAATGAAAACACATTTACACACACACACAAAAAAAATTGCACATGTTCACAGCAGTATTACTAAAAACAAAAAGTGGAAACACCCAAATATCCGTCAGTTGATGAATGGCTAAACAAAATGGATAGCCATACAATAGAATATTATTTACCATAAAAAGGAATGAAGTACTAATCAATGCTACAATATCCATGAACCTTGAAAATATTATGCTTAAGTGAAAGAAGTCAAACACAGAAGACCACATGTGATTGCATGATAACATTTATATGACATGTCCAGTGGTAGAAAGTGGATTAGTGTTTGCCAGGAGCTGAGAGGAGGAGAGAATTGGGAGTGACCACTGATGGATACAGAGTTTCTTTTAGAGGTGATGAAAATGTTCTGGAATTAGAACAATCCAGTGGTGATGGTGCTAAAAACTACTGAACTGTATATTTTCATGGAATGAGTTTTATGATATGTGAATTATATCTCAATGATTTTTTAAGATTTCATTATGAGCCGCATGCCCAAAATCAAGGTATCAACCTGAGTATCAACCTATGTTTATTGACCCAATGGCATAAGCATAATGAGACTGATTCTTCAGGAGACCATAATGATATTATTACTTATTAACTAATATGTTTAAACTATTTCAACACAGGCCATATTTAAAATCTCCTCAAAGATAAACTGATTATTAAAGTTTACCTTGGAACTTATTGCTAAAAGAAAAGTGATATGACACACAAATAAAAGAAAATTTACTATTTTTCCACAAAATTTCACTATAAAACCATAGTGGTTATGGTTGTTTTTAGTTTTATCACCAAGCTTGAACTAGCAAATATCAAATTGTGCTTATTATAGCAAGTGCTTGACAGCATATATAAATATGACCAAAGTCTGACTTCTAATATCCATCAATATATTTCCTTCTATACTATATACAAAGATAATGCAATCTGTGTTTTCATTAAAATGAACTAAACATTATTATGGCTGATTTTAAAATTAGAATCCTTTTCTAATATTGAGAGTATACTGTAGTTATTTAACCTCTATGTATTTCGACTATTTCAACGAAAACATCTAAATTCTCTTGGTTGGTTATTTGTTAATGTAACATTGTAAGAGGACACAAACACAACTGAATAACTTTGCCCTCTTCCTCCCCTATACACATGGAGTACTCAAGTTTTACTTAAAAGTGTTAAAATGCTAATTAAAACATTTTTATTTAACATTTCATTAGAAAGTTTTTAATGAGCCAATAAAGTAGGACTTTATTTTATAATGCTGAATTAGCTATTTACTTCTGCATAACAGATTACCCCAAATCATAGTGACTTAAAACAAAAGCATTTATTATCTCCCAGTTTTTGTGGGTTTGGAATTTCATAGCAGCTCAGCTGATGCCTTAGGTTCAGAAGGTCCTATAAGATTGTTGGAGATACATTTATCCAAAGGCTTAACTGAGACTAGAAGATCCACTTCTACAATAGCTTACCTACATGGCTACTGGCAGGAGGCCTCAATTTCTCACTGCACATACATAGAGCTGTCTAATACATCTTCAAAACCTTTCACTTGGCTTCCCCCAGAGTTAGTGATCCAAAAGAGAGGGCAAGGAAGAAGCCATGATGCTTTTTATGATCTAGTCCTGAAAAATCACATATCATCATTTCCACCATGTTCTATTAACAAATAGAGTCCAGCTCACACCCAGAGAGATGAATTAGGCTCCATCTTTAGAAGAGAGAAATGGCAAAGAATTTGTGGACATAATTTTAAATCTCCACAAGCCCTTTAAAGTCAACTGATTAGCATGAGTATAATTAATGAATTAGAAATAAACCTTCTATATGTATTAGTTTGGCTCCAAATTTCACTTGACTAATTTTGAAAATTGCACAATAGGACTCTAATTCTTTTGTTTGGAAAAATTTTCATCTATTTCATTATCACGATTTTCTGAAAGAGAAAGTCAAGGAATAACAATAAAAGTAATGTGACAGAGATTATTAATTCTCCTCAAACATACCTGGGCTTCTGCAAATTTCATAGCCTTCCCTACAGTTTGATTGGGGCCATATAACGGGTTCTGAACAATAAAATGTAAGTGGAAGTGATGAATGTCACATTCATGCTGAGACAGATAAGGCTGAGTTGCTTTTTTATAGTCCTCTTATTCTGTTCATTGGCAACCATGAATAGCACACGTTCCAGTTGGTGGATCTATAAGAAGGAAGATGTCCCAATTGCTATTGGACTGTGTTGTAAGTAAAAAGTAATCATTTATTGTATTAAGCCACTAAAATGTGGGGATTTTTTTATCCAGCATAGCAGAGCCTAAAGTGACTAATTCATACTGCTAACACTTCAGTTAAATATTTAAAAGTACAATTCTCTTATGTCCTAAACAAATGTGTTTGTCTTCACTGAAAATTAAGATGATCCCTTTCAGGAATAAAAAAAAAAGCAACTGATACCAGAATATTTAAATCCGGACAATGGGACCTCATCTTGAATCCCCAACAACTATGATCTAATTGTAGACATAAAGAAAAATAGCCTCAAGAACAAAGAAACTTTGAGGAGTGCATTTGAGGATGGAAATTCAATCTCAGCAAAACAGAGATTAAGAGAAATGATGAAAGTTTATGCTTTTATGTTGAATTCACTCAAATACTTCTTAGAGCTGAATCTGAGACTTAAAAAATTATTCATGGACAAGCGAAGGAAAAAAAGACAAGTTAAATAAGCATATTCCTAATCTTTGGAGACTAAAATCTAAGAAAAATTACTGTTTCACATGTCACAAAACCTAGAGCTATTTACATACTAAATAATCTAAAATTAAATTCTTAAATCTAATCACTATTGTTTAGAGATCCAATCAAAAGTGTCTTTTGCTGTGAACATTGGGGTACATATGGCCCTTCTTTTCACTGCATCTGTATCTTTGGGGTAAATACCCAGTAGTGCAATTGCAGGGTCATAGAGAAGCTCTATTTTCATTTTCTTAAGGAATCTCCACACTGTTTTCCAATGTTCATAGCAGCAATGGCCACAATTGCCAAACTATGGAAAGAGCCAAGATGCCCTTCAACAGACAAATGGATAAAGAAGATATGGTCAGTATATACAATGGAGTATTATGCATCCATCATAAAGGATGAATACACAACTTTTGTATCAACATGGACAGGACTGGAGAAGATTATGCTGAGTGAAATAAGTCAAGCAGAGAAAGTCAATTATCATATGGCTTCACTTACTTGTAGAACATAAGGAATAACATGGAGGACATTAGGAGAAGGAAAGGAAAAGTGAATTAGGGGAAATCAGAGGGGGAGACAACCATGAGAGACTGGGGACTCTGAGAAACAAACAGGGTTTTGGAAGGAGAGGTGAGGGGATGGGTGAGCCTGGTGGTGGGTATGAAGGAGGGCATGTATTGCATGGAGCACTGGGTGTGGTGCATAAACAATGGATCTTAGAACACTGAAAAAATAATAAAATAAAATAAAATAAAATAAAATAAAATAAAATAAAATAAAATAAAAAAACTGTCTTTTGGTCTACCAGAAAATAGATTAAGAGAGGTGAAGAGGATGATGATGTTCAAAAGAAGAAGTGAGAATTGAGAATTAAGAAAACTAGCAACAAAGGAAAAGCAGGAAAGACCATTTAATCAGTGGAACAAAGAGGGAGCCAGATTATGTTAAATTAAGAAAAACAAGTACTGATAATTAATTCAATTTCATTTAAAAAGAAAAAAGGACAGTGATTTGTTATTTTATTTTTTGTCTGCAGGTGGCAGCTCCTGCTAAATATATAACAGAAGTGTTTCTGAATAATTTCTACACCATCATCAGGTCAGGCTCTCACTTTAAAAAGAGGTGGGGATTGGGGGGGGTGGCAAAATTGTATTTCAGTTACTTCTCATATAATACCAAAGAACCAATTTCTCAAAATAGCTTTAATTCTCAAAAAATACAAAACAAATACTTTTCTGGGGTATATTAGAAACAAAATAACAAATAGATGTGCATTTCTTCCAATGTAGCAATTCTCAATTGTTTCTTAAGCCTTTTGGGTTTGTATCTTGTGTTGTTATTTTTGTAAATTTTGAATTGTTAGAACTCATTGGTGTATTCTAGCTCAGATCATGAAATGCCAGGACTGGGTGGATGGGACAAGCACTATACTTTATACTCACTATACTCATTACATTAAAAAAAATGATAAAATACACAAAGATCACTGTTTATTTTTTCAAGGGTACATACATTTCTAAGTAAGTATCAGCAGAGTGTATTGGAAGAGGATGTATTGCATGCACTAATTCTAGTGTCTATAGAGGAAAGGGAACGGGATTGGGGACAGAAAATGAAAGGAAAAAGGGGCTTGTGGGGTGGCTCAGTTGGTTAAGCATCTGCCTTCTGCTCAGGTCATGATCTTGGGGTCCTGGGATCCAGCCCTGCATTGGGCTTCCTGCTCAGCGTGGAGTCTGCTTCTCTCTCTCCTTTTGCCCCTCCCCCTCCCAACTCCTGCTGTCTCTCTCTCTCCCTCAAATAAATAAAATCTTTAGGGAAAAAAAAAAAAGAAAGAAAGAAGGAAAGTGAAAGGAAAAAAATTAAGTACATTTAAATTTACCCCAAGTAGTTCATGGTTTTGTTGCTTTGGTAAATAGCATGTTGTTTATTTTTCCAATCACTTGTTTTGAGTATATATAGAAATATATTTCATTTTTATATGTTGGTCTTATATCCTGAAATTTTGCTAAATTTACTTAGTGGCATTACTATGTTTTTTGCAAATTCATTGGGATTTCTTCTATTGGGATTTTCTTCTATTTCATCTATGTAGATGATTGTGTCATTTATGAATAAAAACAAAGAATGCCTATTTGCCAATCTGCATTACTATTATTTCTTTTTCTTGCCTTATTTCATGGTCTACAACTTCCAGGTTAATAGAAATAGTAAGAACTGATATCCTTACCTGGTTCTTGATCTTAGCAAGAAAATATTTACTCTTTCATCATTAAATATAATAATAGTTGTAGGTATTTAATAGACTCCATTTATCAGATTGAGAAAGTTCCCTTGTATTCTTAGTTTGCTGAAAATTTTTATCATGAATGGATGTTAAATGCCAAATAATTTTTTCTGCATCTAGTGAGAAGATCATATGTATTTTTTTCTTTTTAGTCTATTGATATGTGGAATTACACTGAGTAATTATTGAACCGGAACCAAGCCTACATTCCTGGGGTAATCCAACTAGGTTGCAATGTATTATCCTTGTTTATATTACTAAATTTGATTAGCTAATATTTTGCTGAAGATATTTACATCTATGTTTATAAGAGTGTGTATAATATTGGTGTATTTCTTCTTGAAATGTTTGGTTGAATTCACTAATGAAGACATCTAAGCCTGGAATTTCCCTTGTGGGAAGGAGGTTTTTAACCACTAATTCAATTTCCTTAATAGATACAGGACTACTCGATCTATTACTTCTTTTCTTTCTATCATTATTTCTTTATTATTATTATTATTAACATATAATGTATTATTTGTTTCAGGGGTAGAGGTCTGTGATCTGTCTCATCTTGAGTGAACTTTGGTATTTTGCATATTTCAAAATATTCTTCCATTTCTTTGAAATTGTCAAATTTATTGGTATATAGTTGTTCACACATTAGCTTATTTTCCTTTCAATGTTTGTGAGATCTGTAGTGATAGAATTTATTTCACTTTGAATATTTGTAATTTGTCTTCTTTATTTTTTTATTAGTCCAGCTAGTAGGTTAACAATTTTGTTTATCTTTTCAAGGAAACATCTTTCCTTTTATTCATTTTCTTTATATTTCTCTGTTTCCTATCTCACAAATTTCTCTTCATACCGTTATTTCCTTCCTTCTGCTGATTTTGCTCTTCTTTTCTAGTTTCTTAAGGTAAAAATTGAGGTCATTATTCCTTCCTTTTTGATACGGACATTTAATGCTACACATTTCTCACAACTGCTTCAGATGTCCCACAAGTTTTGATATGTTGTGCTTTCACCTTTATTTAACTCAGATATTCTCTAATTTTCTTTATAATTTCCTTTCTATCTAAGGAACCCATTTAGAATTGTGTTCTTTCATTTCCCAATATTGCAGGATCTTCCCAGATCAGATACCTTTCTGCTACTGATTTCTAGTTTACTTCTTTTGTAGTTGAGGAATATATTTTTATGACTACAATCATTTTAAATTTGAAGAGATTTCTATATACAGTCTACTTTGGTGAACATTCTATCTGTACTTAAAAAAATATATTTTGCTGTTACTGAATAGAATACTCTATAAATATTAATTAGCTCTAGTTGATTGCTTTCTAGATCCTTAACTGATTTTTGGCCTGCTTTTTCTACCAGTTACTGAGATAGGAATATTGGAATTCTAATTATATTTGTGGATTTGTCTACTTTCAGTTCGATCAGTTTCTCTTTCAGTCTTTTAAAATTGTGTTATTAGGTGTGTAGATATTTAGGATTGTTATTTTTTTGATACACTGATCTCTTTAACATTATGTAATATTTCTCTTTATCTCAGGTAAAATTTCTTGCTCTAAAGTCTACTTTCTCTGATATGAATATAGCCACTCAAACTTACTTTTAATTAGCTAATGCAGGATTTATTTTTTGCAAACTTTTTTTCTTTTAGCTGGTCTATGTCTTCAAATTTAAATTACACTAATTTTAGGCAAAATATAGCTGGGTCTTGTTTTTATATTCAGTCTAACAAAGTCTGCCATCTACCTGGGATGGTTGAAGCATTTTTATTTGATGTAATTATTTATATAATTGAATTTAAATCCACCACCTTGCTATTTGTTTCCTTTTTCTCCAGCACTAGACTGTCATTGCTTATTACTTGATGGGCAATTCACAGTAGGATAGAGAAGGTTCTCATTTCTCCTGTCCATCCTCAGCCTTGGGCAGGCCATGAGTTCCCAGGACCCTGGATATGGGCTTTTTCAGTATTTCTGCCTCTACCCCTCCCAGGAATCAAACTCTTTGAAGTCAGGCTGCAGAGAGATTTCTGTCACTCCTCCAGACCCCCTTTCCTATTTACCCAATGCAAGGTTCATGGTAGCGGCAGAAGGGTTTCCTATTCTAATTTCTGTGGCAAATGGCTTTTTCTTCTATCCTTGCCCGCAGCAGAACTGTATCTTTACCTAGATCCAACAGTCCCCACACCACAACCCCACCCTGACACACAAACACATACACACACACACACACACACACACACACACTGAGAAAATAGATCTTGGACTGGGTCTTAGGAGCATAATGGTTTCCTGGCCCTCCCCCAGAGGTTTACAGATTTTGTTTTGCATATGAGAAAAGCCTAGAAAGTGGACAGATTTTCATGTCTGTGTGGCACCAAGGGGTATGCTGTCAGATCTCTCTACTCGCACCCAATCTTTCTTGTAAAGACCAGGTAGAGACAATGGAAAAGCACTGACAAATGAATGACGACTCTAGAACTCCCAAAAATCCTAACATGTCATAAAATTGCTTCACCTTTGGCAGAACACAAAAGGAAGAGGTTGCTTCTATAAAAGAAAAAGGAAACAGTTAACATACAGTGTTATATTAATGTGTCAGGTATACAATATAGTAATTTAACAACTCCATACAACACCCTTGCTCATCCCCAGTACATCCCTTAATCTTCATCACCTACTTAACCCATCCACCCACCCACTTCCCCTTTGGTAATCATCAGATTGATCTCTATAATTAAAGTCTGTTTCTTGCTTTCTCTCTATTTTTTCCCCTTGCTTGTTTGTGTTCTTCCCTAAATTCCACATAGGAATGAAATCATACAGTATTCGTCTTTCTCTGACTAACTTACTTCACTTAGCATTATACTCTCTAGCTCCATCCAAGCCATTGCAAATGGCAAGATTTCATTCTTTTATGGTTGAATAATATTCCATTGTGTATAAATACCACATCTTCTCTACCCAATAATCTACCGATGGACACTTGGGCTCTCTCCATATCTTAGCTATTATAAATAATGTCTCTGTAAACATAGGGGTGCATGTATCCCTTTGAATTAGTGTTCTTATATTTTGGGGGTAAATATCCAGTAGTGCAATTCCTGGATGGTAAGGTAGTTCAACTTTTAACTTTTTGAGAAACATCCATACTGTTTTCCACAGTGGTTGCACCAATTTGTATTCCACCAAAAACGCATGAGTGTTCCTCTTTCTCCACATCCATGCCAACACATATTGTCTCTTATGTTATTGATTTTATCTGTTCTGACAGGTGTAAGGTGATTTCTGACTGTAGTTTTTATTTGCATTTCCCTGATGATGAGTGATGATGGTGCCTTTTCATGTGTCTGTTCACCATCTGGATGTCCTCTTTGGAGAAACGTCTGTTCATGTTTTCTGCTCATTTCTAATTGGATTATTTGTTTTTTGGCTGTTGAGTTTTAGAAGTTCTTTATACATATGGATACTAGCCTTTATTGAATATGTCATTTGCAAATATCTTCTCCCACTCTGTAAGTTGCCTTTTAGTTCTGTTGATTGTCTCCTTTCCTGTGCATAAGCTATTTATTTTGATGTAGTCCCAGCGTTTTATTTTTGCTTTTGTTTCCCTTGCCTCAGGACACATATCTAGAAAGAAGTTGGTATGGCTGATGTCAGAGAAATATCTGTTTCTGATGTTTCAGATATGACTGAACACAGAGAAATGTGTTCTTTTCAGGATTTTTATGGTTTCAGGTCTCACATTTAGGTTTTCTATCCATTTGGAATTTTTCTGTATGATGTAAGAAAGTGGTCCAGTTTCTTCTTTCGTATATAGCTATCCAGTTTTCCCAACACCATTTGTTGAAGAGACTGTCTTTTTCCCATTGGATATTCTTTCCTGCTTTATTGAAGGTTAATTGACCATAGAGTTGTGGGTTTATTTCTAGATTTTCTATCCTGTTTCCCTGATCTGTGTGTCTATCTTTGTGCCAGTACCATACTGTTTTGATCATTACAGCTTTGTAATATAACATGAGGTCTGGAATTGTGATGCCTCCAGCTTTGCTTTTCTTTTTCAAGGCTGCTTTGGCTATTTGGGGTCTTTGGTGGTTCCATACAAATTTTAGGATTATTTGTTCCAGTTCTGAGAAAAATGCTATTGGTATTTGGATAACAATTGCATTAAATGTGTAGATTGCTTTGGGTAGTATAGACATTTTAACAATACTTGTTCTTCCAACCCATGAGCATAGACTGTCTTTCAACTTCTTTGGGTCTCCTTGAATTTCTTACATCAATGTTATAGATATAGAATATATAGATATAGAATATATAGAATACAGGTCTTTCACCTCTTTGGTTAGGCTTATTCATAGGTATCTTATTTTTGGTGCAACTGTACGTGGGATTATTTTTCTTAATTTATCTTCCTGCTGCTTCATTATTAGTATATAGAAATCCAACAGATTTCTGTACATTGATTTTTGTATTCTAAGACTTTTCTGATCTTGTATCCTAATTCTTTCTTGAAATTGTTTTGAATACTAAGCCTTTACTCAGTTCTAACAGTTTTTTGGTAGAGTCTATATATAGTATCACGCCATCTGCAAATAATGAAAGTTTTACTTCCTCTTTAGTGATTTGGAGTCATTTTATTTCTTTTTGTTGTCTGATTTCTGTGGCTATGACTTCCAGTACTATGTTGAATAAACGTGATGAGAGTGGATATCCTTACCTTGTTCCTGACCTTAGGGGAAAAGCTCTCAGTTTTTCCCCATTAAAGATGATGTTAACTATGGCTAATTTTCACAGATAGCCTTTAATGTGTTGAGGTATGTTCCCTCTAATCCTATTTTGTTGAAGGTTTTATAATGAATGAATGTTGTACTTTGTCAAATGCTTTTTCTGCATCTATTGAAGTGATCATATAGTTTTTAGACTTTCTCTTCTTGATGTGATGTATCACATTGATTATTTGCAAATGTCGAACCACCTTGCAGCCTCAGAATAAATCCCACTTGATTGTGGTGTATGATTCTTTTTTAAATGTATTGTTGAATTCAATTTGCTAGTATTTCATTGAGAATTTTTGTAGCTATGTTTATCAGGAAAATTTGCCTGTAGTTCTTTTTAGTGGTGTCATTATCTGGTTTGGGTATCAGGGTAATGCTGGTCTCATAGAATGAATTTGGAAGTTTTCCTTCTTTTCCTGTTTTTCCTTTTTTTAATAGTTTGAGAAAACTAAGTATTAACTCCTTAAATGTTTGGTGGAATTCACCTGTGAAGCTGTCTAATCCTGAACTTTTTTCCTTTGGCACTTTTTTGATTATTGATCCAACTTCTTCGCTGATTATTGGTCTGTTCAAATTTTCTATTTCCTCCTGTAACAGTTTTGGTAGTTTTTATGTTTCTGAGGATTTATCCATTTCTTCTAGGTTGTCCAATTTGTTGGCTTATAGTTTTTCATAATACTCTCTTATAAATGTGTGTTTGTGGTGTTGGTTGTTATTTCTCCTTTCTTATTTGTAATTTCTTTTATTTGAGTCCTTTCTCTTTTTTTCCTTGTTAAGCCTGGCTAGGGGTTTATCAATTTTATTGTGGTTTTTTTTTTTTTTTTTCAAAGAAACAGATTCTGGTTTCATTGATCTGTTCTATTTTTTTTTATTTATATATCACTTATTTCTGCTCTAATCTTCATTATTTCCTTCCTTGTGCTGGTTTCAGTATAAGTATAAGTTTAGGTTGTGTAAGATTTTTCTTGCTTCTTGAGGTAGGCCTGTATTGCTATAAACTTCCCTCTTAGAACCACTTTTGTTGCATCCACAGGTTTTGGACGACATTGTTTTCATTTTCATTTGTTTCCACGTACTCTTTAATTTCTTCTTTGATTTCCTGGTTGATCCATTCATTATTTAATAGCATGTTATTTAACCTCCATGTATTTGTAATCTTTCCAGATTGTTTCTTGTGGTTGATTTCTAGTTTCATAGCATTGTGGTCAGAAAATTGTTTCGTGGGTAATATGTGATCTATTCTGGAGAATGTTCTGTGTGCACTTGAAGAGAATGAGTGTTCTGCTGTTTTAGGATGGACTGTTCTGAGTATATCTGTTAAATCCATCTATTTCAGTATGTCATTCAAAGCCATTGTTTCCTTATTCATGTTCTCTTTAGATGACTTGTCCATTGATGCAAGTGAGGTGTTAAAGTCCCCTACTATTGTTGTATTATTATAATTGATTAGTCCCTTCATGTTTGTTATTAACTGTTTTATGTATTTGAGTGTTCCTATGTCAGGTGCATAAATATTTAATTGTTATATCTTCTTGTTGAATTGTCTCTTTATTATTATATAGTGCCCTTCTTTGTCTCTTGTTACAGTCTTTGTTTTAAAGTCCATTTGCCCAACATAAGTATTGCTACGCTGGCTTTTTAAAAAATCTATTTGCATGATAGATGTTTCTCCATCCCTTTCAATCTGCACGTGTCTTTAGGTCTAAAATGGATCTCTTGTAGGCAGTATATAGATGGGTCTTGGTTTTTTTTATCCATTCTGTCACTTTATGTCTTTTGATTGGAGTATCTAGTCCATTTATATTCAAATAAATTATTGATAGATATGTATTTGTTGCCATTTTATTATTTGTTCTGCGATTGTTTCTGAAGATTTTCTCTGATCATTTGTCTTTCTCTCTTTCATGTTTTGTTGATTTTCTTTAGTGATATATTCAGATTTCTTTCTCTTTATTCTTTGAATATTTACTAGTGGTTTGTGATATATGCTTACCATTACATTTGTATATAACCACTCCATGACCTCTGCATTTAGCAATCTTCTTATTTGTTGATGTTGTCAACTTCAGTTAGTGTTGAGAAGTTAATTTTCTTGTCAAGTGAACTGTGAGTGTTTTATTTTTTTTCTCGCTTGCTTGTTTGCTTGATTTCTTTTTACCAGTCATTGCAAATACTTATATAGAGTTCAATCTTGGAAGGAAAGACCTCAATTATGAAGAAATTTTATGAAATATTCCAGTCCTTAATAATAAGATTCCCCTATTTTTTAAACCTCTCTTGATGGCTTATTTTTCTCTGCCTAATTCTAATCTTCTTCAACTGCCCAATCATTCTTAGTAGGGTTAACTGTGTGTAAGGTGCACAGTATGTGCCAGACACCACAGTAGAAACTTTTATGTATATTATCTTCTCACCACACAGCCTCTCTTTCCATTTCTTATTGCCTTCATCTTCTACTCTGTCCTGATTCTCAGTTCTAGTGTCTCCAGGCCTGATCTTTGTCCACAGGTTGAGTAGCACATTTCCAACAGATTTCTGAGGGGTTTTTTTCCCACGTTGTCCTCACTTACCCCTCAAACTTGACATGTCTAATGTAGGAAGCATACTTTTATACTTTTTTACATACATTTATGTCATTCCAGCTGCCATTTTATATCACATCAGAAAATATGTGCTAAACTATTACCACAGAAAATATTACAGTTTATTTCAAGTTACTCTAAATATTGAAATAATTCTATATGCCTCTAACCGTATAAAATTGTATTTTTGATGATTTGATATTTCTTACCTATTTCATTGACCATGCTGAAAGGAAAATAAAAGGCAGCTGAAAGGGGCGCCTGGGTGGCTCAGTGGGTTAAAGCCTCTGCCTTCGGCTCAGGTCAAGATCCCAGGGTCCTGGAATCAAGCCCCACATCGGGCTCTCTGCTCAGTGGTGAGCCTGCTTCCTCCTCTCTCTCTGCCTGCTTGTGATCTCTGTCTGTCAAATAAATAAATAAATAAATCTTTAAAAAAAAAAGGAGGAGTAGCTGAAAAATCATCACAAAATATATTAAGTACCCACTTTAATTTGAGGTTTTGAAAATATAATTCCCAAAAGGATGAATTTCACAAAATTTGGAAAAAGAGATTAATAAAAATCATTCTCTGAGTTAACTTTTACAATGCTCCCTGAAATTCCATCAGAAAGACTACAATTCTTCCTTAATTTCCTCAAAGAGAATAAATATAAAAAATAAATATAAATATAAAATATAAATTTATATTTTATAAATAAATAAATTTATATAAAATATAAATTTAAATTTATAAATATAAAAAAATAAATATAAAAAAACAAAAAAACATTGTTGTCTACAATGGTATAATGCTAAGAAGCTGAAAGGTAAAGATCATTATAGAGTCTAAAATAAGAGAGTCAGGGGCTCCTGGGTGGCTCAGTGGGTTAAAGCCTCTGCCTTTGGCTCAGGTCATGATCCCAGGGTCCTGGGATCAAGCCCCACATCGGGCTCTCTGCTCAGCAGGGAGCCTGCTTCCCCTTCTCTCTCTGCCTGCCTCTCTGCCTACTTGTGATCTCTCTCTGTCAAATAAATAAATAAAATCTTTAAAAAAAATTTTTTTTTTAAATAACAAAATAAAATAAAAGAGTCAAAGAACATTGATTTCTCAGTATTTATCCACTTTATCCACAACAGAAGGTATCCTGATTGATCTGGATAGCATCTGGGTCAGTCTTACTATGTCTTTACAGTAAGAAGCTATTGTAGTTCAATAACTACTTTCCACAGGCTCACTAGCCACTTTTGCTTTTTAGTGTACCAAGTAGTTTTTCCTACTGGGAAGAAATACACTCAAAAACCACTCCCAGATAACTAAAAAATTGAATTCTTATGTCTTGACGTTAAGACTTGGGCCTTTAATCAGAGGTGACTGACCTATTTATGACATAGCCCCTTCCTGTGGCTAAACAAGCAGAATCTAGTTTCTAATTTCCCCTACCACATCCTACAGTCAGTTTCATTTGTATAAAATTTTGTTTGGTATGACCTAACGAAGTTTTTATTATTGGCCTAGAATTTTGTTCTCCATTCAAATAGTAAATCCAATTGCTTTTGCCTGAAATACTTGAATGAATTTTTATAAAATTTGTTTTAAGAAAAATTATCAAAGTCTTCTCTAAATACTTAAAAAAATTACAAAAGCAGGGAAAATTCTGTAATTTTATTATTTTAACACAACTATTTTCATTTTTTGGTTTTTTGTTCCGGTCAGATTGCTTTATAGAAGAGTGATAACAACTGACAACTCAGCAATATAGGTATACAATGGCAAGTTTTTGTCTGTTTTGTTTTGTTTTTTGTTTTTGTAAATGGCCAGACAGTAAATATTTTAGGCTTTACAGCCCATATAGTCTCTGATGCAACAAGTGAACTCTGCTTTTGTGCACAAAAGCAACCAGTATGGCTCTGCTCAAAAAACAAAAATTTGAATTTCATGCATCACAAAATATTATTCCCCTTTTGGTTTTTGTTCAGCACTTGGAAAGGTAAAATGAAGTCTTGGTGTGTAGGCCATACAAAAGTAGGCAGCAAGTTGGATACCCATGGATCACAGTTGACCCACCCTGTTTAAGACCATATCTCTAGTTTTGACCTATATCCTGAGCTCCACAGTCCTCCTTTCAGCTTTTTCCTGTCATCTTGATATGAACATCCCCAGGGCACCTCAAACCAAAATCATTCAATACCTAACTCAGAACATATGCCTCATTCAAACTACCTACTTCCCTGAAATCTCCCACTTCTTTTCGTTCTTGGAATACTGTATCTCAGTCATCCAGACCTGAAATTTAAAAATCACCCTTGTCAAGTCCTGTCCTATCTCAAATATGTCTTCAATTTGTAATTCCCAAACCCAGCATCTCAGTTCATCTCTTCATTACTTAGCCTACATTTTGGCTATGGCACTATAATTGGTTTCCCTGTACTCCAATGTTTCCTGTACTCCAATGTATCTAATATACTGCTGTCAGACTAAGCTTCCTAAAATGCCTCTAATTATGTCACTATGCAACAATATTTTAAAAACTTGTACAACTTTATTGCTTGCCAAATTATATGCAAACTCTTCAACAAGCATTCAAAGCCATCCAAAACATTATCCCAAATATATTTCTAAATTTGCCCCATCCTAAACCTTCGTTCATTCATTCAACAAATATGAATGAGCATCTATAAGATACCAAGGCAGTGTGCTGATGCACAATGGGATAAAATGATGAACACAAACCAACCGCATGACCCCTGCCTTCATGGGGGTTACAGTCTCTCTATGGAAAAAGACATTAGACAAATAATCACATAAAAGCTACAAGAATAAAACTGGCATTCAAGAAGAACATGAAAAAATATTTTTAAAATATTGAAATAAAGGAACTTTGAACTTAGGATTTTACATGAAACTAAACTAAGTGTGTGGCTGAAATATACATTCAGGCAGATAAGGCATCAGAACACTCATCACATAAAGACCCATTGTGGAAAAATATATTGGTTGTAAGGTTACTTAAAACTTTGATATGGCCTGATTGTGGTGATACTTTGTATCTGTGTACGTATGTCAAAGCTATATAGAATCATATACTTTAAATATGTGCAGGTTCTTCTACATTAATTATACATCAATAAAACCGGCAAATATTCAATAACAGAATTTTAAAGAATGAGTATATAAACTTTAAAGTAAAAGAATAAAAGAAGGGGCACCTGGGTGGCTCACTCAGTAAACCATCTGTGTTTAGCTCAGGTCATGATTTGAGGGTCCTGGGATCGAGTCCCACATCAGGCTCCCTGCTGGGCAGGGCATCTGCTTTTCTCTCTGCCCCTCCCCCTGCTCATGCTTGCACTCTCTCTCTCTTTCTCCCTCTCTCTCTCTCTCTCTCAAATAAATAAAAATAAAATCGTTAAAAAAAGAATAAAAGAAACACCTGTTTAGCCAATATCTCAGTTATTTTTTAAAAATTACTAAATAAGTATAAAACTGGGATGCCTGGGTGGCTCAGCGGGTTGAAGCCTCTGCCTTCAGCTCGGGTCATGATCTCAGGGTCCTGGGATCGAGCCCCAGATTGGGCTCTCTGCTCAGCAGGGAGCCTGCTTCCCACTCTCTCTGTCTCTGCCTGCCTCTCTGCCTACATGTGATCTCTGTCAAATAAATAAATAAAATCTTTAAATAAATAAATAAGTATAAAACTATGTGACTGGTGCTATGAAGAAAGGTAGAGGGAGTCTAGAATGATGGCATTTGACTTATTTAGGAATGAGGGAAGCTTTCACTGAAAAAGTGATGCCTAATCTGAGATAAGTCAACTAACTGAAAGCCAACACTTACATAGTTAGGCTAAATGCCAGGTACTATTTTATGTGTTTCACATGTGTTATTAACACATAATCCTCACAACATTGCATTAGGTGGTTCTTTTGTTCATCCATTTTTACAACTGATGAAATTAAGGCACGTCATAGTTAAGTGTTTTGCCCTGAGGTCACACAGCAGATAGTAAAAATGAGATTATAAAACAAAGTAGTCTGGTTCTAGGGTCCACCCTCTTAACTATAGAATTAGTAAAAGAAGAGAGAGGGAAAAAATTACAGGCAGATGAAATAATACATGAGAAAATCCTGTGGATGTGGTGAGTATGAGTATGAGGGACTTAGAGTAGGTCAATATGGTTAGGGCTGAGAGGGGAGAGAAACATAAAGATGCCTCTGGAGAGGATATAGGGACCTATCATGCAGAACCTTCTGAACAAGACTGCAGAATGCTGTCTTTATTTGCAGGGTGATGGAATGCCATTTAAGTATTTTAATTAGGGGGTAATAGAAACTTTGAATATATTGAAGAAATTTTGAAATATTATTCTGGTTTTAATATGGAAAAGATATAGAATAGAGTGCTAGGGTTATGTGAATAACTGCAGTTGGACACACAAGAAATGTTCATAATTGAACTAAAGTAATGGCTGTGAAGATGGGGGACATGGAAGCACTCAAGAAATATTCAAGAGAGAAGCTCAACAGGATTTGGTGAAGTAATTGAGTATGGGACCGACATGGGGATGAAGGAGAAGGGAGGATTTATGAATGGCTCCTAAGTACCTGTGCACTAAATTGATGGTGGAGCCATTAATTGAGAAAGGGGTCACTGGAAGAGTAACAGGCATGGTGTGTATGTATCAGCATAAGCAACTGAAACCAATTTTAGCTATGTGTATTAGTTTGGCTTTCCCTGAAAGCAGGACTTGAGATAAGGACTTGGGTACTATTTATTTGGGAATTGATTTGGGTATCATTTATCTGGGAGTTAATACCAGAAAGCAGGAATGATGGAGGGGAAAAAGTGTGATAGAAAAGGTGAAAAGCCAATTTAAAGGCATGTTGTCAGGTCTTTACCATGGGACAATGCTCACCACCAAGACATCCTAAGAAGTATATAGAACACTTCCCCACATTATCTGCCTGAAGCTTAAAAAGAAGCATTTATCCATCTGCTATTTCCCTCATTGGCTGAGGGTTACCCCTAGGAGCAATAATGGTGCACTTCTGAGCTGTGCTATATGAGAGTAAATGGACTCCAGCAGCATCAGAGAAAGCCCTTGGGCAGAAGTTGTAAGACAATTGTCTCCCGCTTGAGGGATGCTGTCAGAGCAAGGAGAGTATGACCTTGCATAGAACACATGACCTTGGGGGCGCCTGGGGGGCTCAGTGGGTTAAAGCCTCTGCCTTCAGCTCAGGTCGTGATGTCAGGGTCCTGGGATCGAGCCCCACCTTGGGCTCTCTGCTCGGGGCGGGGCAGGGGTGGGGGACCTGCTTCGCCCCCACTTCTCTCTGCCTGCCTCTCTGCTTACTTGTGATCTGTCTGTCAAAGAAATAAATAAAATCTTAAAAAAAACACACACACACATGATCTTGTTCATGTTAGCTGCAGCTGAAATCAGAAATGGATCAAGGAGATGTAAGATAGGGCACCGGGGCAACATCTATATTAGCTTAAGAAAAACAACCAAAGGAAAAGCAAAAGGATTTTACAGAAGGGATGTAAGGTTTTAAGATCAGACTTGGAAAACAGATATAAATCAAGGTCATTCCAGAAGGATAAAAAGCAAGATGCAGAGGCGCCTGGGTGGCTCAGTGGGTTAAGGGTTTGCCTTTGGCTCAGGTCATGATCTCAGTGTCCTGGAACTGAGCCTCATATCAGGCTCCCTGCTGGGCGGGGAGTCAGCTTCTCCCTCTGCCCTTCCCCCTGCTCATGCACTCTTGCTCTCTCAAATAAATTAATTCTTAGGAAAAAAAAAAAAAGAAGAAAGAAAAAAAGAAAAGAAAAGGAAGAAGCACTACAACTATCTGTTGGTAGAAAAAGTCTGACAAGTGAGCTACTGCCACCACAGGACACCACTGCTGCCACTATACTGTAAATGACTTCTCACCCTCTCTTTATCTTTGCCTTTAAATCTTATTCCAGATGTAAAGCCCTGGCAGGAATGCCCCAATGGTGAAGTTTAGGTCATATGTCCATGTTTTGATTAGAAGAGGAAATAAAGAAGGAGGAGCTGGCCTCTATGGCTTCTAAGCTTACAAATAGTGAGGAAAAAAAAACAAAACCTTGCCCCCCAAAGAAAAGATGCTCACGGGGGGAAGAGCATGTGTTCAGTTATGGATATGCTGAGATTGAAACTTCCAAAGTAAGAGGTCAAGTCGGCAGCTGCAATTCAGGTCTGGAGAGTATAATCTCAGTAGCCTCCTCCAACTCAGGGACAACTGGTTCACCCATCACCTAGATAGTGCCTCTTACATAGTTGACAGTCATTAAATATTTGTTGAAACAAAACCAATAACCCTACCATATTACATTCTGTTCTCTGAGCTTCCTTATATTTTACATGATATTCCTTCAACCTGGAATGGCCTTCCTTTACTCTTTCTGCCCAATTAGAATATTAAATTCTATCCAACCTGTATTGAGGAATGCAGTCTTCTTATCTTAAAGCTACCTCTTCATGAAAGTTTAGTGATTGCCCACACAGCTTGCGATTATCTCTGCTTTGAAACTCCCTTGTAGGTAATTTATAGATAAGGTACTTATCACATTCTTTCTTTCCATTTTATCCATTATTCTTGAACAAATGCCATTATGTCTTTAAATATACCTTCTTGTTTTATTTTAAACTACTTATGAATATGAAAAAAACTAATGAGAACTTGTAGTTGGAAATAAAATTTGCTCAGGATATGAATACTTATATATTTACCATTGAAACCTTGCATAAAGAAGGTGGCTTGGGGCGTCTGGGTGGCTCAGTGGGTTA
The DNA here is from genome assembly GCF_963455335.1 of Martes martes. NCBI lineage: Eukaryota > Metazoa > Chordata > Mammalia > Carnivora > Mustelidae > Martes > Martes martes. The sequence goes on from NC_137889.1 coordinate 111,092,318, forward strand.
AAGCCTCTGCCTTCAGCTCAGGTCACGATCCCAGGGTCCTGGGATTGAGCCCCACATCGGGCTCTCTGCTCAGCAGGGAGCCGGCTTCACCCTCTCTCTCTCTCTGCCTGCCTCTCTGCCTACTTGTGATCTCTGTCTGTCAAATAAATAAATAAAATCTTTAAAAAAAAAAAAAAGAAGAAGGTGGCTCATCATGAGATATCAAAAATTTTAAAAACTGCTGTGTATAAGTTATCACAAGCACCTTCAGGCAAATAATACAATGATGTTGTAAATTTTTATTTGAAGCAACTGTATTATCATTGATAAGAAAGTTAGCAACTAGAGCACCTAGGTGAATCCATACTACAATAACATCAAGGTCTATTATAGTAAAGTTCTGATAAAAGTCAGTTTGTATAATAAATAAGACAAAGGAATGAAGAAAGTAAGACAAATTAGGAATAGAATGTTTTACTGCTTAACTCAGAATTTTTTTTCTAAATTCTATTACAATTAGAAACAGATCGATATTGAGAGTGGATGGATCTGCTCTGAAGCTCTCAGGGCATAAGACTCCAAAAATGGTAGGTGACAGGGAAGTCTGGAGAAGACTGCTAGAGTGTCCTGCTCACCCTAACTGGAATTTTAGAGATAATTTACCCATGTGGAAAAGCAGAGAGCTTTTTCCCACAGAGAAAGTGCTAGAAAAACATAGATAGACAGTCCCTAGTGAATAAATATTGTTCAGTGGGGGCCAATTGAAATTTTATTAGGTACTTGGTCTAAATCTTTTCCATAAGAACACATCTCCAGTCCTAGAATGGAAGTCAACAGGAAAATAAATTCCTACAAACATATAATTTGGAAGAGATATTAGATATTATCTAGCCATGTTCTTTTTTATAAATGAGGAAACCTAATGCAAGTAGTGAAGTTAATAAATTCACTCAATAAACAATAAAATAACTTGAAAAATACCTAGCAGAACATAGTACACAGCCTCTCAATAAGTGGTATTTGTTAGTATCATGACTAATATTGCTATTTTTGATAAATACTATTATGTTAATAATATTAATAATTCAATATATCTTTATTCAGTGAGTTCTATGTGCCAGATGTTTGTCTCAGCTTGGGATACAAAAATGACTAAACACAACCCTTGTTTTGAGCTTGAGGTGTTCACATCTTACCAGATGATTAAATAGAATAAGTAAAAGGATAAATTGCAACATGGGGAATAATTGCAACATAGTAAGTATCGCAAAGATATTAATAAAGTTAATAAAGTGGGAATCCAGACCTTGTTATTCACAGCCTCTCTGTTCCTTCCAGTCAATCATTTTGTCTATTCCTATGGCCCAACACACACATGCACGCACACACACTCAGGCATGCAGGATCATAGTCAGACTAAAAAAAGAAGCACCTATATTCCAAATAAGAGAAGCACTGAACTGAAAGTGAAATAAGTCTTGTCACAGGTATTTTTCACAGCTTGGATACTGTGAAAATCAGTATTTGAAGCTTAAAAGTTTTGTGGTTCAAAATTCAACGAAATGTTGTGTACCTCATAGATTTTTCCATTCTTTAAGAATTTTCTAGCTCAAAGAAATGTAACCCCTGTAATAATAAGCTATGAATCTAAATTCTATTTGCAGCTTTATGATTAATTGTGAGAATCCATCCTTATAAAGATTATTTTTATTTAGATTAAAATCTCAGCATCTTCACATTAAGCAAAGTGTTAAATACGTTAAACCCAGAAAAGTTCCTGATACATGTGGTAGAGGACTTTTGTTTTTCTACTCAGCATCCTTTCCTTTGGAGGACCCTCACCCATTCCATATTAATGTTTTCAGTTCATGTGAAGCAGGTGGGACTGACATGACTTAAGCAAAACAAATCAAAATATCTTTGAATCATCAGAGATTCCATATGTGGTCATTGGGAAGAAGTGGGATGTTTCTTTTTCTGGAAAAATAATTTGTAAAAGCTAATAATAGGCATCTCTCCATTGTAATATTCTCTTTCTGAGAAGGAGGTCAGGCAGGGATCGGCAATCTGAGCAACAGACAGATACAGAGCCCTAAAACATTTCAACCCTTGTATCTCCATACGTCTTAAAGCTCTAGCTCCTCCTACAGATGTGAGAGAAATTTCCACAGATGTGAGCCAAACCAATACATTTTCTGCTTAAGTTTGTATAAGCTGAGTTTCTGTTGTTTGCAACTAAAAGGTCCTGACCCTTACATGCAAGAAGTATATAACATTTATTGCTGTTATTATTTAACAATTATTCAACACCTGCAAAACATTGTACAAAGTATTGTATAATATAAAACATATGCTTAGCACCACAATTCCTAACATCTAGGAACTTACCATTTAAGTTCCTAAGTTAAGTTCCTAAGTTAAGTTAAGTTCCTAAAATCTAGGAACTTACCATTTAAGTTAGGTGATGACAATGAGAAAGATGTTATTCATTTGCCAGGAAAGAAACCAAGGTCAATAGAAAGGGAAAGATGGTGATACTACATTGACCTCCCTGAAGTGCTTTTCCTCAGACCTTTCCCTTGTTGGGAAGACAATCCTTAGAAATTTGCTGATTAAATCAAGTGTGAAAAGGTAGATTAATGTCCAACAGGAGGATAGTTAAATTACCATATGCTCATAAAACTAGAATATTAACAACAGTAAAAAAAATGAACCACAGCTTCACACATTCATATTGCTGAATCTCAAAAACACAAACACAATGTTGAGTGATAGAGCAATTTCATAAACCCTTGACAATATACCATTAGAAAACATATTAATATAGAATATGTTATATATTAATATTTATAATAAATGCTTGTTAAGGATATCATATATTAACATGTAAATATTGATGGCTTATAATATATATGGTAAAACTACGATGAAAAGTGAGGAAATGATAAAACTAATATTCAGAATAGTTGTTACCTTTGGTAGAGAGGGAGAGGAATGTGACTAGAGAAAGGCATACAGGTGTTCTCAGAGGCATGGTTTATGTTCCATTGCTTAACCTAGGGTTCTGATAAGCAAGCACATTAGTTCTCATGGTCACTATAACAGATTACCACAAATTTAGTAGTTAAAACAACACAAATTTACTACCTTACAGATTTCAAGCTCAGAAATCTGAAATGGGTCTTAATGGGGCAAAAATCAAAATGTAGGCAAAGCTAAGATCTTTCTAGGCTCTAGGGGAGAGTTTTTTGTCTTTTCCATTATCTAGAGGCTATTGCATTGCTTGATTTCTGCCACATTGCTGCAATCCCTGCTTTTATCATCAGATCTCCTCTGATTCAGACCTTCCCTTATGATTACATTAGGCTCACTATCATCCAGGACAATAGCCCCATTTCAAAATCTTCAAGTGAATCATATCTGCAAATTCTCTTTTGCCGTGTAAGGTAAGATATTCACATGTTCCAGGGAGTAGAACATGGACAAGTTGGCAGTTGCATTATTCTTTCCAACATACTGGCTGTTGGTTTTATTCTGTATGTTTCATTCATATGTTATACACACACATATATATATTTTAGGAGATCCTGTGATATGCCACCCAAATCTCTGTTCAGACCTAGGGCATTCCAGGAAAATTAGGCAGCTCACAGTTTCCAGTTGAGTTCTCTCCAAGAATTGCCCTTAACCAAAGAGAGTCACCTCACCCAAGGCCTTGCCCCTTCCCCAGAATAAGCCTGATCCCATGACTGGTAGGTATAGGAGTACAGGTCATGGTCTCCAGAGCTACTTAAGTCTTCCCTTTCTTCTTTTTTTGGGGGGGCGGGGGAGTCTGAAGATTTTTTAATGATTTTTTTTAATTTTAGTGTCATTGACATACAACATTACATTAGATTCAGGTGTACAACACAGTGATTCAACAAGTTTAAACATTATGTTATGCTCACCACAAAAGAAGCTACCATATGTCACCCTACAATGTTAGTATAATATTGCTGACTTATGCTATACCTTTTATTCCTTTGACTTATTCATTCCATAACTAGAAACCTGTATTCTCCCACTTGCCTTCACCC